>NC_048308.1:65570505-65659968 GCF_013100865.1 Trachemys scripta elegans | reverse complement strand
TGGGTCAGGAGTTCTGGGGGGGGGGGCTGTCAGGGGGTGGGGGTGTGGATAAGGGTTGGGGCAGTCAGGGGACAGGTAGGGGGTAGGGTCCTAGGGGGCCAGTTAAGATGTGGGGAAGGTCTCAGGAGGGGGCAGTCAGGGGACAAGAGGCAGGGAGGCTTAGGGAGGGGGTGGAGTCCTGGGGGGCAGTCAGGGGACAAGGAGTGGGGGGGAGGGTTGGGGGTTCTGAGGGGGCAGGAAGTGGGAGGGAGTGGAAGGGGCAGGGGCGGGGCTAGGACAGGATGGGGCGGGGCTAGAACAGGGGCGGGGCTAGAACAGGGGCGGGGCTAGGGCGGGGCTCCTCCCATCCTCTTTTTTGATTGTTGAAATATGGTAACCCTAGTTTATAACCTGAGCCTAGGATTATCTAGCCAAAAAATCCCTGCATTCCTACTCAGGGCCTCAACATCTGCTTTCTTATTACAAAATGAGGGGATGGGGGGGGGAGGAGGGGAAAAGAAAATATGGAGTGGAAGCAAAATAAAAGTAAAACAAAAAGTAAAGCAAAACCCATCAACCAGAAAATAAACAATGGAATAGGGCATGGGCAAACCCCACAACATTCAGAAAAACAAATCAAATGATTTCATATTCCTATACGCTGGCCTATGTTTCAGGGTGGATCTCAATTATGGGTTTTTAAAAATAAATATATTCTATTGATTTTGTTGGCCCTCCTTGTGAGTGAGAAGTGGGGAAGAAGAAAAGGTGCAAAACGGTGGTTCTCTGTAGGGCACCTACAGCCCTCTCTGCAGACCATCCAGCAATCCTTTGTAGACCACAATTCATCAACTCCTAATCCTCCAAAGGCTTTCAATCCACTTCTCCAGAAATGAAAGGCTGAGCAATTAGCCTATGGAGCTATCCAACCCAGCCCTCACCTATATCCTGCATGCAAAATGTCTAGTCAGCTGCCTGCTGCTCATGGATTCACAATTGATATGCACACTCATGAAGCTGCACTTCACTGATCTGCACTTTCTTAATCCATCTACTTTATAACTCACCCAAATATGGCCCCCCACTCAACAAAATGTAATAGCAGAGTGCTACATTGCAATGCAGTTTTGTTATCAACACTACATGGTTATACAAAATATCATTAATTAAAAATAAGCTAAAATTATATGAACAAAACTTTTATAGGTTTTTTGTTTGTTCACTTTCCTGAAAATTAGCAAAATTCAGTAAGTTGCAATGAAGTAGCTAGGTTTTCCTGTATTTGATTTGAGTATGAACAGAAATCTAGATTTCTTTAAATATTTTTCTCCTTAATAGCAAAAACTGGTCCAATATATAATCAAACCTGAGTAAATGGCCTATTCAAAGGTCTGATGCTGACGTTAAATACGCTGTAGCCCTGATTCTGCAAAGATTTATGCATGTGGTTAACTTTATGCACTGAGAATAGTTCCATTGACTCCACAGTGCAGAAAGTTAAGTGACTGCATAAGTCTTTGCAGGACTGGGTTCTTGCTTGATTTGGTTGGAGCAGGAAGTCTCCCCACAGATCCCATAGGTAATATGCAAATTATTTCCATTGTTACATTCTAATGTATTGTGAACCTCAGCAACATAACTCTTGTCCGAATACTTATAAATAATACGTGGCATTATTTTACAGACTTTTTAGAAAGTCTTCACTGAAACATTCTTTGCTTTTGCTTATTATTGCTTGCCAAATTTTTCTTTGCTTTTAATTCAGATATTATGCATGTTCCAATATAGCTGGGTAAGTGTGCTCAGTAGAGGGTGTTTTTTTTTTTTCAGATCTGCCTTCAGTAGAGATGTCAGGAAGTTGACAGATTACCAGTTTACTTTAGAGAAAATGGTTATATTTCCTTTGTGGTTGCAGCACCTGTGGACACTTAATTTTTTATTTAAGCTACATAGTTTAGACTGTGACAAAGCTGTGACTACCATTATTTAAATAGATATATATTTTTAAACTATACCAAATTTAATCCAAATTTAGGTTAACAGTTATTCGAGCAAGCCCAGAAAAGTCTGTGTGAGAGTAATGCAAGGCAAGTATTTTGTTATTACCCAAGGATCATATATATATTCCTGATAGCCCTAGTAGAGAATAGAGAGTAGGCAGTGTCACTATTGAAAACTGTTTCTCTTACTTCACAAGGCTATGCGTCAAATTCACAGGTGACATTAATGATGATGTAAATTACAAATCAGCAGGTTGGTGTGCTGTAAGCAGGGCTGATTTGTACATCCAATGGAGAACAGGGCAGGAGAAACCAACAGGAAGCAACTTATATCCTCTTGTTACTTCTGTTTTCTGAGACACCTTGCCCTTTGCCCTTGGTGTGACGGCTATACCTGCTCACATGGATTTACCAACATGTAATTTATATTCCCCATGTAAATAAGCTCTGAATGTGGTCTAACATCTGGCACACGATTTTCCTGTAGCCCTTTAGTTCTACTGATAGTTATCTGAGTAATTACAAAAAGAAGAACAGGAGTACTTGTGGCACCTTAGAGACTAACAAATTTATTAGAGCATAAGCTTTCGTGGACTACAGCCCACAGTCACATTTCCTTTGTATCTCCACCACCCTGGACTAAACTGACAGTGCAGGAGACATGGGTCCTTCACAGAAAGTAAAGAAGCTCCTTTGGAGGGCTCCCATGTGAGGGTTAGATTGTGCCCATTGGACACAACCCTGAGCAGAGGGCCAAGCAGAGTTGCACCTTCCCTGGGGAAACTCAGGTAGTGATTGCCTCACAAGATCAGAATTCTCTGGTGCAGAAGTGATGTAGGCAGGTGAGCAGGCTGCATCAATCCCCAGCCCTTGCAAAAGTACAGCCTGTTCTCCTCAGTGCCCCTTGCACCAATATGCAAGGGAGAGTGGAGCCATGGACCTGTCTCCTTTCCACCGTTTTGGGGCAATGTACACTTTAGGGGGCCCCTTAGAAGTAGTGGTCCCTATGCTTCATTTAGCACAGGAACAGTGAATATTCTTGGTCTTGGTACAATCTGACCCTGTGCGGACTGCATGGATGTGCCTATGAGTCTCTAAGATTTACTAGTGCTACCTCCTTATTGTAAGATCTTCACTTACACTGAAAGCTCTTTGAGGCAGGGATCATCTTTCTCATATGTTTGTACAGAGCCTAGCACAATGGGGTGGTGACCTCCAGGCAAAACCACAACACAATTAATAAAGGATCACAACCAACTATACCTGTAGGCACATCAATTCCAGGCCATTTCTCATTTAGCATTGCTGCATTTAAAGGAGACAATGAAAAGAAAGGGATTATTCGATACTGGATAAGCAGATTTAAAAAACACTGAGAGAAAAGAAACTCTATTAGTAAATTTCCACATGCTGAAAACTACTGTCAAAGATATTCCACCTAACTTACAATTGCATAGAAGCAGTGCAGATTTTCCTGATGGTCTCTGTTTAAGAGAAACTATCTTAAAATGGAGATGAGCCCAAGTACAGCTAAATACACAAAGATGGATTGTGGTGGCCCCACAGGCAGGTACACAAGGGAGGAGAATGGTACAAGAAGCCTTTCCCCATTGCATTCACCTCCCCTGCAGAGCTTGCTGGTCTCTGATAGTGCCACCTAAGGGTATGTCTACACTGGACACTAGGCCTGGGCTCTGACTCAGGTTTGAGCCCAAGCCCCCTTGCATCCACACACAAATCAATCTGAGTTGAGTCAACAACTGCTCAGGAGCTGGCTCCTAGGGCCCTGGTATGGGGGTGGGTCACAGCCCGAGTCCTGTCATTTTACAGTGTAGACACAACTCAAGCTACAGACCTGAGTCAGAAGGCCTGTGTAGTATGGATGCATTAGCATGCTTGTGAATCCCAAGGCCAGAACTGTAAACCCAGCTTTACAATGCAGTGTGGATGCTCAAATGTGGGCTTGGAAACACTGGGTCTACAAACCAGGGTCCCAGAGACCTAGTTTAGTGTACAGTGTAGGCTTACCCTAAGTTAGTTATGCCTCCCTCCTCTCTGGAGCTGGTCAGTCTTAGGACAGAACATATGCTGGATCTTCTTATGGGGTGTGGGGCAGCAGCTGTGCTCCCCTCTCATCCCAGGACAATGCCTCATGTTACACCCACTGCAGCAACATGGCTCACACCTACTTCTGGCACAGAGCTTGCAATAAACCCCCAGGTAAGAGCCTCTTTTGATGTATTAGGTATTTTGCAGTGAATGCATGAGAAAAAAACATCCCCTGCTCAATCTGCAATAGAGGCCTATTTTCTGCCCTTTGCCTTATTGCAGTATGTACTTGTGGGGTACTGAGATAATAGATTGTCTTCCTTTGTAATGAAAGACAAACTGCGTTTTCTAAAATGCAATTTTAGCTTGATCAACTTGAAATGATGCAGATCGCTACAGCAAAACTTTGTATCTGTAGCCTGTTTTAAATAAGTTTTAGTCATTATGTTAGCAATTCCCAGTCTTCTGTGGAATGGCAGCTTTTCACAGATGGTTAGAAATAGTGACGTGTTTTATACAAGTTTGGGAAACTTTCCACTTGGTAAATTCTGTTACATTATTAGAGTTGATAAGGGAAAGTATTTAAAAATTTGTTTTATAATTACAGTATGTAACTGTCAATTCAAATTTCTAATTTAATAAGAAACTTTAATGCATTAACTTTTCAAGGCCACCTTCTTTCCTTACTAGTTTTCTGTCTCTTTCAGAGGAGGGCTCTCTCTTTTATTTGGGTATAAAATACCAGAGAATGTCCTACCTTAGGGTTTGATGGAAATACTTGTGAGGAAAGCTATGTGTGTGCATGAGTGTTTCCAGGACAGGGGCTTTAAACCATACCTTCTATTAGGAGTGAGATTCAATTTCTACAAACCTTGGTGCTCACATAAACTTCTTCTTATCCTACACTATAATTAAGTGAGACTCATGGGTTTTTAAGGCCAGAAAGGACCATTATGATCATCTAGTTTGACCTCATGCAGAGCACAGGCTAGAGAATGTCACCGGGTGGTTTCTGCATCAAACCTGCTAACTGTTGATCCACCTCACTCTTCAGGGAAGGGGATCTAACACCAGAAAGGGGACAGAAAGTTGGCTTGTTGGCATACAGCTGTGTACTCCAGGGTGCTCAATAGGGCTATGACTGATAAGCATATGGATATTGGACTGGTGGACACAGAGCAGGATACCAGGGTCCCTGTTCCATGTGAGACCCATGCCATCTCCTGCTCAGAGTGGCCTTTGAACTCCCTCCCTGACTCCCAGTGTGGTCCCTATGAAGGGGAAGGGAGATGAATGTGATAAGAGTCTCTACTAGGTCCCAATGGAGAACATAGAAAGGAATACACCTTATGTGCTCAGGCAACTCTTCCTGGTGAGCTAGGATGCTTCTACCCCTCTTCTCCCTGGGTTGGGGAAGTAGAAAGTACCAATGTCTCCACAGCTTTGTGAAGTACTGTGATTTTGGTGACTGAAAGCCTTGTTAGCACTGCTGATATTGTATGAACCAGCAACTGGGACTGTGGCACCAAGCCCACAGACAGGTCACTCAGTGCTGAATATAGCACAGGCACTGAGATGGATGGTACTGAGGTACTGGGTACCAATAACTGTGCTGAAATGTCTGTGTTAGAGGAATCTGTGGTCTGCAGATTTACTGCAAATACTCTTCATAGCCCAAACTGAGGCACCAAAGGGACCCACCTTAGGCCATTGGTTGCCTTTCAGCTGCGGGCTTGAGACTCACCCTTCGCCTAAATAAAAAGGGCCTTTCACCTAAATAAAAGGTGCTATCACTGAGGGTCATAGAAATATCACAGAAGGGGCATATCTTAAAATCTGGAGATTTAACTTTCATGCAGACAACTCAAACCCTGGTACCACAGAGTGGTGTGGAGCTCCAACTTTCTATGACTAAATTTTCTCTCTTTTTAAAGCCAATGGGCAAAATAAAAAGTTAACAACTATGCTAACTAATCATCAACACTAACTGCAATAGGGTCACAGAGAAGAAGGCAGAGAAGAAGGAGTACCATCTGACTGCCACATGCAGTAGGAAGAAACTGAGGGATGATTAGGCTCCCTCCATCCTTTATGCCCTCGGGTAGGGGGCAGGAGGACATCAAGGACACAGGTGCAGTCCCAATAGACACTGCTGGACAAAGGAAACCAATCTCTCATATATGGAGTGCATGCACACCAAGAGTGGAATTCATTTGGACAATCACACTGATTAGCCAAGATTTGGGGAAACTCCTTCAGGTCTTGTGATTTTATTGCATTTGTTTTACAGTATTTGGAAAGTGAGTTTTTAACAGACATTTATTTTTGCTGTTTGTAGCCATCACAAAGGGAGAAAGAGAAAAGAAACAAAAAGCCTTCAAAGTACTCAAAAACACCCAGAATACTAAAAAACCCAGATTCACAGTTGTTTAGAGAAATCAGAAATGGTCCTCAGGATCCCTTTTAGTCTGTAACATACACAGCAAGAGAGGACAAAGGAATATGAATAAATAAGAGATTTGTCCATTTGAGGACATAATTGAAGCTGGGAATAATGAAATATTAAATACCACTAGTATTTCCCTAAGTATGAGAGATGCATTTTGTGAATATTGATAAAGGATAATCGTCCTCCCCAAAACAAATAAACAAAAACTCATCTACCCACAAAAGCCCTGCCGTTTATCAAGCATGGTAAAGCACTATGGGACATTCAGACAACCAGGGTCACTAAGTTCACTGACTATTCCTAAGTCCTTTAATGAAAAATATATCTTGTTCTAGTTGTACGAGAGGGTCCCCATGAATACTTGAGTTATCAGAGTAAAACACAGAGTAAAGATGAACCATTCGGTTCTGATACCTGAATTGTTGGTAAGGTTATCTCTATCTAATTCAGAATTAATCCAAGGAGCATACTTCACAACTATATTGCCTTACAAAGGATTGCACCTTTCTTTTCAACATCAATTTATCTCCCTTCCATTTGTTGCTGGTTGCATGAAAAATGGTAAGTCATGATTCTAAGGATGTAGGAAATTTTATTTCTCAGAGTTAATTACACTTTAATTCAAGATCCCACTTCCACTCTATTGGCGTTTTGTTCCACATAAGGATTTTGCCAAGTTAAGAACTGTGCTATGTAATATTATGTCTATATACCTTACTATAAAGCACTCCTGAAATACAATTTGAAAAAAAAAAAAAAGATAATTCAACACAAAAATGTCAGAAACCATCCATATATACTCTTCTTCAAATAGCCCCCTTTTCCACACAGTCACAATGGAATAGACCAATGTTACCGAAGCTACTCATGCCAGAGAGACCCACTCTGTTCAGAATTATCCATCAGTCTCCTTGTCTGAAGATCTCTGAGCATTTTACAGTTGAGATTGTAAATCATTCATTAGTTCCTGGCTGATCACTCAACGTCTTAGGGAAAGGTGATCTGTGCTGTTGAATTACCTACATCTAAAGGATACATCTTAAAATTATACCAAAATGGAAAATAATCATATATGTGATTCTGTTTTCATATTTTAATGATTTATAATAATGTTATAAATTCCCAAGTACTCCCATTAATGTCTCACTCTACATATGGTCAATTGGATTTTGAGGGCCCAATTCAGTCATGAGCTTAAGAAAATCTGAACTACTGTAACATAGGTCTTGTCTACACTAACATTTAGTTCATGGCAACCTGGGGTATAAATCTACCCCACACTAGTCTGCCATGGACTAACTGTCAGTATGATCCCTACTAATGAGCATTAATGGTTCATCAGCAGGGTCTACCCAGACAGTCCATGACCCCATTGTGCCTATCCGTTATGATAAGGTCTTTAATTCCTTGACCACATACCACTTTTTTTCCCACAGGACTCCTGCCTCATTCCATCCCATAGTCTCTTGGGTATATAGGTGTGTGGGTCCCTGCATTCACAGGATCCTCATGCAGTTCCTCACAACTACAGATGGATTTATATTTTAAACTTCAAATGAGACGGTTACTCAACCTGTGCAGTTACTGAGGTTCTTCAAGATGGTTGTCTCTGTGAGTGCTCCACTTTAGATGACTGTAGAGTAGTACCCCTTGGTGGAAAGGAGCGGCTTTGGAGTTGCAGTCATTGCAGATGATAAAACCATAAGTCTAAAGCCTCTGAGATTGGGTGTAGGGCACAGAACTTGCTCTTTGCGCCAAGTAATATTTCCCCTGGCTTTTTGTGTATAGGTCTGTATATGCCTAAGGCTCTCAGAGTCACCTTGGAGTCTTTCAACTTGTCAATGAACCCATCTGTTTTGGTTGCGAACAGCTTGGGGCCTTCAAACAGGAGATCCTTGACACTAGATTGTACCTCTTTGGGAAACCCCGAGAGGTGGAGCCAGGATGCTTGTAGCATGATTGTGGCCATAGCAATGGAACATGCTGCCGTATCTGCAGAGTCCTATAAGGCTTGTAAAGCTGTGAGAGCTAGGAGTTGGCCCTTGGATATAATTGATTTAAATTGTTCCTTTTTGTCCTCAGCTTTTTGAGTAATAGGAGTGAGTTTTATGTCCCAAAAGATCCAATCTCATCCAGTCCCTGTCGTGTAGGGTGGATCTGGAGTGCTGTTGTCTGCCCAGCTCTTCATGGCCTCTGCCACTAGAAAGATTGGTGTAGGGTGTGAAAATAAAATTCCATTCCCTTGGAAGGCACATAGTATTTTTTATCCGCTCTTTTGCAGTAGGGTGGAATTGTTGCCGGGGTCTGCCAGATGGTCTTGATGTCCATGACAGCCTCATTTATTGGGAGGAAAATCTTGGAAGGGATTGAAGTCTGGAGGATATCCAACAACTTATGTTGGCATACCGCTACGTCTTCCAGCGGCATCTCCAATGAGTCTGCAATCCTCTTAAATGGTTCTGGAATTGTTTAAAGTCATCCCGTCATGGCTGGTGGTAAAATGATGGCTTCATCTGAACAGGAGGATGAAAAATTGGTAGCTAGGGTGACTTCCTGGTCTGAAGTCTCTTCCAGTTCCTCGATTGCCTCTTCCTGGGGCTCAGAGGGTCCAGGTACTGAAGGTGATGGAGAATGCCTCGACCTCTCCCTATGTGAACTGGGAGGCTTAGAGTAGTGTTGACAGTACACTGCCCATGGGTCCCAGTAGGGCCACTGTGGTGCGAATGGCATTGGTGGTGACATCAATAGTTTCTGTACCATCCATGAGTTTCAGGTCTGGGGCAGTACTCATGTTGGTCTAATGAACCCGGTATGGTGGCTGTCTGGATAGGCAAGGAATGACAGGAGGAGTAGATTTCCCCTTCATCATCATCATCCTCTGCGCTGGATAAAGGAGGAGCTGATCCGGCTGGGGTTGCAAGTTGACATGGTACCGAGCATGCAGGAGTAATGGTACCGAGGAGTGAAGATTCCAGTGCTGATGAGACTACCAGTGAAATTGCTGTGGTACTAGGAGCATTGGTACACAGGAGGATGTTGTCAGCAGTACCGATGGCTTTACCGCAGTTGTCGGTGTCAAGGGTCATGTGCTATGCACGGTGGAGGCAGGAGATGGTGCCACAGACTGTAGTGCTGTCGAGTTGCTCGATGCTGCATGTTTGAGTAGTTCTGGCGGTACCAAGGCAGGTTTTCCATTTTATGCTTTTGTCTGAGCCTGCCTGCTTAGGGTTTTTGGCTCGTATGGTACCCACAGTACCAGATGATTCCACTGCCTCAGAGGTGGATGGTCTCTGTGCCATCTGTACTGATGGGATCTGATGGGTTAGGGAATGCTTCTTCTTGACAATTCCTGAGGAGAGGAAATTGAAGCCCGTTTTTTGCTGCCTCTGTGGAAGAGTGTTCCTTCCTCTGAGAGGGTGGAGGGGAACCTCTGTCAGATGTCACCGTTGGAGACCAGTGCCCAGGAGGGGTCTGTCACCCCGGATCAGATGCCAGACACAGAGACTTCATCATGAGGAGTTTTAGCTGTAGGTCCCTCGCTTTCCTGGAGTGGGCCTTCAGATTATGGCAACGGGAGCTCTTTTATGGGATGTGTGTCTTGCCAAGGCATTGGACATAATGTGAATGTCTCTCAGAAACTGGGATTGACAACTAGTAAGTAAGGCAACATTTAAAACCCAGGGAGCCAGGCATGCCTCTTAGAATAGGGTTTCTCCCATGAGGGATGGTAACCATACTACACTAAAGGGTATACTGATAACTGATACTTAAATTCCTAATAGAAGAAAACAAAGTTATTTTATTTTAAAAAATGGGGAAGAGATAGGGTAGTTAAATATTAACTAACTAAATAACTGGATTCTAAAACCAGTACTCTAAAGATGGACTAAAGATAAAACGCAGAAGTGCTGCCAATTGCTTTGTCTCAAGCCAAGGGTGGTAAAGAAGAAACTGGGGGTGGGTGGGCTTTGGTTGCACTATGTAAATGCCAGAGGGGGCCTGAGATGGGGACAGTGCATGTGCAACCCAACCAGGCACTGCTACTAAAATTCTCCGATCACTGGTGCAGAGACACAGATTCACCTAAAGTGGAGCAACCACAGGGACACTCCTTGAAGACAAACATATATTTTTAAATATAAAAAAAAAAAAAATAGCATAAATGCAATCTTAAGGATTAAATATAAAACAGTCAAAAGTTTGGACACTCCAAAAGTTGAAGCTGCTTTCACTACTTTAACTCAGTCAACTTTCATATCCTATTTTTGGAGGTATGTGTTAACAGCAAACAATTATATCTTAACATTTACATTTGACAGGGACATCAGGAACTGAAAATACTCCACACATGCAATATGGACACTATGTATATGGAGAAACTTTAATGTCTGAATTTCCTGACTTTCGTGTGCTTGACATTTCAACTTTAACGTTTCAGTACGTAATTTTGCTTATTGGTTTGGTTCTTTGCATTTTTGTTTGGGGATTGGTTTGAGACTGTTTTGTTTATTTGTTTTTTTGTTTTGTTTTGTTTTGTTATTAACAGGGAAGTTAAATGCAAAAATCCCCAAACATCCAGCGCTCTGTTTGTAGAGTTTACTATCAACCCTTCTGACACTGCCAAGAGAGCTTGTTAGTTCCTTCATCCTAGCTCTACACTAAAGGATTCCCAGATCAATGGCTATATCTCTTGCTGAGCTCAATCTCTACATGCTCCTGGACCCGGCATCTCTAACAGTAGCCTTAACTGACTTTATAAAATCCTTAGAGAAATTCCTTTTCTCTGTAGAGTCTACAAATCCCTATAATGCATGGAAATTTTACTATGGACTTCACTGGGGCCAGAATTTTAGCCTCTAACTTTAAAACTACTGAAACAATGTTCTTAACACTTTTTTTTTAAGGGTCATTAAAATCTACAGATTCCAACAAACTGAGTCTGAAGTTTCTAGTTCAGCTATTACAAAATTTCTAATCAGAACATATGGGGAAAGTACACTCCAATACAGTAACTCCTCACTTAACGTTGTAGTTATGTAACTGAAAAATGCGACTTTAAGTGAAACGATGTTAAGTGAATCCAATTTCCCCATAAGGATTAATGTAAATGAGGGGATTAGGTTTCAGGGAATTTTTTTTCACCAGACAAAAGACTATATTATATATATATATATATATATATATATATATATATACACACACACACACAGTATAAGTTTTAAACAAATAATTTAATACTGGTACACAGTTATGATGATTGTGAAGCTTGGTTAAGGTGGAGGAGTCAGAGCGTGGGATATTGCCCAGGGAATGCCTTACTGCTAAATGATGAACTAGCAATTGGCTGAGCCCTCACGGGTTAACTCTCTCAGTCTACATGGCAGCATGAATGGAGGGAGGGGAAAGAGCATTTCAGACAGAGACAGCTACACAGTGTATGTGTGTGTGTGTGTGTGTGAGAGAGAGAGAGAGATGCGCATTTCCCCTTTAAGTACACTGTCTTGTTAATTAGATCAGCTTGCTGAGACCACAGCTGCTGCTGCCAGCAAGCTCCCTCTGTCCTGAGCCCTGTCGTGTGTCCCCCCTGCTCTATGGAAGATGGGGTAAGCGGGGTGCAGGAGTAGGGGGGAGGGGGACACCCTGACATTAGCCCCCCTTTTCCTCCCCTCCCCCCTGCACAGCAAGCAAGAGTCTCGGGGAGCAGCTCCAAGGCAGAGGGCAGGAGCAGCCCATGGCAGTGGGGGGAGGGACAGCTGCAATTGCTAGCCTGCTGGGAAGCTGCTGCACAGGGAACTTAGGGGAGCGGGGAGCTGATGCGGGGCTGCCGGTCCACCCTGGTTCCAAGCCCCCACCAGCTAGCTGCAACGGGCTGCTCTTCCTGCAAGCAGTGGACAAAGCAGGCAGCTGCCAAACGATGTTATAAGGGAGCATTGCACAACTTTAAACAAGCATGTTCCCTAATTGATCAGCAATGTAACAATGAAACAACATTAACCGGGATGACTTTTAGTGAGGAGTTACTGTAATTTTAAAACAGCTGAACTGCTTTTGGTCAAATATTCACCATCAGGCTATGACTGAATATGGAAAACATCAGCCTAAAAGGAGTTTGTCTGAGTAAGTTCTGAGCAATTGAAAAGGATAGGGAATTAGAATGGAAGTTGGATTTCAACTGTAGCTAAAACGCAGCGCAGTTAGAGTTTCCAGTCATCCATTTTTTGACCGGAACACCTGGTCAAAAAGGGACCCTGGCCACTCCTGTCAGCACCGCTGACCTGGCTGTTAAAAGTCTGGCTGGCGGCCCAGCAGGTCTAAGGCAGGCTCCCTGCCTGCCCTGGCTCCACATGGCTCCCAGAAATGGCCGGCATATCCGGCTCCTAGATACAGGGGCGACCAGCCAGGAGGCGCCGCACATTGGCCCCACCGCGAATGTCAGCTCCGCAGCTCCCATTGGCCAGGAGCCGTGGCAAATGGGAGCTGCGTAGGCGGTACCTGCGAGCACTGGTAGCGCAGAGAGCCCCGTGGCCCCTGTGCCTAAGAACCAGATATGCTGGCCGCTCCTGGGATCTGCACAGAGCCGGGGCAGGCAGGGAGCCTGCCTTAGCCCCACTGTACCGCCAACTGGGAACCACCTGAGGTAAGCGCTGCCTGGCTGGAGCTCATACCCTGAACCCCCTCCCACACCTCAACCCCGTCCCAGGTCAGAACCCCTTCCTGCATCCAAACTCCATCCTGGAGCCTGCACCTCACACCCCCTTCTGCACCCCAACTCTCTGCCCCTGCTCTGAGCCCCCCCCTCGCACCCCAACCTCCTACCCCAGCCCGGATCTGCCTCCTGCACCCTGAACCCCTCATTTATGGCCCCATCCTGAAACCCATACCCCTAGCTGGAGCCCTCACCCCCACTGCACCGCAACCTCTTGCCTCAGCCTTATGAAAGTGAATGAGGGTTCGGGAGTGTCATAAATATAAACAGAAGGGTAACAACCTTTACGTATGCACTAATATAAAATCCCTCTTGGCCAGAGGTACAGAATCACTTACCTGTAAAGGGTTAATCAGTTCAATTAACCTAGTTGGCACCTGACCAGAAGGACCAATGGGGAAGGAAGATACTTTCAAATCTGGAGTGGGGGAGAAAGTTATGTTTGTGCTCTCTTTGTTGTGCTCTCTCGGGACAGAGAGAGGGACCAGTCAGGAAAAAAACCTCTCCTAAAACCCTATTTAAAATAAGCATCTAAAATTACAAAAATTGTAAGTAAAGCAAGGAAATGCATTAGATTATCTTTTGTTTTAGCTTGTGAATTTTCCCAATGATAACAGGGAGGTTTATTCCTGAATTTGGTAACTTTAAAGTTTTGCCTAGAGGGGAATCCTCTGTGTTTTAAATCTTATTACCCTGTAAAACTACCTTCCATCCTGATTTTACAGAGGTTCTTTTAACTTTTTTCTTTATAATAAAGTTCTGCTTTTAAGAACCTGATTGGTTTTTAGTGTCCTAAAACCCCAAGGGTCTGGTCTGTGCTCACCTTGTTTACCTATTTGGTTGGTATATTATTCTCAAGCCTCTCTAGGAAAGGGAATATTTTGGGGAAACAGGAACTCCAAGTAGTCCTTTTCCTGAATCTTTGTCTAACTCACTTGGTGGTGGCAGCAATACCATCCAAGGACAAGGAAGAATTTGTGCCTTGGGGAAGTTTTTAACCTAATCTGGTAGAACTAAGTTTAGGGGGTCTTTCATGCGGGTACCCACATCTGTACCCCAGAGTCCAGAGTGTGGAGGGAACCCTGACAGAGAGAGTGAGCAATGGAGGGAGGGAGAGTGAGCAGGACCTCAGAGAAGAGGGGCAGGGTCGGGGCCTCAGAGAAGGGGCAGGGGTGTTCGATTTCATGTGATTATAAAGTTGGCAATCCTAAATACAGGCTATGATCCTGGTGCCTGATGTAATTTAAAGCGCTTGATTATACACACATTTTCTTTGAGTTCAAATCTCATACCCTTACAACTTGATGGAAAGCAAGTTTTTGTGATTAACATGCTCTTTTTTGAGATTTGATGGGAAAATAAAAAACCCTGACATTTTACTGGTCACACTGGCATAGCTCCATCAAAGATATCTCATCTTAGGTCAAAGACTTCCTGGTGTTTACTGTGATTATAAATCTCACCACAGTACTAACCACTGAATCAAAAGTTTTCTCCTGTACCTCAGCCTATTAACTAACTTGGTTTCAAAATACCACACAATTTCAACAACACTTCCTAAGCCTTCGGGTATCATTCTACTTGATGCTGCGGTAAACATCTGAAAGTAACATTCCTGCCAGACAGTGTTTCTGTATACTGTGCTGGAAGGGTAATATCCTACACATGACTAAAAGAGATTACTTATTTTCAACAACTGCAATTTTATACAATATTTACCTGAAGGGCTGACATTTATCTTGCTTCCAAACTGCTTTCTATTCACTTCAAACTGAGCTATAATGAAGGATAAGCATCAGCCTGAAAGGCCACCGCTGCTTTCCTCAGTGCCCACTAATGAACATGTTAGGAATATATACTTTTACAATATATTTTAGCAACCGAGAAGCCTCTTTCTTGAGCAGAAAAGAAGGAAAAATAAGTTGTCTTTCATACTGTTATAAAACTCTAGGTCACCATGGTGACTGAAATAATCTCAAAATCAGTCTATACCTTGTCTGAGGAAGGTCTATGGTTTGATATAAATATGTTTGTTATTGTATATTCAATTCTTAAAATAAAGTAATAGAAAAGTCTCAAATTTCACCTCAGCTTCACCACTTTCTATCTCAAATCCCACACAAATGCCATAACTAAACTAGTAAGGACAGATTCAAGAACATCTTCCTAAATTTTGCTCTGTAGACCACTGGTGGTCTGTAGAGAGCTAGAGGGTCATCAGGGGCATAATCTAATGGTAACTGAAGTCAGCCAAAAGACTCCTGTTTAGTTCAATGGGCACTGGATGAGGCCCATCACACTGGCTCTCATCTTGTTCCTAGGAGCTAAACTGCATTAAAAGACAGCTAAGAATATACTAAATACTTCCCTAATGTATGTTACTTTTCCTATACAACCAACTGCTTAGAAGTCACAGAGATGCTCTAGGATTATGAATGAGGGGAGAAGTTGTCCGCAGGATCCTAAGATCAGTACCCAGGTTCAATAAAGAAAGTAGCTGGCCACCAATTACTCAGGGAGAGGATGTCAGAGAGGAGGCCTGGCTGTTCATAACCATCAGAGAGGCGGTCATGGCAGCATCTTACAAGGCTGGAAATAGATGAGGATGGGCAGAAGTTACCAGTTGATATCTGGTCCTCAGGTGGAAACTAAGGAAGATACCTCTCAAGATCAAGCTGGTCCAAGGGTATGGAGAGATGTATGGGTCGTACCTGTGGATGGCAGGTTGGCCCAACCATAAGAAAATCAAGTTTGTCTACAAAGAATTCTCCAGTGGTCTAAGGAAGACAGATGATCTTTGCTGGCGATTCAATACTCAGAAGAATCAAAAGAACATTCTGCAAGGGACAGGTAGACAAAAGGATGGTGTACTGCTTTTCTAGAGCCAAGATACGAGATGTCATTAAGATTAGATCAGAATTGAAGTCAACAGGAAAGGATCCATTGGCGATGGTTCATATAGACACTAATGACACTGCGTTGGGGGATCTCTCACAGATAACAGATGACTTCAGGGAACTTGGAAGAGTGCTGAAGAAGAATATCCAAGTGATGTTCTCTGAGATCCTTCCTGTCCCATGAGCAAAGGAAGATAGAAGGCAGAAGATTCTGGAAGTGAACTGGTGGCTAGGTAAGTGGTTCAGGGTTATGATTTTGTGGAACATTGGTCCACCTTCTTTGGTAAGAGGGAGCTGTATAGTTTAGATGGCCTCCACATCAGTAGAAGGGGGACCAATCTTCGTGGGGACAGGCTGGCTAACGTAGTCAGGTAGGCACTAAACTAATAAAAAGAGGGGAGAGTGAAAGGAAGAGTGATAAGAGCACTCAGCACAAAATTGAGATGTTGAGAAGGAAACAAAGGACACGAAGAGAAGAAATTCTTTAGCTGTCTATACACCAATGCTAGGAGCCTGGTTAACAAAAAGAGTATTTGGAATTGGTCATGTATGAGCATAATTTGATCCAGTTGGTAATACTGAAACCTGGTGGGATGATTTCTATGTTTGGAATGTTAAAACCAGTGCTTATAACCTATTTAGGAAAGACTGAGTAAGCAAAAGGAAAGGGGGAGTGGCGGTCTATGTCAAAAATGGCATTTCCAGTTTGAGTCACTGATAAGTGAAAAGAAAATGGTCTTGAATGCTTATGGATCAATGTCCTAACAGATAAAGCACTAAATATGCTATTAATTATTGTCTGCTCTAGACCACCAAATCACTCTAGGGCAGTGGTTCTCAAACTTTTGTACTGGTGACCCCTATCACATAGCAAGCCTCTGATTGCGACCCCCCCTTATAAATTAAAAACACTATTTTATATATTTAACACCATTATAAATGCTGGAGGCAAAGCAGGGTTTGGGGTGGAGGCTGACAGCTCGCGACCCCCCATGTAATATCCTTGAGACCCCCTGAGGGGTCCTGACCCCCAGTTTGAGAACCACTGCTCTAGGGAACAGGATGACCAGCTCCTTATGCATCTATCTAGAATGTGTCTAAAAAAAAGCTGCATGATCATGGGGGATTTCAATTTGAGTGACCTATTTTGGAGATCTCATGCTGCCAGTACTAAAATATGCTTGGAATTTATAAATATTGTAGATGACAATTTCCTAATTCAAAACATGTTGCATCCAACGTGCGGGGAATCCTATACTAGACCTTGTGCTGACAGATAAAGAGGAACTGATCAAAGAAATAAAAATTAATGGTAACATAGGTACAAGAGATCATGACTTGATTACATTTATAATGTGCAAACAGAATAAAGTCCAGACCAGTGGAGATATCTATCTATATAAATCTATATCTACACACACACAGTTGGTACTTTAAAAGAACTAATTTCACAAAGCTGAAAACAATTATGAGCCAGATTACGTGGGAGAAAGAATCCAATCAGAAAAATGTGAACAATAATTAGGAATTGATTAAGAACACTTTCTTAGATGCCCAAAAAGCCACCCTCCCACAAACTAGGAAAAAAGCTGTATTAGTTAAAAAAAAAACTGGTTTTATGGGATGTGGGGGCAGCTATATAAACAAATGGAATAAAGAGGAAGTTGACAGTAATTAATATAAATCAGAAACTGGTAATTATAGAAAATTGATAAGGAAAGCAAAGGGACACAAGGAGAAATCTATGATGAGCAGAATTAAGGAGTTTAAAGTATAGTAGGAATAAAAAGAATCCTAACAATAGTATTTATCCATTACTAGATAGTTGAATTACAAATAATAATGCAAAAAAGGCAGAAGCGTTCAATAAATATTTCTCTTCTGCCTTTGGGAAAAAACAGATGATGTAGTCATATCATATGATAACACACTTTCTCTTCCACCTCAAGAGGATGTTAAATAGCAGCTACTAAAGTTAGACTGCTTTTAAATCAGCAGGTCCAGATAAACTTGCATCCTAGAGTGTTAAAAGAGCTGGCAGAAGAGCTTGCTAGACCATTAATGTTGATTTTCACTAAGTCTTAGAACACCTGGAAAGTTCCAGAAGATTGGAAGAAAGCTAATGTTGTGCCAACATTTAAAAAGGGTAAATGGGATGACCCAGGCAACTATAGGTCTGTTAGTTTGATATCAATCGCAGGCAAGAAAATGCAGCTGCTGATATGGGGGTTGGTTTAATAAAGAATTAAAGGAGAGTAATATAATTAATTCCAATCAACGTATATTTATGGAAAATAGATCCTGTCCAACTAACTTGATATTTTTGATGAGATTATAAATTTGATTGATAAAGGTAATAGTGTTGATGTAATATACTTAGACTTCTGTAAGGCATTTGACTTGGTACTGAATGACATTTTGATTAAAACCTAGAAAAATATAAAATTAACCTGGAACACATTAAATGGATTAAAAACTGGCTAACTGATAGGTTTCAAAATGTAACTGGAAAAAGGGAACCATCATTGAATGGGTGTGTTTCTAGTGGTGTCCTGCGGGGATTGGTTCTTGGCCCTACACTGTTTAACAATTTTATTAATGACCTGGAAGAAAATGAAAACAAAATTATCACTGATAAAGTTTGCAGATGACACAAAAATTGGGGGAATGGTAAATAATGAAGAGGACAGGTCACTTATACAGATGATCTGGATCACTTAGTAAGCTGGAGACAGGCAAATATGCACTTTAATACAGCTAAAGGTAGATTCCACAGTATTCTTGCCAGCAAGTTAAAAAAGTATGGATTTGATGAATGGACTATAAGATGGATAGAAAGCTGGCTAGATAGTTGGGCTCAATGGGTAGTGATCAATGGTTCGATGTCTAGTTGGCAGCCGGTATCAAGCGGAGTGCCCCAGGGATCTGTCCTGGGGCAGTTTGTTCAACATTTTCATTAATGATCTGGATGATGGGATGGATTGCACCCTCAGCAAGTTTGCGGATGACACTAAGTTGTGGAGAGGGGTAGATAGACTGGAAGGTAGGGATAGGGTCCAGAGTGACCTAGACAAATTGGAGGATTGGGCTAAAAGAAATCTGATGAGGCTCAACAAGGACAAGTGCAGAGTCGTGCACTTAGGATGGAAGAATCCCATGCACTGCTACAGGCTGGGGACTGACTGGCTAAGCACCAGTTCTGTAGAAAATGACCTGGGGAAGAGAAGCTGGATATGTGCCAACTATGTTTCCTTGTTGCCAAGAAGGCTAACGGCATATTGGGCTGCATGAGTAGAAGCATTGCCAGCAGATTGAGGGAAGTGATTACTCCCCTTTATTCGGCACTGGTGAGGCCACATCTGGAGTATTGCATCCAGTTTTGCCCCCTCTCCCCCCAAAAGGTTGTGGACAAATTGGAAAGAGTCCAGCAGAGGGCAATGAAAATGATTAGGAGCTGGGGCACATGACTTATGAAGAGAGGCTGAGGGAACTGGGATTATTTAGTCTGCAGAAGAGATGAGTGAGGGGGGACTTGATAGCAGCTTTCAACTACCTGAAGGGGGGTTCCAAAGAGGATGGAGCTAGGCTGTTCTCAGCGGTGGCAGATGACAGAACAAGGAGCAATGGTCTCAAGTTGCAGTAGGGGAGGTTTAGGTTGGATATTAAGAAAAACTATTTCACTAGGAGAGTGGTGAAGCACTGGAATGGGTTACCTAGGGAGGTGGTGGAATCTCCTTCCTTAGAGGTTTTTAAGGCCCGGTTTGACCAAGCCCTGGCTGGGATGATTTAGTTGGGGTTGGTCCTGCTTTGAGCAGGGAATTTGACTAGATGACCTCCCGAGGTCTCTTCCAACCCTAATTTTCTATGATTCTATGTATACATCTAGAATGTTACAGGGTGGGGGACTATCATGGGAATCAGTGACTCTGGAAAAGATTTGGGGGTCTGAACATGAGCTCCCAGTGCAACGCTGTGGCTAAAAGGGCGAATGTGATCCTTGGATGCATAAACACGGAAATCTCAAGAAGCAATAATAAGAGGTTATTTTCTCTTTGTATTTGGCACTGATGTGACCACTGCTGGAATATTGTGTTCAGTTCTGTTGCCCACAATTGATAAATTGGAGAAGGTTCAGAGAAGAGCCATGAGAATGACTAAAGCATTAGAAAACATGCCTTATGATGATACACTAAAGGAGCTCAATCTATTTAGCTAAACAAAGAGAAGGTTACGAGGTGACTTGATTACAGTCTATAAGAACCTACATGGGGAACAAATATTTGATATTGGTCTCTTCAGTCTAACAGAGGAAGGTATAACATGATCCAATGGCTAGAAGTTGAAGCTAAGCAAATTCAGACTGCAAACAGTGAGAGTAATTAACCATTGAAACAATTCACCAAAGGTCTTGGTGGATTCTCTAAGACTGACCATTTTTAAATCAAGATTGGATTTTTTCCTAAAAGATCTGCTTTAGGGATTATTTTGGGGGAGTTCTAAGCCTGTGTTGTACAGGAGGTCAGACAAGGTGATAACTGTTGCAATAAGATGCCCGTATACTCTAGAGAATGCTTGGGTGATATAATGGCTAGGCATTAGCATATAACCGGTGACTAGCTTGTGGACTCTGCAGCAGAATGTACTGTAGTGCCACAGTTTTATATTTTCCAGCTGGAGCTATCATACGTTTTGCAGGGGGAGCCCAGGCTACTCTAAATCCAACATACAGCGATCTTTTCTAGCACTACTAATGACCCCTGTACATTTATGTAAAAACAATTCTCGCCTAAGTATGCTATCATATGAGCCTGGATTGTAATGACAGCATGTTTACATTTTCTCTGACCAATACTTTTTTATACAATTAATATCTGTGTAATATCATCTTCATTGATCAGATACCCAATAGACTAAGAGAAAAAATGCTAGTTCCCATAAATAAACAACAAAAATGATATTAAAGTAACTTATGAATGCTTCACAATATACACACCATTATGTCATAAACACAGGAATATAAGAATTTACTTTGTCACTAGATATCCGGGAATGTACAAAGGTTAGTTAACGTCATGTAAAATATTAATATTACCATTCATCTCTTTCAGTTGGAAGAATTTTCAGGCTCCCTTTACTTCAATTTAAATACAATTATTGTTTTATTCCTGTAATTAAGGAAGAGCTCTCTTCCAAGAAAAAAAAAGGAACTGGAACAGGAACATCCACCAGCCAAATAAATGGACTAGCAATTAAGGAGAATAAGGGTCTAAAATGAATTTTACTACTGGTGCCACTATTTGTAAAACTAAACTAATATAAGATGTGCCCCATTAGTCTTCCCATCATGTGGAGTAAAAATTTCCCCAACATTAGTCTTTAAACTCTGCCTTGCACACTTCTACAATTACCATGCTAATGATATATTTTTTCTATGACAAATAGACTATGTAGCTCTGTTCTCAGTCTTATAAAGGGCAACTGTCCAAGAACAGCTTCCTCTACATCGCAGGAAGCAATAGGGATATGAAAATCTGAGACGAGAATTAACTCCCTCTCTTTCTTTAAATAGCAATCGTGCATATGAAATCACCTACAGTAGCTGGTGAGAGCTGTAAAGTGGAGTTACAGTTAGTGAATGAGCTGCACAGATGTCAAGGCTCAGCCTATTGTGTGAAGGGGACACACATAATACTTTTCTTTCCTATAGCCATTTAGTTCAGTATTTTGTACATGATGTCAGTTTATTAAATATATCGGGATATAACAAATAATGTGCAAACAATGTGTTTGCAGGCTCCTCCAAAACCATGTAGCCAGGAAGGCAGAAACAAAAATATTGCAGTAATGAATTACTGACAGTGGACTCAGGTTTCAGAGTGGTAGCCGTGTTAGTCTGTATCAGCAAAAACAGTAAGGTATTCACCCCTTCTTGTCGACTGTTGAGAATAGGCCACTTCCACCTTAATTGAATTGGCTCGTTAGCACTGACCACCCCACTTGGTAAGGGAACTCCCATCTTTTCATGTGCTGTGGATTTATACCTCTCTACTGTATTTTCCACTCCATGCATCTGATGAACTGGGTTTTAGGCCACGAAAGCTTATGCCCAAATACATTTGTTAGTCTCTTAGGTGCCAATAGGATTCCTCATTGTTTTTGACAGTGCAGTGTAGTTTTGCAACATTATTGTATGACTTGAGAAAATAAGTCAGTGTGTTAACATTCAATACCACAGAGCACCAAACCACGCCTATATAGAAATCAGACATCTGCCACCCTCAGTCTCTTTAATATGCAGCAGCCATTCCCATACAAAAGTTTTTTCCGGAATGGTTCCAATAAATTCATTGATACTCAGTCTCATTGCGGTCCCTAACTGGACAGTGAGGGGTACAATTTCAAACTGGTGCATGGGGTTTTAGGCACAGGAATCTCATTAATATAAGTAGGAATCACAGCACCAACTCTTTGTTCATGGCTCCTAAGTCGTTCCAACTGACAAATCCTTTATGTACTAAAATGTTATTTTACAGTGCATCTAGTGTATATATATCCTCTTCCATGTGTTTTCCCTTAAGTCCTTACAGCCAGATCCAAAGCCTAGTGAAGTCAATGGGAGTATTTTCATGTATTTCAATGGGCTTTGTGGAGACTATTATTTAGGGGGAAAAATTGCCAGTAAAGTTCATGGGAATTTGGCCTGAATCAGTAGTTCAGGATTTGGCTCTATATGCGCACACACACTGTATTTATTTTCTCTCCCTACAAATGACGTTGCTCAGAGGTGCATGACAGGCAATATTGCAATGGGAAACCGCAAAGGTTGCACTAGCCTGTGAAATATCTGCACTTATAGTTGCAACATTATGATTTATAGAAAATCTATTTTAAGTAATTTATAAAGCTTTCTACATTGGATTTGTCAGTTTTTTTCACCCTTGTAAGTCTGACAGTCGGACACATGTTTCTATGGTAGCCTAGCTTTACAGGAAGGGAAATACAAAAAGCAGCAGAAATAACATTTTAAAATCTTTAAAACATTTCTAAAAAAAGTCTTGTAAAAATGTGTTACAAATTAACCACAGTAATGGTGCAGTAAGATCTAAAAGTGTCTTTAGTTCTCATTTGTATGTAAGTTATATATAATATATACTGAATACCTACTACTGGACATACACAGAGACAAGAAGGGGAACTTGTACCATTTCAAAGAGCATCAATATGAGGGCAACTTTTGAATGACAGGGATGAATAAAAGGGAAATGAGAATGGAGGACTGTCAGTGTCCAAATGAAATGTTCAATTAGAGTTTGATCCCACAAGGCAAAGCACTTGAGCATGTGTTTTATATTAAAAATGAGTAGTCCTATGAAGACCAGGTCACTAGCAAACCAAGAGGGAGGGATAGCTCAGTGGTTTGAACATTGGCCTGCTAAACCCAGCGTTGTGCGTTCAATCCTTGAGGGGGCCATTTGGGACAAAAATCTGTCTGGGGATTGGTCCTGCTTTGAGCTGGGGGTTGGACTAGATGACCTCATGCGGTCCCTTCCAACCCTGATATTCTAAGATAACCTATTTTGATGTCACTGGGATCACGCACGAGGTTATAGGCTTTGGTGGATTGTGGCTTGAGTGCTCAGTGCCTTACACCGTGAATGAATACGTAAGAATAAATATTATTGTACAGCTGATCCAACAACTGCACATGTGCCTGCATCATCTGCACAACAGAGCAGTTCAAACCAGGATGACAGTACTTCTTAAACTGCCCCCTATTGCCCAGCTCCTTCACATCCATTCACTGCCCAATCCACCCCTTTCTGTGAATCATGCACAGAAAAAATGGAAACCCATAAACCTGAAAAGCAATGTCTATTTTGCCCGTGTAAATATATTACCTTGGTTTGCTATTGCTGCTGGTCTTTATATTTTTGCATAATAAAGGAGAATATTGAAAACAAGTATCCATGTAATTAGAACATCAATCATGTTGTTCTTTAATATAAATGAAATATTAATTCACTCCTTCATAAACTCCCTGGCCATAACTAATACAAATCATTAATTAATTAACCACAAGAAAAAGAAACGTAGAAAGCTATCAGAAGTACATGAATCCCATCAGCAATGTATCATTCACTCTCCTCTTTAAAAAAAAAAAATTAAAAGGATCACCATTTTGGTGATTCATCCCAACTCCCCACCCTCAGTCTCAAAAAGTGGACACTACCACCTTGGGCAGTATGCCAACTGCAGGCTGTGCTCATATAAAGCAGCAACCTTAGGTTCAACAGCTTCTCTAGCCGGCTGTGCATATGGTGCTGCATGTTCTGCTGCATCTTTGCTACACAGTTCATTAAAGACCTCACTTCTGCATTCACGTATCATATACAAAATGCAGCTTGTAGCTGCCATAATTACCTTATTTGTCACTAAAATGTCATTGCAGGGGATCAGCTGTCTCCATCTTGCTTTCAGTTTCCCCAAATCACCTTTCCAGCAGATACTAATTCATCTACGCATTTGGCAGGTTCAGAATGCAGGGGAAGCCTGGCTCCCCCACTGCCTCACCACAGCTTTTTAAAATATTCCTTGTCCAGCAAGAGAGAGGAACACTCATCCCGGCCATTACTGAGGGAGAACCAGGGACCAGGAAATAGCTGTGAGGATATACCCGGGGAATTATAGGAGCTTCCTAGCTGGCTATAGCAGTTTGATCTCCTTTTCCTCACACTTCTCCTTGGTTCCTATAAGGCTTTTAGAAATTTCCCAGAAGCTCCGACTTCCGGGAGTTGTGCAGGGAATGGTAGGTACCCAGAGGGCAATGGAATTGCAGTTGTGTAGTATGGTGGTGCAGGCAAAACTGCAATGGAAAGAGCATGGCTAGCATCCAGGCTCCAGTACCACACCACCAGTTCAATGCTCTGGGGCATAGACAGCCTCGAGGCGCTGACATTGGTTTGCCTGACCCAGTGTGAAGTCCCACAAAGCAAATTCCCTAAAGCAGTACTGCAGTCAAATTGATATTTGACTCAAGATGGACACCTGGGCTTTGCATTCCAGAAAACAAACAAAAATAGTGTTCCACTGACTCAGTCAAAAAAGTGCAGCCAGACTTAGACCCCTGACCAGACCAGCTTTCAGGTTAAGACAGGAGAGGTCCTTCCTCCCCCAACTCAGCTTCATCCAGAACTGCCCTTTGGAAGACACCAGCAGCCCTTTTTATCTTGCCT
The DNA here is from genome assembly GCF_013100865.1 of Trachemys scripta elegans. NCBI lineage: Eukaryota > Metazoa > Chordata > Testudines > Emydidae > Trachemys > Trachemys scripta. The sequence goes on along the minus strand of NC_048308.1, from coordinate 65,634,655 downwards.
GTTGGGTCTTGATTGGTTTCTGTCTGCCCCCAGGCCTTCTAACCAATGGAGGGCCAATTCTCATTTGTTCCACTCACAGCTAATCCTGGGTGGCCTTGCTAGGTAGCTCTTGGAAGTTTAAATGTGCGTGTGTTTTTTCCCCAAAGGACATTTTCTTTGGGTGGGGTGCGCAAGGTGGCAGGGCCTCCAGCCGGAGACAACAAATGCCAGGTATAACCCATCACAGGTGCTAATTTCTAATAGTCCATTTATTCATGTGTAGAGAGTGAAGTGTATTAATACTCCCTTTAAATTCAATTAATTTATATTTGGTTGCAGTCTATATCTCTGTTTTTGTTTTCTGTTTTTAACTTGTTACTCAAATTAGAATTGTCAGATTTTTTAAAATTAATTAAGCAAGAGCGGTGTTCTACCTGTTTTCTACCTACGTCTACCTGACAAGCCCTGCTTGTTTGAACCTAGTAAAACAGTAGTCCATCTGCTTAAACGGAGAGTGGATTTGAATCTCCATTCATCACTGATGGCCTTCTAATACTCCATGAATCCAAACCTCTCTCCTGTATCATGGCCAAAATTTAGCAAAGCACATCAGCAAGGGCTTCACGTTAAGCCCCTGCCTAAGCCTCATTGAAATCAAGTCTCTTTGAAGACAGTGGGGCTTTATTGTTGAATGGTTTACTGAATCAGGGCCTGTAATTCTGGTGCATATATTTGCTGATCTCCAATAGCAGCTTTTTCTTATTTCCCTTATAAAACAAGAAGAACAGTACAACTCCCACCTTTTCATGCTCTCTGTATGTGTATATATATCTCCTCAATATATGTTCCATTATATGCATCCGAAGAAGTGGGCTGTAGCTCATGAAAGCTTATGCTCAAATAAATTTGTTAGTCTCTAAGGTGCCACAAGTACTCCTGTTCTTTTTGCGGATACAGACTAACACGGCTGCTACTCTGAAACCTATAAAACAAGACTATCACTAAATATTTCCAAGAATATCACCTCTATTGAGCCCCATCTTCCAGTCTCTTAAGTCCCAAGTTTCACTTTATTCATATAATTGATTCTCATGTTGTTGGCCATAAGTACAATTTTGGCAGGCATCCTTCAAGATAACTCATGTCCCTTTTGTCACAATAGCCTACCTGAGAACGAATCTCTCTCTCATACATACACATACTATTATATATATTTTCCCCAAGTCTATAATCAGAGACAGCTAAAGACTAGACTTTTCCCCGCGTCTAGGTAGTGATCTAGTTTGGAAGCTCCTGAGAACCTGAAGAGAGTTGTTATATTATTGTAAAACTGCATACCATGCTAAGACATATCCCACTTCACAGATAACTTTCCCCTTAGGGACAGTACAATTTTAAATGTCATTTTCTTACTTTTGTTTGCAAGGAAGAGACTGTTCTTCCTTTCTACAGCTGTTAGCAGTGAATCAAGAATTTAATTTCAACAGAGATGTTTTGAAAAGCTAGTGCATAAAAAAAATGCAATTTTCCCCAAAGGATTAGAGTATAATCATTCATTGAAATTTCATTGATATCTGACATTGTGGGTTGCATGTCACATGCCATATTCTTAAAACAACTGCTAGGCAAGGAAAATGTTTTACTCCACATTTTTTAAATATCTTTTTTCTTTTAAAACAAATTTTGACTAAAAAAACTTACTTTAGTTCCGTCTGTTTCATGGCTTGTTATAGTTTTTATAATTTGCAAAATTTTACATCTGCATTTGCCTCTACAGATAGACTGGACAGTTCTCGCCCTCTTTTTTGAATCAGCAACATGCAAAGCTAGTACTTTATTAGTCATTGCTTATTGAAAAAATCAGCAGTTTTCCAGATACTAGGTAAAGGAAGAATCATTTCCCTTCAAAAACAAACAATCAAACAAACAAAAAACAGCAGAGGATGTTGGGGTGGGCTATTCAGAGCTAATGCAAATGTGTTTAATCACTAATTTGGCTAATGACAAAGATGGCATTGTTGGGCTCATTCTGAACATAGTTTGTGTTTATTTCAAAAATAAAATAGTCTGATCATCCTGATAGTTATTTATGCACAACTCTCATTGAAGTCAATGTACCTGCAGAATGGCTGGAATGAGAAAGGCCCCAGAAATATATAATCAGATGTGAAGGGGCATCTTTGCTCAGCAGAGATCTAGGACTTTAGTTTAGAATGGAAGGTAGTGATAGAATTATTACATTTCGAATAATGAGGCCCCTGGAACCAGATGAAATCCCAGCAACGATGATTCAGCCAATTATCCTTCCAAAATTGATAAGTAGACTACATCAAGTTTAATAATAGGGAGGAGTGTTGGAGAAGAGATTTGGAAAATCCAAGGAATTCTCTCCCTCACACAGGTAGTAGATTCTGTGGCACTGTTTGTAAGCACAGAGGGCTGTCCAGGAGTCCTTACCTAAAACTTCCCTTTCCTAAATGATCTGCCGCCCAGCACCCCAGAGATGGCTGCATTTCAGTGGTTTGTATGTAACGGGGTATGCTTTGTAATGGGACTGCAAATATCTGGTCTGGTGCAGTTAGGATAAGAAAAGAGTGAACATTTTGGCCATTTTGTTTGACGCGTAGGCTAAGTTGGAGTTGCTCCCATAGACTGCTGTCAGATCAAAGGCTTGCACCTGCAAACATTTGTTTGCACAGCAGATTGGAAGGGTGGTGTTTGTAATTTGCTTAGCCTTTTCCCCCTTAAATCCTCCCCAAGGGAAAGTAAATCTTCAGAAGCAGCAGATAAACCAGCCTGATCTATACCAGGGTTCCATCAACATCACCGATTCTTACAATCTGCACTGCACACAGACAGCCACTAAAGGGAGGATAAAGGTCCATAAGGGATGTAATGAACACAGGCAGGAGAAGCAGAAGCAGCAGTTAAACAAACCTCTCAGTGTGGTAAGTAAATAGGATCCTTGCCCTTTGGAGCCAAAGCACTACTCATTTTGAGCTGCAAATTCACCAGTAGCCATGTGCTGCAGTGTACAGACATTCCAAATACATGTTGGGTGTAGAGCAAGGTTGTGGTTTTTAATAAGAGGGCAATGTTTGTCAGAAAAATCTCACTCTGTTAGGAGGTGTTGATTCTACTGGGAAAGGGTTAAGTAGGTTCGGCTGTGTCAGTGATCTCCAGTCAAGATCAAATCACTTCCCACGATGCAAGGTGTAAGGACGATATTATCAGGGAAAAGAGTGTTGGGACCTGAAGAGGTCTTGTGAAGGCATCACTCCAGTGCATACAAAGGGCCGAATTCCATCAATGAAGTTACTCCACATTTACACTAGTTTAGATAACTGGACAGCAAAATTTGGTCCTTAAAAAGAACTGAAAAGAATCCCAAATACCTATCAAAAATCAGCAAGGGAGCCAGGTGACTGCACGTTTTGCTTACCTACCACAGTTCACAGCTGCTCCCTCTGTAACACTATATCTTCGCCAGGAGAAGAAGGAAGGTTAAAATGGAACTAATTAAAGATGCAACATGATATTCAATTTTACATACATACAATTCCATGCATTCCTGATAAATTATGGTCCTTAATGTCTATAGTTCAGGTAACTCTTCTCCACTGATTTTAACGTTTTTTCCCCCTGCAGGATTCCTGAATCTGTCTCCAAGGAGAGAGAGAAAGCTATAACTCCCACTGAGTTCCAAACTCATTTTGCTTGCCTCTCAGACATGCAAAGGAAGAAATTAAAAGTAAAATATCTTGGGTTCCTACTTCTATGGCTTGGTTCCAAGAGATAACAAAAGCACCACTAATCCATTTTTGCCGCTCAAGCTTCTGATGTTGTCTGTTTCCAGATTACCAAGGGATAATCTTAGCTTTTTTATATCCCTTTTTGAGTGAAGAGGTTCAGCACAAAGAAATCTATTTATCAGAATAAACAGATGCTGTTGTTTTCACCTGTCACTGTGTTTTACAGGCTGTCCATCTTTCCCAAGTTTTCCCATCCTTACTCGTTGAGCATGGAATAAATACTGAAAACACATGCAGACAACCTTTGAACCTCCAAACGTACAAATACATGAGAGTGGCTACCATACGAGAAAGGGTGACAAATGACCAAAGTATAGTAGAACCTCAGAGTTACAAACACCAGAGTTATCAACTGACCAGTCAACCACATACCTCATTTGGAACCGGAAGTACACAAACAGTCAGCAGCAGAGACCAAAAAAAGGGGGGGAGGGGCACAAATATAGTAGAGTAAGGTGTGTTAAACATAAACTACTACAAAAGTCAAGGGAAAGTTAAAAAAAAAAGATGTGACAAGGTAAGGAAACTGTTTCTGTGCTTGTTTCATTTAAATTAAGATGGTTAAAAGCAGCATTTTTCTTCTGCATAGTAAAGTTTCAAAGCTGTATTAAGTCAATGTTCAGCTGTAAACTTTTGAAAGAACCACCATAACATTTTGTTCTGAGTCGTCAACATTTCAGAGTAACAAACAACCTCCATCCCAGAGGTGTTCGTAACTCTGAGGTTCTACTGTATAGAACACTCATTTCATTTCCCCTGCCACTCACACAAGCTACAGAAGAAGTAACTCTATACTACAGGTAGAGAAACAAAGCACATTTCAAAACCAGAGAGAAGTGTATGTGCAACTAACATAACAGAGAAGAGACGGAGAGAAACACTTTCTAGTCCAGTATCAGGGGGTAGCCGTGTTAGTCTGTATCTACAAAAACAACAAGGAGTCTGGTGGCACCTTAAAGACTAACAGATTTATTTGGGCATAAGCTTTCGTGAGTAAAAAGAGGTTTTTACTCACGAAAGCTTATGCCCAAATAAATCTGTTAGTCTTTANATGACCAGCTGTACAAGTGTTGCCCAAGTGTAAAAGAAATTGAACTCTGAGGCATCTGTCACAGGCCAATACCATTTGGGATGGGGTCTGCACTGTATGAGGTTTTTATTCTTTTGTCCTACTGCGTGTGTCTATTTCTGATCAGGTTACTCAGCAGTGTGAAGCCAAGGCTTAGGAAACGTTTTTTCCTAATTTCTTTCTGATGAAATATCTTTGGCAATATCTGACTACTTGAAGAATGTCCTTGTTGTGCTCCTGTGTATTTCAGATTTTGGACTAGAAAGTCAACAAGGAGTCTGGTGGCACCTTAAAGACTAACAGATTTATTTGGGCATAAGCTTTCGTGAGTAAAAAGAGGTTTTTACTCACGAAAGCTTATGCCCAAATAAATCTGTTAGTCTTTAAGGTGCCACCAGACTCCTTGTTGACTTTCTAGTCCAAAATCTGAAATACACAGGAGCACAACAAGGACATTCTTCAAGTAGTCAGATATTGCCAAAGATATTTCATCAGAAAGAAATTAGGAAAAAACGTTTCCTAAGCCTTGGCTTCACACTGCTGAGTAACCTGATCAGAAATAGACACACGCAGTAGGACAAAAGAATAAAAACCTCATACAGTGCAGACCCCATCCCAAATGGTATTGGCCTGTGACAGATGCCTCAGAGTTCAATTTCTTTTACACTTGGGCAACACTTGTACAGCTGGTCATGCCAATAAAGCATTGTTATTTTTGTATTTAAATTGATATGCACATTAAAAATACCGAACCTCTAAGCACTCTTGATGCAATTTAAATATACAAGAAAATCAAAATCCAACCATAACTGAAGAGCAGCAGTACAACTTAATATGCCACTAGCAGATAAGGCAACCCAAAAGCTCAAATCCACCTCTTCTATTAGCCCCACCCCAGTTTATAGATGCCTTAGGGGGAAAGATGAACTTTGTAGGTGACTCTGTGGGTCATCAGAGCCCTACAATTTTGAACCAAGGGATACTACTAATTTTGAAATGTGTGTGTATTGGCATAATTGTTCAAAATCCAGCAAAAAACAGAATTTGGGACTATATGGATATTTGTGTGGGATACACATTCATTTTTTACCATTTGATAACGTTATCCACACCTTTACACTCTCTCTCTGAGAGTGGAAGTCACTCTGCATAGAGACTTTGCTTTTTGAGGAATAGCTAGAGCCAAACGAGACCAACACCTTAGTGATATAAAAATTAAAAGGGAGGAATGCATTTTGTGTTGCTCTCTGGCCAATCCAAATAGGATGGATAAGATCTAGAAAGAGCCATATCCTCTCCTGGCTGGAAGAAAGGGGTTGAGAAAATGGTTTGGAAAAGTTTACCACCACTAATCACTACTATCATCTCTTTCTCTCTCTCTCTCTCTCATACACACAGAATTTATTTTTCTTCCCAACCATCCACCTCTTTCCTCCTCCCCTTTCTCTTGAACCATTTTCCCTCAACAGTCCCCAGTCCATTTTATATCTTCTACATTTATGATCAGCCAGTCATTGTGGTATCTTCATATCTCTTCCCTCACCTGTTGGCCCCACCTCTGCAGCCCATTATCAGAGATGCAAGTGGTGATTTTTCCCTCGAGTGATATTTCTGCAAAATTCATCTGTCCCATTAAAAGGAGCATTTGGGCCTCTCTCTTGATATAGCAATGCTTGACAAGAGATGCTGCAAGGAGATCCTGATGCACATGCTTCCTATACTGGTTAGATGGAATCAATATGCCTGTGTAGGACTTGCAGAGATGAAGGCTGAAGATGAGGAAGATGCCTGCCTGACTCTTGTGAAATGAGAAAGACACTGTAGCCATGCAGAACAGCGGCAGAGGAGTCCTAGAGGGCAAGAAAACTGATATGTCACACTAAATCTGGTATCCTAGAGAGGTTTGAATAAAGAACATCCTCATATTTCACACAAATTAGAACAGGTGTCTTCTGGCCAGTGTTCAGGGAATTCTGTTGTCAGACTGAATGCAGATATCTCTAGAGAGGGAGACCAGCTAGACAGCACTATCAGTTACCTGTTAATTTGAGAACTAGAATTTTTCAGAGATACAAATAGGCAATAGGATGTTTAACTTTTACAGCAATTTGTATTCTGTAACTGTTCAACGCTGCCTGGAGTCGTTGATAGGTGCCCCATACACTGAATAAATAAATAAATAACTGAAACACTCTATTTAATGAAAGCATATTTCAGACCTTAATATGTTAAATTTTCATTAATTTCTTCCTCTAGGTCAGTAGCAAACAAGTTACATTTCAAAGTATGTTAATGGAAATTCCCTATAATTTGTCTCTTAGTTATTACCTGTAAAAAAAAAGATATCTGAAAAGTATTTAAGCAATAAGACATGACAGATAGCATGTTCCTGTGCTAGTATAGTAATTATTGGGTAGAAGTAAGGCACAAGGACAAACTAAATGAATTTACCCATCAGAGCAATGCAATAAGCTTGCTAAATTGCCTGTTCTGTCTTTGGTGTTCATAAAGGAAACATACAAAAACACGGAACACAATTGGAACTGATCACTTACTATGCATTAGACATTGTTATTTATTAATAAACTAAGTGTTGAACTGTGCTTGGTGCTGTACAAGTCACAAATGAAGACCGTCCCTGTCCAGAGCAGCTTCCAATTTGAAAGACACTGATCAGAGATGTATGGAAAAGCCCAAAAGAAGGGGCTAGCTTTTATTTTTTTTTCTTCTTCACTTTTCATCCTTCTAAAGAAATGTTGGGATAGTGAAAACATTTGACTGACATAAGTTAGTGTTTGTTAGTGTTGTGGAAGAAATGGGTACAGGGCTTAGTACATTGGGATCGGAAAGTCCACGCAGAATGGCAACAATAATAGAAGATCCAGAGACAGGATCAGGAAGAGGATAGAAATAGGATTTTGAGGGAGGCATCAATGGCACAGCAAGGAGAGGAATGGTAACTAACAACACTGGGGTCATACTAATCACTGACAGCAATTGAGAAAGCCCAAATTTATTTGAATGAAATAATTAACCATGATAAGACATGACTTAGTGGTGCATTAACACATCCCAGGTATAGTTTTATATTTTCAACCACCCAAGGTATGCATTAATGGATGAATGAATCATATTTTTAAATGACTTCCATATTGTGATATGATATGGTTATGTATTTTTGTACATTTAACATTTATATTTAACTTTGTATTTCTATTTTGACATCTTCCCCTTCTATAGGAATAGTTCCTACTAGTTGGTTAAAATAAAATAGTGGAACACAGGTATTCTAAAACTATACTGTATTTTTTGTTGTTCTTTTTCAAATCTTTTTACTTTATTTTTGAACACAAGTGACTAACTTAGAGGAATTACTTCGAATTGTGCTTCCAATTCTTTCTCTGTGTGGAAAATTGCAGACACAGTTTTGCTGGCCCAAAGTATAATACTCACACTTACAAAAGTTTGGTTTTTTTTAAATTACTGGTTCCAGCAGTATTTCCCACTGCATGTTCAGAGAATCTCCCACAAACCAGTAGACTCTTGGAAAAACATAAGGAAGTTTTAAAATGCAGCCATTGTGTATGCTCTCTGGAGATCTGGTAGACAGAATTCCTCCCAGAGATCCCCAAATGGCAGTATGGTTCCACCAAGCTACAACCCCACCCAATATTTTACATAGATATAGTGCCTTTCATAGATTCATAGATTCTAGGACTGGAAGGGACCTCGAGAGGTCATCGAGTCCAGTCCCCTGCCCGCATGGCAGGACCAAATACTGTCTAGACCATCCCTGATAGACATTTATCTAACCTACTCATAAATATCTCCAGAGATGGAGATTCCACAACCTCCCTAGGCAATTTATTCCAGTGGTTAACCACCCTGACAGTTAGGAACTTTTTCCTAATGTCCAACCTAGACCTCCCTTGCTGCAGTTTAAACTCACTGCTTCTTGTTCTATCCTTAGAGGCTAAGGTGAACAAGTTTTCTCCTCCTCCTTATGACACCCTTTTAAATACCTGAAAACTGCTATCATGTCCCCTCTCAGTCTTCTCTTTTCCAAACTAAACAAACCCAATTCTTTCAGCCTTCCTTCATAGGTCATGTTCTCAAGACCTTTAATCATTCTTGTTGCTCTTCTCTGCACCCTTTCCAATTTCTCCACATCTTTTTTGAAATGCGGTGCCCAGAACTGGACACAATACTCCAGCTGAGGCCTAACCAGAGCAGAGTAGAGTGGAAGAATGACTTCTTGTGTCTTGCTCACAACACACCTGTTAATACATCCCAGAATCATGTTTGCTTTTTTTGCAACAGCATCACACTGTTGACTCATCTTTAGCTTGTAGTCCACTATAACCCCTAGATCCCTTTCTGCCATACTCCTTCCTAGGCAGTCTCTTCCCATTCTGTATGTGTGAAACTGATTTTTTCTTCCTAAGTGGAGCACTTTCCATTTGTCTTTGTTAAACTTCATCCTGTTTAACTCAGACCATTCTTTCTGATTGATTCCAAAGTGTTTTGTAGACTTGGTGAGATTCTTTACTGTGCCTCTAAGAAGCCCTGGCACTGCCCAAACTCTTCACAGCACACAGCACACTTCATTGCCACTCCGATCCCCAGCACTTCCCCTATTCCAGGACTTCTAAGGAGGTCCTTGAGACACAGCCATACAGCTGTGTAACACAACATCTGAAGGAGAGAGATCTTCCCTCAGATGGAACTGGGACTTTCAGGAGCTCATTATTCCACTCCAGCACTTTTATGTGGTATAAAGAAGCCAGAGTGGAGGTGAGGCTCTCACCCTCTATGCATTTAGCTTGCAAAGCAGCACCTCCGTGTCAGAGAACGCAACCAGCCAACTGAGCATAGTCCCATGCACGACGTTTCAGAAAAATGGAAATTTAAGCCAGGATACTGGGGCAAATCTTTCTGCTAGTGAGAGTCCTGTGGCACCTTTAAGACTAACAGATGTATTGGAGCATAAGCTTTCGTGGGTGAATGCCCACTCCTTTCTGCTAGCGATATCCAATTTGTATATCTTAGTCCTATCTGATCTCTGCTATTGCGACTTCCTTTACATACTAACTAAAAATATACCTATTGTCATTCAGGCAAGAGAAATGAAAAAGGGGAACATTATTGCTCTAGTGAAAAATAGCACTGATGTACAGCAGTAATGTAGAGCCTCTTTGTTATAAGCATCCCACCAGTCTCGAAATGAACCAGTACCAAGGACCTGATTCTTATCTCCTGGTAGGCCAAAAATAACTCCATTGAACTAAACAGAGTTAGACTGGTATAAAACGAGTGCCTGTGAGATTGGAATCAAGCTCCAGGATTTCATAAGACCAGGAAACAAACTTTTATTGATTTCCTCAAAGGACATGCAGTTATGTTGATCAGAGAGGTTTTCTTCAAGCAAAATTGTATTTTCCTGAATGAGTCAAGTCAGAGTAAGCGTAGTCTTGGTGGCTAAAACTTCTGACTCACAGCAGCACTTACAGCATTTTACTCTCAACAGGAGGCTTGCGTATATTCACATTATTCAGAGCTTCGCTAATGACACAGGTGTGAAATATGGACTTGGCTCCTGTGTGCTCTGTCAGTATGCCCATCCATCTTGCATCAAAGTGGTATCTCCATCTCATCTGAAAAACCAACCTGTTTCTCTAAGTTCATCTTGGGTAGTCCTACCTAACGACCATGCAGGCTAGACCATTGTAATGCACTCTTAATTGGATTTGCAGAACAGAACTGGTTGTTTGCCTCTTTGTACAGGAGCAAAGGAATCAGTTATGTCCCAGCACCTCCTGTCATTTGACTAGGATAGAGCTTTATTGGTCCCAAGGTCCTCACTTGTAGAACTCTCTCAGAAGTCTGCTGGAGTCTTGCTTTTAAGGCACAATGGTGAGTCAATGGACCATCGTGTGAATAAAATTACTCATGTGAGTACATAATAGGATCAATCTATTATACTGTACCATAATAACATCAAAGGGCAACATTTAGATCTGCATGGGAGATCTGAGCTCCAACATCCTGTTTTTCCTACTGGCAAACACATCCCAAGGGCAGAATAACAGAGTCAAGATCTACTGTAAGGATCAGAGACAATTTTGTACAAAACAGTTACTAATTGACCAGTTCAAATTCCAAAGCAAAAGCCAATGACTTTATTGCTTTTAACAGGAAATTATCTTGCTACCTTAAAAAACAAAATTACTTGAATTCTCATTTCTTTGGTGTGTGGGAAATATGGTTAATCCAAGCATTTTAAGATAAAGGGAATGAGTATCAGATACAAAACCCCAGCTAACCTATTGAGAGACCAGTCAGCACCCACATTTTAAACAAATTGTGTTAATTCAATAAGAATAAAACCATTGACCTGCTTACAGTTCCATTCACTTTCTTTGAGTTAGGTTTCTGCCTTTTAGACTATTGTAGAAAGTGATGCTGTATTTTTTCATTTTTAAAATAGCAAGGTACCCGATTCTGTGACTGTAATGTGGGAAACTATGCTTTGTATTCTATGTAGCTTTTGTATCTTTGAAAAGGAAAATGCATATTCTGAAGTCTTATGTCTAATAAAATGTGTGTAAAATTGCTATTGTGTCTTTCTGAAATAAAATTACAGATCACAAATGCTAAACTGTGTTTTGTTTTCACTAATATCTAAATGCTATGAGTTTTTCTGGATATGTCAAAATTGCAGCTCAGAAAAATGTTAGAAGGACCTGTGTAGTGGGGTGGTCGGCCCTGAGGGGCTTAGAACAGCCCAGGAGAGGGCGGTGGCTGGGGCAAGCAGCTCCCAGGCTGATTGGGGAAGTCAGCACAGCTGGGAGCCACGCTACAAACGGACCACAGCCGGCCCTTATAAAAAGGCTTTGAGCCAGGAGCACAGACAGTCTCTCTCTGCCTTCAGAGAGAGACAGGGGCCTGGCTGCTGGGAAGATCAGGGTGCCTAGAGGGAGCTGGGGCTGGGGCTGGGGCTGGGGAGCTCCAGGCTGGCAACTCCCCAGGCTGCAGGGCCTTGTCGAAGGCCCCATAGAGGCACTGGGTTGCAGAGAGAAGCAGCAGGTCCAGACCCAACCTTGCCTATGATGAGTGGCTGACACTGCAGTCTGCCCCAGGGTGCGGGGGCTAGTTGGTGACTGGCAGTAGTCTATGACTGAGGCAAGGTGGGGCTAGGGGGTGGGGGTTCCCTGGGGAGGGGAGATCCTGAGACTGGGGGGGGTGTACTACCAGGGGGCAGCACCCCAGATAAAGGGGCACTGGAGTCTGGGAGGACACGGGGGCCAAGCAGCAGTGGGACACCGGCCTGCAGAAGGCACTCCGGAGGCTGGAGAGCTAATTCCCTGAGAGACCAGCAGCAGGCGCCGCAGGGGTTAGTCCTGCATCACTACACCCTGTCATACCTATTCATTATAGAGATAAAAGAAAAAATAGAAATTAAATTACAAAATACAAATTCTACCAGAAGACATGTAGAAAACAGTATGGAAATGTGGCAGTGATATTTATAATGTATTAGGACTGTTGTGTACTAGCCAGAGTCTACTAAACTATGAAAACTGGAGCTTTGGTTTAATCAAAGGTAGTATCCTATGACTTTCACCAATCAGCTTTTATAGTATTATAGAATCCCCATGCCCAAATTTGCAAATAATCTTTGGTCAGAAATCTGTAACAGCTTTACAAATCATTAGTAATAAAAACAGAGGGTAAATATTGCCCCCATGGAAGTCAATGGCAAAACTCCCTTTCACTTCACTGGAGTCGGGATTTTACCTGGATTCTCTTTCCTTTGGAGATCAGGGATTTCTGGTTTTTTTTTTTTAAACTTTTGAGATTTAAGAATCTGATTCTGCACATATTTACCCAAATAAATAACTCTATTCACGTGACTCCTCCCAAGGAATAACTCACTGAATACACTAATGTTATGCTATTTCATATTAGTAACAGAGAGGAAGTGGAAGGCTGTTACAAACATAGACTAAAGACATGAAAAGACAGAGCATAGGGTAGGAAAAAATGAAACAATGAGCATCTTGGAAGAAAGAGGCAGTAGAGGGGAAAGAGTTTTCAAGGTGAGCCCAAGATGCTTAAACAGAAGATGAATAGAAGCCTGTGAAGAAATTCAGGGAGTGCACTTAATGAGGTGTAGGAAATGGAGACAGGCATTCCTGACTGCCCTGAGTTCTAACAGGTTGGTGTAGAGACTGGTTTCCTGAGGTTTCCATCAACCCTGAGTTGTGAGGACATTGAGGTGAGCTCCCATGCCAACAGTGATACATCTGTTGTCATGGTTACTGTTGGAACGGGACAATGAAAAGAATGCCTGCACAGACATTGATATGATTCTTCCACCAGTCTAGAGAGCTCCTCACCTGCAGGGGAAGCATGACCTGCCTGTCCAAAGGCTGTTTACTTGGAAGCAGAGGTAGTGTAGCCTTGCATGACTGGTCACAAAGTTGCAAGTTTTCATCTGTCCCAGGAGATATAGACAGTTCCTTATTGTAGTTTGTGGACACCCCTGAATTGCCCTGACCAGACCTGACAAAGTTATTAATCTGTCTGTGTGAAGATAGGCACTGACTATCAGCAAATCCAAGTATGCCCCTATGAACTGCATTTTCTGTACAGGAATTAATGTGGATGTTTTTAAAGAGCTAGAGAGCCAATTCTTGGAAAGGAGCAAGGGCCATATGGGTGGAAGATAGTACTTCTTTGTAGGATCTGCCTTTGAGTAGGGGATTGGTACTGACATGGTAGCTGAAGAAGACAGTGCCTTTGGACTGTACTGACGCAGGTGCTGATAGTCTTTGGTGCTGTGGTTTGCCCCATACTGAGAGTGCTGAGTCGGTAGGTAGTGATGGTGCGGCTGTGCCGGGTAATACCAGTCTGGATAGCTTATCCTTGCTCTCTTTGTCTCTCATAGACAGAACTGCGGCTGTTGGTGCCATGTTTCCCTTTAGAATGCAAGGACTTTCTGGCTCTGCCAGTACCAGAGAAGGAGTTTTTGCCTGTACAGTACCAAGCCGAGATGTCTAGGCTTCCGAGACCATGGAGCTAGCAAGGGACCAGGGCCTTTTAGGAGATGGCTCCTTATGATGAGAGTCTAAGCTCCTCTTCCAGAAGGCTTTCCATAGCCTTCCCTGTCTTAGGGGAACCTGCACTGAGGTTGAAGGGACACTGGATCTGTCTGGAAACAAAGGAACAGGGGGATGTCTTCTGACCTGATTCAGACACGGCTTGAAGGGAGTGCACCATCATAAGCACCCTCAGTTTAATCTCCCTGTTCTTCCTTGCCCTAGATTTGAGGACCAGGCATAAGTTGAACTTCTGGTAGATATGGGACACCCCCAAGCAACAGACAAACTTGGAGTAGCTGTCACTAACATGTAGACTTTTGACAAAAGAGGCAGCATTTAAAACCTTGTGAGCCAGGCATGCACTGAGGTAGGGGAGGAAAACAAGTTAATCCTCTCACTACCTCTATCTAACTATAAACGATCTACTCACAACGAACAAAACTAACTAGTTCTAAACAAAAAACTATAATTACCTCTATAAGAGATTAACTGAGGCAGGCTCAAGGTGGACACACTAAAACTCTGTCTCGGGTTGTGACACTGGAAAAGGAACTGAGGGCAGTTCACCCGCACAGCCCTACATAGACTTGTTGTGTGGCATAGGTATGCATAGGTCACGTGCCCGGGTTGAATGGATGCCACTAACAAAAATCTCTGATCAAGGGCTCGAGAGGCCCATGGGCACCTGAAATGCACCACCCATAGGGGCACTACTCAAAGAAGAGGAGGATAATTTTGTCATTAGACTAGAAGTAGGGTAGATATGGATGATAAGTAGGGAAGCCAGAAAGGAAGTGGTTTCGCTGGGTAAACTAGAGTGTTGGAGATACCTGCACCTATGAAGGTGCATTGGCAGCTTTGGCAAAGGACAACTAAGATGAAAGGTGATAATCATGTACAAGATACCAAGAAAGAGAGCCATCAAGGTCAGAGAGAAATTATGCAAGTGAGGTGTGAAGGAAGATATAAGCCAAGACAAATTTAGGTTGAACATCAGGAAAAATGTCTTAATGACTGTGGAATAGTCTTCCAATAGAGAAAGGCCCATCCAGGGCCGCCGAGAGCGGGTTCAGGCCCCGGTGAAAAAAAAATTTCAGGCCCCCCAGCAAGGGCGGACCAGCTAAACAGGGCCGGAGAAGCAGGGGAAGCCGGGCCCCAGGCCCCCTTCCGGACCGCTGGGCCCCAGTAATTTGTACCGGCTTCCTCCCCCTCTCGTCGGCCCTGGGCCCATCATTTGGGTCCCTGAAAACTAAATTAGACAATGAACTAGAAAATGTTCCCTAGAGAGAAATCCAGCATTAGCAGGAGCCATGGACTAACTTCCATCTCTAATTTCTGTTTTTTCTAATATTGTTTATTTCTACTGCATTATTTATTAAGTGCTGACTATGTGCTCTGCGCTGCACAAGATATAAAATAAAGAGGGATCTTGACCCAAGGAGCTTGAAGTCTCAAAAGAAAGATGGAAAGAAGACAGTTTATACCAAGAAACCAAGATGAGAAATAAAGATTTTTTTAAAGCTAATGACCATCCTCTTTTCAACAATCTGTGGGTCTTAAGAACATATGACAAAGGAGTGGCAGGGACCCTCTGGGTCTTCACGTCCAGTCTCCGGTTACTGCAGACAACCCCATAAGATTCAGGAATCAGAATGATTACAAAATAGGGAAAGGTTCCGGATGATTCGGACCTCTATTGTAGCTCAACACACACATCTGCTAATTGAAAAGGCTGATGTTGTTAAAGACTGCTAAATGCTACAAAACTGGTGATCTATTTATTCTATTGGTATATTTCATTCTCAGTCCAACATGTTTTACACGCAACAAAGAGAGAAAGAATTTTTAGTGAATT
Source organism: Trachemys scripta elegans (assembly GCF_013100865.1). Taxonomy (NCBI): domain Eukaryota; kingdom Metazoa; phylum Chordata; order Testudines; family Emydidae; genus Trachemys; species Trachemys scripta. The sequence continues at coordinate 65,618,836 of NC_048308.1, read as the reverse complement.
TTAACATTGTTAGAGTCAGTCAAGTTAAAATTAGATCTTTTTTTCCCCTTTTGACTTTTAAACATCTTGTTAAATATAATTATCAGCTGGTTAATAACAGTGGTTTAAATAGATGACAAAATGTGATCTTTAAAAACTACTCAAATAGAATAACATGTGAAATAATTTTATCCCAAGCAGCACTACACAGAACTATCTCAAAGCAGAAGAAAGGCTGCTGCATACAGCATTCCACTCTGGATCATCAGTTCAAACCCCACGTCAGAGGATAAATTCTGCCCTTTCTGTGGTCAATGTGAGTTATGTGTGCGGTCCTTAGAGTAGTAATAACTGAAACCACTATCATATAATGACTACTGAAATAAGTTGATGGCTGCACTGTAGCTCCTAGTGTCATCATAAAAGCTATCATTGTAATGGGCAATGGTACTAGCAGTTTCAGCACAGTGAACTGCTTTGTCATCTCAGAAATAATCCCTCAAGATAGTTAAGACTAAAGCAGACTGTGACGAACTTCAAAAAGATCTCACAAAACTAAGTGATTGGGCAACAAAATGACAAATGAAATTTAATGTGGATAAATGTAAAATAATTCACATTGGAAAAAATAATCCCAACTATACATACACTATGATGGGGGCTAATTTAGCTACAGCAAGTCAGGAAAACATCTTGGAGTCATCATGGATAGTTCTCTGAAGATGTCCACGCGGTGTGCAGAGGCGGTCAAAAAAGCAAACAGGATTTTAGGAATCATTAAAAAGGGGATAGAGAATAAGACTGAGAATATATTATTGCCCTTATATAAATCGATGGTATGCCCAAATCTCGAATACTGCGTACAGATGTGGTCTCCTCATCTCAAAAAAGATATACTGGCACTAGAAAAGGTTCAGAAATGGGCAACTAAAATGATTAGGGATTTGGAACGGGTCCCATATGAGGAGAGATTAAAGAGGCTAGGACTCTTCAGCTTGGAAAAGAGGAAACTAAGGGGGGATATGATAGAGGTATATAAAATCATGAGTGATGTGGAGAAATTGGATTAGGAAAAGTTGTTTAATTATTCCCATAATACAAGAACTAGGGGTCACCAAATGAAATTAATAGGCAGCAGGTTTAAAACAAATACAAGGAAGATCTTCTTCACGCAGCGCACAGTCAACTTGTGGACCTCCTTACCTGAGGAAGTTGTGAAGGCTAGGACCATAACAGCATTTAAAAGAGAACTGGATAAACTCATGGTGGTTAAGTCCATTCATGGCTATTAGCCAGGATGGGTAAGGAATGATGTCCCTAGCCTCTGTTTGTCAGAGGATGGAGATGAATGGCAGGAAAGAGATCACTTGATCATTGCTTGTTAGGTCCACTCCCTCTGGGGCACCTGGCATTGGCCACTGTCAGAAGACAGGATACTGGGCTAGATGGACCTTTGGTCTGACCCAGTACGGCCGTTCTTATGTTCTTATGTTCTCTAGAACAGGGTTGAAGGCAAATTGATAGAACGGCAGCGGGAAGCCTTCACTTTCACTGCCTGCACTGCAACTGTTCTGTGATCAGAGGGCTTCAAGCACCTCTCACAAGCACTGCATTCAAAAAGTACATTTATTATATTGAATATTCAAAGAATTAAAATGGAGGAAAATATGTGTGCTGTGTTCCATTTCACAGGCAGGAAACTGAGGCAGAGAGAGATTCCACTAAAATGGTATGTTCATTGAGGATGCCTCAATGACTCGGATGGAAATTACAGTCTTGTATTATATCCACAAAATAAATATGGGACAGGAAGTGGCAGGACAAACTTTCCATAATCCCTCATCAATAACCTGGAAAGACAACCTCTTGAGTGAAACACTGCTTAGTTTCGAAGTCATAATATTTTCTACTCTGACTGCTAACAAAGACTTGTGTCAGTGGTTTTGGTGATGCATTAGCATAGAAGCACTTAGGCATCTGTCATTTTGAATCAGCTTTCTGTGTAGCTCTCCTGCTTAGGAAATGTTAAATCAGGAACATCGTGTGTTAAACATGAAAAGACAAAACTGAACTTTTTGATGTTCAGGTTTTTGTGACTTGTGTCTGTGAGACTGGCTGGGAAGAGCATGCATTCCTGTTTAAGACATTTGGTCTGTGTTAAATTATGGCTATGAAACATGGACATTCAAACAATCAATAATAAAGAAATTACAATCCTTCAAATTATGGAGTTTTAGAAGAATTCTGAAAATATCATGGATGGAGCAGCCAATGAAAGAGTATGAAGGTGATTAGAACTCAGCAAACACTAATCAGAGCTCTTATGAAAAGAAAGTTTTAATCTCCAGGGCATATTTTAAGAGGTGCGCAGCGGGTGACGCATGTTTACAGGGAAAGATGATGGAAGAAGAACATGAGGCAGAAAAACATCTGGGGTGGGTGATGTCATATCCTGGGTGGATCAAAAGGACTGTTCATCTACAAAGAGATACCAGGGTTTCAAACTTCCAGTAATGGAGATGCCACATAAGAAGTAATAGAAAGACAAAATGCTTCTGAGATATAGTTGTAGTGGTTACATCAAGGGAGGGTCATCAAGATATATGTGGCCAAATTCTGTTGTCAATTCATCTGGACTAAGCCAGTGAAGTTATTCTGATATTACATTCACAGCAGTATGGTTGCTATTGCTATTTTTGTCACTTCAGACTCTGTGCAATCTGGGGCAACTCCCTTAAAGTCTGGGGACCATACTCGTCCCTGCTCCCGCATAGTGCTTCTTGCACCTGGTGAATTCTCTAGGAGGCCAATGTGGCTGCTACAATTGGACTGTGAATCGGGCCCTGTGTGTTCCACTTTCTCCATCTCTAAAATGTGGCGAACACCTCTCTACCACCATTGTAAAGCTCTTTCAGATTCTTGGGGTGAAAGGTGCTATGTAAGTTCAAAATATTTGTCATTAACAGTATTATACACATTTCCCCAGCATGAACTGTTCAGGAAGAGATGACCATTTTTTCTTCTTTAGAGAGTGAGGAAGTTAAGATGACTGTATTTCTCAACCTTGCTGTCCAGAAATATTTGAAATCTAGCCATACTAGCTCCCTCCCCCTTAGAGATTAAACTAATTGTTGAAATCCTGTTATTCCAAATTAATTTTACAAGTAAACAATGTATCAGACAATCCTTCCTTGTATGTCCACAAGGTGAAAGAGAGAATCTCAAAGTGAAACCTTGGAAGGAGATTTATTTAGATTTTACATATTCTGACTACTAATGAGCTAATGAGAGGAGAAGAGAAATTGAAGACATTTGAGGAAGTTCTTTCTGGAGACGGGAGTAGCTACAAGCACACAAAAAAATGAACAGATGGAGAAATCAAGGGCCCAATTCATCCTAGTGTAACAATGGACATACACCAGGAACAATAGAACCTGGAGACTCAAGTATTTATAGTGTTGTGGCCCATTCAAAAAGGATTTTTTTGAATGTAATCTCTCTCCCCCACAATACAGGAAGCATTTCAGTTTTGCTTAAAGCTAATTTAGTTATAAAATAGCTGATCCTAACACAGAAGTGTTCAGTAATAGAATTAGGGTGTGCTGAATATTACAAAACAACAGACAAATGTAATCTGCGTCCTGGGAGACTCTGAGGAATTAATTTTAAATTTTACACCTGAACTGTCTGGGTTTAATTAAATAGAATAAGCCAGTATTTCAATACAAATACTAATAAACATATTAACAATGATAAGCAGATATTTATATGGAAGGCCAGGGAAAAAAAAACCCTATTATTTACTTCAGCTAAATTAATTGGGATGCTGAGAGGTGAATATGCTGTTTAATTGGGTGGTAACAAGTAACAGTTTTCACTGAACTCAGAAGCAGGCAAGCAGGTAGCACTCATTTACATATGCAAAATCACTGCTTAACATTGCTCCTAATCTCTCTTCAGAGAAGAATAATATTGAAAATAATTTGTACTCATCTGAAGACTATCTTCAGCACATTATAAACCAGGATTACTGTCTTTTATCTAAGAGTTATTTATCTGTCGGGTGCTTTGAGCAATATGTACTTCCCTAGGCATATAATTTCAAAGTTTATTAGTATTTTGGTTGCCTCCATTTTTGGGCGCCCATCTTGAAAGGGCCTGATTTTCAGAGGGTGAAGACCACCCATCTTCTGAAAATCAGGCCCCTGAAAGGTGTCTCCTGTTCAGCCACCAGAATTGCCCATCACTATTAAAAATTTGGGCCCAAATCAATAAATCATGAGGTTGTCCTGAAGAGCTGTCAATTTTTGTTTAATTATTACTAGTATAGAACAAACAGCAGAAAGGACAACAAACATCTCTGCCATATGCTCCTTGATATCCATGCACCCTTCAAGGAAGCTGTAAGTGTGAATATCAAGGTAGTGTCAAGTATAACAGCAACAATGATCATACCTGTGGTAAGCCTCTGAACCTGCCCAATGTGATTCGGATGTTTCCAGAAGCCACAGTAGTCCAAATAAACTGAGTGCTTGTACAGTTAATAACTTCTCTCCTGACTCCCCTGACTCCAGAGTGCTTACTAAACAGTACAAAAGAGTGAAGAATTTCTATCTTTCAGATAAACTGAACCACAAAGGGAAGCCTATTTTGTCAACTACCTAAAAAATCAGATCCAGTCTCCCCACTGTCCAATGAGATTTCAGTGTATGGAAGAATAATACAAAGTTACTCACTAGGTCATGCCATTATCAATGATATTATTGACCTTATTAACATTGTCATAGATGTTCCTATTTTTAATTCCTCATATTTATTTATTTAAGTCATTCTCAGGCCTAGAGAGAACATTTTTGAAATGATAAAGATTAGAAAGGTTTCAGAGTAGCAGCCGTGTTAGTCTGTATCCGCAAAAAGAACAGGAGTACTTGTGGCACCTTAGAGACTAACAAATTTATTAGAGCATAAGCTTTCGTGGGCTACTGCCCGATTAGAAAAATATTCAGCAGGAAAACACAACCCATATTTAACTACTAGAGATTTTTCTTTTCCCCTAGTGTCTATGTACAAATTGCACAGTCTGTTATTGTACATTGGAAAAACAAATATAATTACATGAAAAAAAAATGAACTTCTACTATAACTATATACATATATATATAAAAATATTGTTGTCAAAGTATTGAATATTCAGGTCCTCCACATACAATACAGAATAGTTTGAATGGAGCACTGGCATTGTGCCCATTAGCCAATGAGGGTTAACATTCACACCTTTAAAGAGGTGTTACACACACACGCACACACACACACAAACACACACACCCTTTCTAGAGGTTTCCCTGGCTCCTTCTGACCAGGAGGGTTTAGAGGTGGGACCCACCCTTCCTGACCACTATCTTTTGACATATTAAAATAATGCCTACATTTATTTTAGAACTGTCCTATTGCAGTCAATCCATGCATACAATTTTGGGCACTGCTGTGCCTTTAAAATGTGACTTGTGAAGCTCATCGGCTTATCTACACTTCCGATGATCCCATCACTGTCGGCTCTACCCTGCAGTGGAACAAGGCTTTTTTGTCTGAATCAACTGCTGTCTGTGTCTATGCTTTCAGGGGCAGGGGCTGGTAGTTAAAATAAACAGTGGGACACGTGGGGTGAATATACAGCAAGCATAAAGAATTGAATAAGGAGAAAAAGTCTTCTGGTTTAAGGTAAAGATTTGGGGTGAGGGATGAGGGAATATCATTTGTCTTTTAAAGGCCATCACATGTAAAGAAATACCATATATACTCTTTCATAAGCCGAATATTTTTGGTTAAAAAGTGACGTATCAAAGAGCGGGGGTCGGCTTATAAATGGGTCGACACCAAAATTTGATGATTTTAAACTCTATGGAATCATTGAATTGAATATCTAATACATTGTCATTTTGTTTACCTGAAGAGTCTGCAGGCATGGAGCCCCTCAGCTCCCTGTGGCTGCGGTTCACCATTCCCAGCCAATGAGCTCCCATGCCTGCAGACACTGCAAGTAAACAAAATGTCCCAACCCGCCAGCGGCTTACCCTGACAGGCTGGGAGCCAAAGTTTTCCAACCCCTGAAATATAGGGTCGGCTTATGAAAGGGTCAAACAGTTTTTGCTATTTTTACCTATCCATTTTGGGGGGTTGGCTTATAAACTAACAGGCTAATGAACGAGTATATACGGTACATATTTCTCTGTGGAAATTAGAATAATGCTTTCAATCCTAATTCTAATTTGCAACATTACCTACTTACCTTAAAGTCTGGTTTTCAACTAATATTTTAGCAGTACTTGATTAGAGGAAGCACATAAACAAGAAAATGGAAATTAAGAACAATGTAAGCTAAGCAAATGAGCAAAAGCAAGATTGCAAAATCAGGTTATTCTGCTCTGCCATAGAGAATATAACCCATCCCCAAAGAATCAGAGCATGCACTCTAGCAAAATATGGTGAAATTGTTTAAGAGCTTTGTAATTAACATTCTGCTGAACTCTCACCATTTACCAGGTAGAATCAAAATGTTTGGATTCCAAAACATGCTTGTTTTGTTGTTGTGTTTTAAATCTCATAGGTAAGTATCAGCTTTCCACAGGAATGTCAATGTGCATTTTTTTTTTTTTAAAAGAAAAGGGTTCAGATTTTGAAAAGTTTCAGAGTAGCAGCCGTGTTAGTCTGTATCCGCAAAAAGAACAGGAGTACTTGTGGCACCTTAAAGACTAACAAATTTATTAGAGCATAAACTTTCGTGGACTACAGCCCACTTCTTCGGATGCATATAGAGATTTTGAAAAGTTTGTGGTTGAGAAATTTAAATTAGTCAAATTCCATTAACATTTTAATAAACATTTCGGGGCATGGATTATTAATTTACTTTATATTTGTACAGCAACTAACAACACAGCCCTGACCTGACTGAGGCCTCCAGACACCACCACAATATAAATGTTAAACAATACTAATAACAATAACTTAGTACTGAAGGTCAGACTTTCGTTCTGTCTGTACTGAAACGTATACGGAAATTAATGAAACCTAACTTTGCCTCTTTGCCCTAACCTGCCCTTCTCATTTAAAAAGCAGAACGCCTCGGCAATCCATTCTGGTAATGACATGATAATCATCAAACAGAAGACCCTACACTAGACTCCACTCTCATTGACTTTGCATAGATCAAAACCTAAATTAAACATTCCCGATTTCCAATTTGTCTCTTATCTGCAATCCTGCTCCCTGTTATCTAACATTTTTCAAAACTAAGTGCTACAGTGCTATTTGCCAATGGAGGAGTACATACTGAGCTTTAGAGGGCAACCACCACCATTAGCAGATGAGTATTTGCGGGGGGGGGTCTATAAAGTGTGCTGTTCTACGTGCTACCACCAATTTCTCCATGTAGGAAAGAAGATTCTGAACGGAGCATAACTCTGGCTCCCCAAATTAGGAAAACAGTTTTGAGCCAATAGAATAGAAATCTCCATTTCCTGCCCTTTTCTGATACAGAACCAAGGAGATCAACAGGCACTACTGGACTCTGTCAACATTCTAAGGCAACTAATAATATGCCTACATGCTGCAGTTGTCAGTGCTTGCCTGAATCTTCCCTATGTACTGTGATAGTGTAACAAAATTACTCCACTTGGAGCAATGCTGTGCTCTGAGATCAGTCCTTGGTTTTCACATTGAAGGCACATGCAAAAATTGAGTCTCTTTTGGCTGGATTATAAAAGCCCAATACTATTTTATGCCCTTTAGAGGTGTTTTCATGGCTTTTCTTTTGTGTCAGGAATGTCTTCTCCAATACTGCAGGGCACAGAAACAGCCCCACATTTCAGCAAAATGAACTTGCTCAAATCCTTTTAATGAAAGAAATAAAACTCTTTAGAAGAGGATGGAGAATTTAGCTCTTATGGGTGCCTTTACAAGCCATTATTTCTGACATTTAGTTTCTCAAACCAATAACGCTCTATGTGAAGTTTGTCCTAACAACTGTGCACATGTACACAGCATATGCCTATGAACTTTGCATGTTACAGACACTCATGTCCTTTCTCACTTTTTTCAACATTTCTGTGTATCTTTCTTGCAAACAGGGGAGAATTTATGTTTTACTCCATTCCCCTCCCTCCCCCCCGATTCATTGAATTTCTCTCAACATAAAGATATCTCCAAGTTACCTAGTTAGGAATTTCCCCAACAGAGAGATCGGAATGGCATTAATCAGAATGAGCTAGGGAAAGTAATTCATCCTAAGCATTTAACCTCTTTTAGCACTGCAGTGCTAGTCAGTCTCCTGGTGTGCTGCAGGGTATAATATTAATGCTTAGAGCCCTAATCATTTCAGGCTTTCCATAATAGGTCTCAGTTTCTGCCAGCTTCTTTAGTGCCAAGAAGCTTTCGGGATGGAAAACCTTTGCATGTAAATTTCCTTATTTGTCAAGACAAGGTGGGTGAGGTAATATTTTTTATTGGACCAATGTCTGCTGGCGAGAGAGACAAGCTATCAAGCTTACAGGACCTGAAGAAGAGCTCTGTGTAAGTTTGAAAGCTTGTCTCTCTCACCAACAGAAGTTGGTCTAATAAAAGATATTACCTCACCCCCCTTGTCTTTCTAATATCCTGGGACCAACATGGCTACAACACTGCCTACCAGTTATGTACAGCATTTCGGCTTTTTCAGTCTGTTTCAAGAAATGGACTGTTACTGTTCTAGTTCTTTCTTTAGGATTAGAACATTAATGTAGACCATCACAGTCTCTCAGTGAGACAAAAAAAAATCTCAGTGAAAAAGCTCTTTAGAGAGTCTAAAGAAAACCTTTTATGGGCTGACCTCCACTGGTATCCTTTTAAAATCTAAAATTGGAGCAGCAGCCTTGGTTTCTTTTCTGGGTCAACAACCTTTTTGATTAAGCGTTAAATGGACCTTCTCATCTCTTTCACATCACAGGATTTCTTCGAGGTTTGCTCCTCTAAATTACCATTCAAATTTCTCTCTTTTGCAGGCTGTTATTTTAGGTCAGCATTTTCTGAACTACTGCGGGTCTGCTAGCTCCTTTAATCTTGTTGTTAGTTGCATCAGCCTATCCTTGCCTCTAGAATTTTATATAGTGTCAAGTATGTGATGCAATTGGCAAATCATTAGACATCAGATTATTATCAGCTTCAAATCCCACCTTAGAATCTTCCATTTTAGTACAAAAATGCACCTCTTTTATTCTACCTTTGGGGATTTGCTTTCTCTCTTGTAGTACTAACACTAGCAACCATAGTATGATTTTAAAAATCATAAAGCTATATTTAAAGATTTGGTTCTATAGAGCTGGAAAAGAGAACATTAGCACAAATAGGAGAGACAGACAGAAGAGTACATCAGAGGGGAAAAAAATAGGGGGAAAGCAGGAAAAGAAGATAGAGATGGAAAAAGATAAGGATAGATGTGTTTTCTTGTGGTCCCTTTTTATTGTAAACAACACGTTCCTTTGAAAATGTGTTTTATGGGACGGTCCCTGTTGTTTAATTTACTAAGGAGATGATTTCACCATGTGTATGTGATAGGTATTGTTACATTTTCAGCCTCATGCCAGAGGGTTGATTGAGAAACAGGTTGACAGTCTGTTATAACTCACGAGCATTGCTTCTTGTCTTGCATCTAAGAATATATTTATTACAACTCTAGGTGCTTATTTTAAAATACAGAATGGGATGTCTAATCATCTAACATAATTCACCAAGAATAAGTAAAAGGTGCAGATGGGCACAAAAAGAAAGTAGAAAGGATAGAGAGTATTATTATTATTTGTATTGCCTAAGAGTTTGAGTCATGGGACCAAGACCCCACTGTACGAACACAGAACAAAAAGATGGTCCTCCCTGCCCCAAACAGCTTACAATGTAAGTATAAGACAATAAACAACAGATGGCTATAGACAGACGGGAAAGTACAAGTAAACAATGAGACAATTGTAGTCAGCATGACACACTATGGTTTCTGCACACTATCAGCTTTACCAATGTCAAGTTTTGTGTAGGCATCATGGCAAGGGAGAGTTTTGAGACGGGATTTGAAGGTAGCTTTGCGTATGTGCACAGGGAGCACCTCCCAAGTGTTTGTGCACACATGCATTTGGAGTCTTTCTCTCTCTCTGTCTCAACACACACAATCTCTTGGACTCATTCTAAAAGAGGTGAGGATCGGGCAAGGCTACCTTCCTGGCATTTCAACAGCATCAAATCAATGTCCTAGCTCAGTGTTTCCCAAACTTGGGACGCCACTTGTGTAGGGAAAGGCCTTGGCGGGCCGGGCTGGTTTGTTTACCTGCCCCGTCCGCAGGTCCAGCTGATTGCGGCTCCCACTGGCCGTGGTTTGCTGTTCTAGGCCAATGGGGGCTGCGGGAAGCGGCGCGGGCCAAGGGACGTACTGGCCGCCGCTTCCTGCAGCTCCCATTGGCCTGGAGCAGCGAACCCCGGCAAGTGGGAGCCGCAATCAGCTGGACCTGCGGACGGGGCAGGTAAACAAACCAGCCTGGCCCGCCAGGGCCTTTCCCTACACAAGTGGCGTCCCAAGTTTGGGAAACACTGAGCTCGGACATTGATTTGATGCTGTTGAAATGCCAGGAAGGTAGCCTTGCCCGATCCTCACCTCTTTGAGAATGAGTCCAAGAGATTGTGCGTGTTGAGACAGAGAGAGAGAGAGTAAGAGTCCAAATGCATGTGTTCACAAACATACACACATTGTATGGATGGAGAAGTTTATGGCTTGCGTTTATACTGAGAGGGACCTAGTAGATTTTTGCCTACGCTGGTACTTTTTCTTGACAATTTCACAACACTGTGATAACAGATCTATTAAGACAAACAAGAGCTGAACTGGACTTCCAGTGAGCATGGTGCCCAAATGCTACCTTTGAAAACTTCTACCTCAAAGTTTCTATTCTGCTCTGAGAGAATCAAGCCAAAGCCTGTTATTCTCTCTCCAGGAGCTGAAGGTTCAAATAAGGCATCCCTGAGTGGCTACTGCAGTCACATGCAATTTGGTTCACTTCAAGACAGCACAAACACTGAGTGAGACTGCGCACAAAAGACAAATGCCATATCTTGGACATCTTCAGACACCACTGAAAACCATTGGGATCCCTTCTGATAGTTGTTAAAAAATAAAGCTTGACACTAAACAGGTACAAGAAACCGAAAATTTTTCTCATGTTCCTCCCCTGCTCCCCAAAAATGTATTTTAAAAGGTTACTCAATGTTTTTGAAAGAATAAAGCTTGAACGTTGGCAAAGGAAAGGCAACACAGATAAAAGCAAAAACTTAGCTGATCAGCTAAATACAAGGTACAGAAATACAGAGACAAGAATAGCAAACAGCCGTAACTACAGCCCCTCAAATGGCAGCACAGAACATGAACTCCTGGCTGTTGGGGTTGGTGAGGATGACCATTATACTGTAAGGGAGATCACATGGAGGCTCAGGAATTTGATCTATGGTGGTACTATCAGAGTCACAGGCTGGGAGCAGCAATTCAGGAGTGGTAACACACTACTCGCATCGGAAGAATTTGAGCAAGTGCTCAAACAGCTGTACTGTCTTGTGTCAAGAGAATCAGAGCTTTAATGACCAGCAAGTGCAGTATAAGAGGATCCATTCAGAACTAATAAAAAACTTGCAGACTTCTACTTCTCAGACACCTATTGAAATATTCAAATGACACAATTTAGACTATTGGTATTTTCCAACTTAAATTCCCAGGCAGATGGTGGCAAAGTACATTGATATGGGTATATTTGCGCTGATTTGCAAAGTTTCTTTTATTACATGTATTCATGAAGGAAATGTTTTCTTTCTTTGTCTTCCGTTGTTCTGCAAATTCTCACAAACCTAAATCATTAATATTTATTTACTTTCAGTTACTTAAAAACACAAGAGGGTTTTTTCATGCACACTAGGTTATTCTGGGAGGTAGCTCTCCAATCACTCCCACGATTATTTCTGAGCGCTTTGATTGTGCAGGAGTAAATTCACGGCTGAATAAGTCTGTACTTCTGAAAAGATAATGAAAATGTAGCAAGACAGAAAAGGAATTAGCCCATGTGCAAATTTAAGTGTCTGAACGTTGCACTATGTAACTACATAGAGACAGAGCTGGTATTTAGTAATTGGACGCAATTTACTTGGTGGTAGCCATCAATCAATTAGGTAGCTTGTTCCACCTGCCTCAACCAGAGTAATATTGGGAGAGCCTGTGGAAGGGTCTCCTACTTTGCCTTTATAACTTTCTCTCCAATGTGTTCTTTCTCTGGCATTGTCAAAAGCCACTTCAGTTTGCTTTAGACTTTGGAGACAGCTAACATACTACTTATAGCACCACATGGGGGAAATTTATAATAGAGAATTTAAAAATAATGTAATAAAACAGGGTTTATTTTTAAGTAATTTAACTGGTGGGAAGACTCTATAAGGACCATCTCTTGAATGCACTAAATAGATAGCTGGATATATGTTCAGGAAAGAGCCAAGAAAAAAAAAAGAAACATAAAGTTTAGATTTCTTTTCTTCTCTGATTTTTGGTCGTTGTGTTGGTGATATCCCAAATCAATAGTGCAATAAACTGCACAGTACATAAGAGACCGCAAACACTCATATTCAGTAGACAGAGCAGAGATTTTGTAATTTCATACATACTTTACAACTTCCTGCAGAGGTTCTATCCCATTATCAGTACATGTTCTTAGTATGAAAGAGAAAGAAATGCAGCCAGTTAGCTGAATTTCCATCACAATATCTGGATGAAATACCATTAAGACTGAATTCAAAAGAAAATGCAATGAGGCTTTATTAGTGAGTCATATTTTCTAAACAAAGCAGTTAGGCACAGCAACATGTCATGAGATCTGAACAAAAAATAAATAGGAGATCTTGCAGTAACTTCAAAATTAACTTATGTTGCCATTATATTATCATTTTTGTTTCTCATCCATGGGCACTAGTTTTCCAAGACTGATCACATCACCAGCTACACCCTTTGCAAAGTAGTCATTCATCAGTAGCACAAAGAAAAGAAGACAGAAAAAAATGGATTTCTTAGCTGCCTGGTTTTTTTGCTTTAGGATTCTGGATTCTTTACAAATTGATTAGGTTTGCTTTATTCACAGCTAGAGCAAAATGTTGAAGGGTCCTACCAATCAACTGCTTCTCCAAAATTTATACTTCCCACAGCAGGTGCTAAGAAGTGTATTAGTTCAAGTTAATTTCCAAGCAAAACCATTTCAACATTCAGCAATGGAATATTAAAATAATTAAAATTTTGCCTTAGGGATATGAGTAATAACTTTGAAACAAAATACTCCAGCCATTTACAGGAATATAGATGGTTGGATAAATATGGGTTGGATCAGTGGCCTCTCAGGAGGTGCAGCCTGGAATGGTGGACTCAGGGAGCAAAGCTGACTTTAAGACACCTTTGTGCCTCCCAATGTCTGGGCTCTCCTGGGGGTCTTCCCTAAGACCATCTTTCATGCATTCAAGAATTTCTGATATTTTAAGGTATTAGGAAGATGTCTGGGTCCATATAAACTAGTGCCTGAATTAGTTCAATGTTCTGGATTATGATTTATACATGGATGGCTGTTTGAAAAAAATAAAATTGTTGACTAAAGTTTCTGACTTTTCTCCCTTTGTCTTAGCTTCCTTTTAAGCAATCAGGCATCCATATTCAATGGCTGTGGGTGCTGGTGGTGTGCTGGAGTACTTGTGGCACCTTAGAGACTAACAAATTTATTAGAGCATAAGCTTTCGTGGACTACAGCCCACTTCTTCGGATGCATATAGAATGGAACATATATTGAGGAGATATATATACACACATACAGAGAGCATAAACAGGTGGGAGTTGTCTTACCAACTCTGAGAGGCCAATTAATTAAGAGAAAAAAAACTTTTGAAGTGATAATCAAGCTAGCCCAGTACAGACAGTTTGATAATAAGTGTGAGAATACTTACAAGGGGAGATAGAGTCAATGTTTGTAATGGCTCAGCCATTCCCAGTCCTTATTCAAACCGGAGTTGATTGTGTCTAGTTTGCATATCAATTCTAGCTCAGCAGTCTCTCTTTGGAGTCTGTTTTTGAAGTTTTTCTGTTGTAATATAGCCACCCGCAGGTCTGTCACTGAATGACCAGACAGGTTAAAGTGTTCTCCCACTGGTTTTTGAGTATTTTGATTCCTGATGTCAGATTTGTGTCCATTAATTCTTTTGCGTAGAGACTGTCCGGTTTGGCCAATGTACATGGCAGAGGGGCATTGCTGGCACATGATGGCATATATCACATTGGTAGATGTGCAGGTGAACGAGCCCCTGATGGTATGGCTGATGTGATTAGGTCCTATGATGATGTCACTTGAATAGATATGTGGACAGAGTTGGCATCGGGGTTTGTTACAAGGATAGGTTCCTGGGTTAGTGGTTTTGTTCAGTGATGTGTGGTTGCCGGTGAGTATTTGCTTTAGGTTGGGGGGTTGTCTGTAAGCGAGGACAGGTCTGTCTCCCAAGATCTGTGAGAGTAAAGGATCATCTTTCAGGATACGTTGTAGATCTCTGATGAGGCGCTGGAGAGGTTTTAGTTGGGGGCTGAAGGTGACAGCTAGTGGTGTTCTGTTATTTTCTTTGTTGGGCCTGTCTTGTAGGAGGTGACTTCTGGGTACTCGTCTGGCTCTGTCAATCTGTTTTTTCACTTCAGCAGGTGGGTATTGTAGTTTTAAGAATGCTTGATAGAGATCTTGTAGGTGCTTGTCTCTATCCGAGGGATTGGAGCAAATGCAGTTATATCTTAGAGCTTGGCTGTAGACAATGGATCGTGTGGTGTGTCCTGGATGGAAGCTGGAGGCATGTAGGAAAGTGTAGCGGTCAGTAGGTTTCCGGTATAGGGTGGTATTGATGTGACCATCGCTTATTAGCATAGTAGTGTCCAGGAAATGGACCGCTTGTGTGGATTGATCTAGGCTGAGGTTGATGGTGGGATGGAAATTATTGAAATCATGGTGAAATTCCATAGAGGATGTTGTGACCACAGTTGCAGCAGAAGAATGTTGACTGCAGAGTTCATTGATTAGGCTCCCTGGAAAGTACAGCAGGCCTTTGAAATTTTCTATGGAGGCCTAGAGTGCCAAGTAATCTTACAACCCATTCAAATGCTTTCTGGATCAGAGATATTCCAAGGGCTGCAAGGACCTTCTGCTCAGCCAGTCTGCCATTAGGTTGATGTTCCTTTTATATGGGTGCACTTGAGGGACACAATGTTCATTTTGCCTCTTAACTGTGTGGAGGGGCTTCTACTGAAGCTTCAGTCCCTTTGTTCTTTGTTGCCAGTTCAGTTAGGAGATGGATTACATTGTCTGTCGCTACTATTGCCTGTTGCTTTTTCCAATTTCTGCTTCTCTTGCTGTGCTCAGCGCCAGGAAATGTATTGCTGTTTTCCTTCTGTTCCTCTGAGTGATTTCTGCAGATGATGCCTCCCCTTCAATAGGTCACATCCTCAAAGGCTAGCATCTGATGTCAGGACAATTCTCCACTTGCGAAAACTTCTCTGGCCACCAGATCAAGATTCCCATAATTTTTCCAGTTCTTTGGACAGAGAGATTCATTGAGGAATGTTGTAGAGACCATTTGTTGAAGAATAGAACTCTGAGGGATCATCATTTTAAAGCACACATGCAAAAAAGGCTTACTATGCAGTTACTGCAACCATCCATGTTCTGTGAATGGAGCATTGGTCTAACAGTCAAGGCCATCAGTTACAGCCCTTCGGCCAGCATTTCAGTCGGCTAGCTCTGCTTGCCCCCTCCAAGTCACCTATCAGCTGGAGACTGTGCTTTAGAAAGAAACGAAAAAGAACTGTACTTCAGGCAATCTGCTGCTGAGGTTGTGACACCAATCTGTAGTGTGCTTTAAGGGGAGAGAAGAGTCATCACATGGTACAATAGTACTAACTGAGTCCATGCAATAATGACCAGCAGCAAAAACACATACTGTGCTTTGTAGTTGCTTCTCAATGGGCTTCCTATATGATAGAAGTATTATTCAAATAGATTAGGGTTGGAAGGTAATATCTATGTATATTTTACCAATTCTGTGAAGGCCAGAATAATCCTGATCCAATTGCTGGAATAAAGGAATGTATCAAAGATCATTTAAATGAGAAGTTTCCAATTTACTGTACCTCTATATTCAAATTGCGATTTACCCTTTGAATATTTAAAAATGGCTAATGGAAACACTATGATAAAATGAACGGTCTGAACGTTAACATGGCTGTGGTATTTCAGGATCTTGATGTAATGTTAAAATGGAAAAATCTTTAAGCTTCCCCTCCCATATCTCTTCACAAAATAATTTAAAACAAAATTGGAGGGAGGCATAGCTCAGTGGTTTGAGCATTCACCTGCTAAACCCAGGGTTGTGAGTTCAATCCTTGAGGGGGCCACTTAGGAATCTGGGACAAAATCAGTATTCAGTCCTGCTAGTGAAGGCAGGGGGCTGGACTCAATGACCTTTTAAGGTTCCTTCTGGTTCTAGGAGATAGGCTATCTCCATTTATAAAAAATAATAATAATAGTAGGAGCTAGGATCAAGTGAGAGCCAATTTTTTATCCAATTTGCTAGAGTGAGATCCCTGAAATACAGTACGGGTGCTACAAACTGAAACCTATTTCTATACTACCGGTGACAATGTATTCACCATCAAAAACAGATGGGACACCTGGAACTTTCTGAAGCAAGATTTCATGTAATCACAAGCCATAATTTGCATTTGATTTACAAAGAGAAATAAAGACATCCTCTCTTTGCTTTGATGAGTTAAACAAGAAATTAACAAGATAGGCTCTTCAAAGTTACCCTGTTCCACTTAGGGACCTTAAATGATGCTCTGAACCAGAAAGGGATTCCTCCTTCTGAGCAGTTTTAGGCAACTGGGCAGTAAACTCTTTATGCTATCTGTGTTTGTAAAAAGCATTGACTCCTTTGTGTAAATCTGATGCAGGAAGAGCATGCCGACTGTGCAAGCTACCCTATAACGCTGAATACTGTTCTCCTACCTCCATCTAATACAAGTGTTGTCTATCTGAATAGATTATTATTTTTTTCCTAATCTGCCCACAGTTTACTATGTACACGTTGCAGTGGTTGCCCTTACAAGCTTGCCAGTTTGGCCGTAAGGGCCAAATATATAAAAGAGCACAGGGACAATTTTTCAAGTGCTGAGCACCTACAAACCGGGCCAGATTTTAAGAGTTCAGCTCCCTTTAATTTACTTTAATAAGCAATAGACTTACAGAAGGGCTCGGCACTATAAATGTGACATTTGCAGCCAAATTTTCAAAGCTCAGCATGTGGGGTGCAGTGGGAGCGGAGCTCTTTTGAAAATCTCATCCAGTATAAAGATAGATAATGGTAATTGTAGTATTCCTTAGGGTTACCGTAGGAGGAGCCAAGGGAATGCTGCAAATACAGAGGTAATGTTATTTAGTTTCTAAGACAATTGGCATTTTTTAGAGGCCACTTGTGTAACTTGATCATCTTTAGCTTCATCTACCCGGATAATACTTTTCATTAGTTACTGTGTTGTTCCTTACATGCTCTGGGTATGATTCTCATTTACGACAAGATCCCTTTACAGCTCTGGCAGCGTAAAGGGGCTTTTAGAGTGGACATGTTACATTTACACTGACTTTAAGTTCTCTTTTATATTACCAGGGGCCTTAGTGTAAATGCAAATCAGGTCCTCTATGTAGCTTGGCCTGGAATCAATAAGATGAAATTCAATAAAGTGAGCTGCAAAGTACTTCTCTTAGGGCACGTCTTCACTACCCGCCGGATCGGCGGGTAGCAATCGATCTATTGGGGATCGACTTATCGCGTCTAGTGAAGACACGATAAAATCAATCCCTGATCGCTCTGCCGTCGACTCCGGAAATCCACCATGGCAAGAGGCGGCAGCGGAGTCGACGGCGGCGTGGCAGTGGTCGACTTGCCACCATCCTCACAGTCAGGTAAGTCGACCTAAAATATGCAACTTCAGCTACGCTATTCATGTAGCTGAAGTTGAGTATCTTAGGTCGACCCCCCCGCTGTAGTGTAGATCTAGCCTCAGGAAGGAAAAATCAAATGCACAACTACAAAATTGGGAATAATGGGCTAGGTGGTATTATGCCTGGAAAGCATCTGGGGGGTATAATAGATCACAAATAGAATATGAGTCAACAGTGTGATGCAGTTGTGAAAATGGCTAATATCATTGTGGGGTGTATTAACAGGAATATAGTATGTCGGTCAAAGGAGGTATTGGCTCGCTGTACTTGGCACTGGTTGAGTTGTGGAATCCCCATCACTGGAAGTTTTTAAGAACAGGGTGGACAAACACCTGTCAGGGATGGTCTAGGTTTATTTGGTCCTGCCTCAGTGCATGGAACTGGACTTGATGACTTCTCAAAGTCCCTGACAGCCCTACATTTCTATGATTCTATGATAATAAAGTACATGCAATTTTAAGGTTTACCGCTATGACAAAGCCCTTAAGCACTGTTCTCCTGGTTTTAGAATATCAACCCTTCATGGTAATTTCTTTCTAATTCATTATTTCCTATGTCTGAAAGTAGCCGAAGTATTTAAATACACTGTGTGATTTGAATTCACTTCACTAAGAAAATAGGATTATTTCAAAAACTTGTACAAAATTTACCCTAGCAAACCGTTATTTGGTGCCGATTTTTCTACACTATCAAATCTAAATTTCCAAAACATAATCCTAATAAGAAATGAGCACGTTACACTGGTGAGAAATTCATTCTTCAGGAATAGAGCCACTGGCCACATGTTCAAGCACACTGTTCATTTATGCAATTTATGGGAAATGGCTTCAAATACAAAAACAGAAAATCTATTTTCATTCCCGGCAAACCAAACAAATAGTACGGTTTTAGTAACAGTAATCTGATTAAGTCTAAGTGAGAAGAAACAACACTGGGGAAAAATGAGAGCAGGAATGAAGTCACCAAAAAAAAAAAAGGCATTTTGTACATAAAAATGAAAGTCCTTGATATACGCCTACAGATATACACAAGCACCATATTTTGGGGGCAGATTCACTTCTATACTCTTGAGTGCTTTGTGCTGCTCTGATGATACAATACATCTGTAATCCCAACCTAGTCAGCTGGTGAAGCTGTGCTTTTAGCTGCTTTGCCACAGCTGTGTGATGCAACCAGAACCCCAAGCGTACTGGTGACTGTAGCCCATATCCACGATTGCCAACTCTCATGATTTGATCAGGAGTCTAATGATGATTGGTGGTTTTGTTACAGCACCAGCTTATAGCCTCTTTTTTAAAACACAAATTTGCAATCCTCATCGTGATATAGAGAAAAGCTTGAAAACATGACCCTAAAGACTCAAAAAACAGAAGACAAATGAACTTTTGGAGTACTGACATGATTTTTGAATGCCTGGCACTGGCAATACTTATCATCATCAAGGTCGATCCCAAAGGGACGCAGCCTCCTTCCAGGTTGAATGCTATTGGCAATACTGTATAGCATTATTTATGGATTCATAAGAACATAAGAATGGCCATACTGGGTTACACCAATGGAGTAGCTAGCCCAGTATCCTGTTTTCCTATAGTAGCCAGGGCCAGATGCTTCAGAGGGAATGAACGGAATAGGGCAATTATTAAGTGATCCATCCCCTGTCGTCCAGTCCCAGTTTCTGGCAATTGGAGGTTACTAACATGCAGAACATGGGGTTGCATCCATGATGATATTAACTAATAACCATTGATTGACCTATCCTCCATGAATTGATTTAATTCTTTTTTTTTTTCAACCCAGTTATACTTTTGGCTTTTACAATATCTCCTAGCAACAAGTTCCACAGGTTGACTATGCATTGTGTAGAGAAGTACTTCCTTATGTTTGTTTTAAACAAGATATTTAGTCAGCCAAAGTTCATCACAATATATCTCTTCCTTAAAAAATGATCTTTCATCATCAGAACATGAGTATTGAAATTATTAATTCAGATTAAAATGTATATGGTTAGACTCAGCAGTTATGTAGTTTGAATTATGCAAAGTGACATTTCAGTGCTGAATACAGTAAGGATTTATAATATACATCCTTATTTTAAGTTTTAAATCTAATTTATGTTACCAATGCAAGAGCTAGTCAAAGCTCCCAACTATGCTACAATTTTCACCTGAATTAATTAAAAAAAAAAACCCATGCCCATCAAATCTTGATCCTCCAAAAGTGAAATGAGATCAATGTTACAGTCACAGTTACATGAGAAGTTTTATTAAAAGAATGTTGACTTCAAACACAGATAACATACTCTCTGGGTTATTTAGCCTATGTTCCTAGTCTGCCAGAGTATTTAGGTATAAAAAATAACAAAGTGCTTCTTAAAGTTATCTACAAAATAGCTTCTCTTTTTAAGGTGAGATAAAGAAAAAAGAGTTTCTGTATCTCTTTACTCAACTGGAAAAAATGGTTACATTATTTATTAAGGGTCTTACTCTACAAACCCTTTCTCACAAGAAGTCAAAGGAACGACTTGCATCAATAATGGTTTGCAGGAATAGGCCTTTTAACGAGGGGATTGATTCCATTTTGCAGGGCTCTTGTACTTTCCATCCTTCCTTCAAAACCAGATTATACCTCAAATTTCACAGTGACATCCTTTCATCTGGAAGTGATTTCCTTAGGCTTCAAAAGACATCAGGAAAAAAGAAAAACAAAATTGTCCTCCATTTCTTCCTCTAAAACCTCATCCACTCACTTTACTGGATATATAACGTAACAGGATATAGCTTTTCTTTAAAAAGTAAAGAATGAAAATCATAACTAAGTTTACAAGAAAATCACCTGTAGGTAATAAAAGAAATCCACAGGCTCTGAAATAGGATACTATTTCATTTTCAGCACATATTATGCTAATGTAGAAGTAGGTGCTATAATTTAGCAAGTAGGAAGAGCTTTACATCAAATTGACAGTCTTATTAGCCCTCAGTAGAAGGTGAAAACACAGAAGAGGTAGTTATTGTTGTTGCAAACGAGTTTTTGGTATCTCTCTTCTTCTACCTTTTTAAATCTCACCTTGGGATTATTTTCTAGAAGAGTTTTTACTACTTTAAACAGATATTACATTTTTCTTAAATACTGTGATGTGTTAGTCACATTCTTTACCTGAAGCCATTCTTAGGCTGATTTCATTAGTAAATTTCTTACCCCAATAGGTAGCACTGCACTGCTTCTAGCAAAAGTGAAAGTGCAGGAGTAGGCTTGACACAAAGGTTTTTCTCATGGTGTCACCTAATCTTGATCTTTCCTCCCAAAACATCTCCAATCTGCACATTCTCTGACACTGTAGAATATACTGCTATCCTCACTTGTCTGGGCAGCCTATGGTTGGGGAGGGAATGGACAGAACAAGGGCAGATCATGCTGCACTCCAGCAGTCCAAGTGAATCCCAGGCATGTGTTCCCCCTTTCCTAGCACACCTCAACTTCAGGGTCTGAAAGGAGAGAGGCATTCCACTAGCTCAGCACCAGGTGCTTTTATGCCAGGGGTATTTCAGAGGTCAGTTCAGTCAGCCTCTTTACATCACTAGAGCAGCCTAAAGTGGTCCACTGGAATGTATAATTGAACCCCACAGCATATATTGTTGAAGTAGAGTATGAGGGAACATCACATTTTTTAAAACTCAGATATACGGGATATATGGCAGCCTTGGAGCAGAGAGAAATCAAGAGTGAAGGTTGATAAAAATTCCTTCTAAATACATAGAGTAGGCTAGCAGGTTTGGATACAGTAGGAACCAAACCAAATCCACTCTGAGCATGTTCTGAGCTTCATTCCCCCCAAACTTAAAACATTATTTACACTTCTTTCTGCAACGTCCTAGTTTTATCTGAATGTGAGACGACTGACATAGTATGCACATACTTTTTTCTTGTATTATTTGAAACACAACTGAAACAGGAATTAGTGGAAATCTTGATCTACCAAGAGTGGTCAAGACAAGTTTGGACACTTTGGTTAAGCTGCATATTTGAACCAAACCTCTGAATCTTTTGAGGTTTTCTTATCACTACTATATCCTGTCTTACAGATTAACACTGTGGCCACTAGGAAAGCTAATTGATGGCCCAGTTCCACAAAACCTTATTCACACAAATATTTCCCTTGACAACTAACATGAGCATCTGGCCCGGAAAGGAGTATATGAAAGAAAGTCATTCTAGTATTGGTACATCCTCAGGAAGATGAATATGGTATCTGCTAATACTAGCAGAAAATTTAATGTAGGAGATGAGCAAGGGAAACTTCCAATCATAGAGAGCTTAGAGTTTCTTTGTTCCTTCAAGAAAAAGAGACCTTGTTTGCCAAGTAGATTTTTGCAAGCACTCACAGCTCTAATACTGCATATTAATTTCCTCACTGGTATCTGCTGATATGGAAAGAACTGATCAGGAGAAAACTTTCTTACTGCTGAATGCAGCCAAAAACTTGCTTTAAAGTCTGAAGTATGTAAAAGTTTTAATGGGAATCACAGACTAATCTCCCCACTTTCAGGATAACTAAACTTTCTGTCCAATAGGGAAATTAATCCCACGAACCCCGGCCAATTTTCTTTTAAATGGCAACATTTTCCTTGGAATTGTTAGAGTCCAATTAACTTTGCAATGTGAAGCTTTATACAATTCTAATTTTTTAAAGTGTCCTAATAATCTTTAAAAGGCTTGGCAGACTCTTATTTCCTCTAGCAGGATCAAAATAATGGGACTTGTTAAAACTTTAAGGTGGAATCTATGATGGATTAATAATTTCTTTTCCCAGGTCCATCTTTGGAGTGATGAAAGAGTCTCCAAAGCATGACTTAAAGGGTTAAAATCTTGCTCGTTTTGGGGACATCCTCAGTTGCTATATATTGTCATACCTCCTTGACGTCAATAGAGCTCTGTGGCCCCTTTATTCCCAGGGAAATCAATGGGACTGCTCACATGAACAAGACAAAGCGCACGTGGCTCAATATACAATAACCAATAAAGAGCTAGATCCTGATCTCCTTACTCACATTGAACCAGAACTGTACTTCATAAAACAGTCCCATTGAAATCTTATGGAATAATGTGCTGCCCAACATGAATGAATGTATCAGAATCTGGGACTAAAATCACTACTCAAATGTGGAAAAAGTCCAGGGACCAGAATATCAGCAGCTGTAAATTGGTGTAGCTCCACTGACCTTAATAGACCTATGCCAATTTATTCCCCCTGAGGATCTGGCCCCAGAACTAGAATTTGAATTTCTGTTTTTATTTGTTCCTCTGAATTATAAGTAGCAGCACTGCTAACTCAAGTCTGTTATTGTTAATACAAATTTACTTTTACTTGTTCTGTTAAAAGTGACTATAAGCTACTGGTACTGTGATTCAAATCTGCTTTGTCTTTCAAATATAATTGTAAGTGTGATGCTTTGCCAAATTCTTTCTCCTTACAAATATGAAATGCATCACCTGAAAGAAACACCTTGCTAGAAGACCAAAAATGGCCTATTGCAATACATCAGATACACATCCTATAGTCAGTGGATTCTGAAAATAATTCCACAAAAATGGTGAATCTTGAGCACAAGTTTATTGTTACAAAGGGACTGAGATCATTTACCATGATACGCAGATTCTGTCTGACAGAAAGGGCTCACGAGGATCAAAATTAATTTCCTTAATATGGTCTTGCAATTTAACAGAAATGTTAAAAAGCCACACAGCCTATAATGGATTGATGACAAATATAGCTACCTGATGGTTGTTGCTTTACAAATTATAGAGGATGATTGTTATTGTGAAAGATGCTGCTGCCATTCTGGTCTGATAGTTGAAAGTAAAATCTATCTTCTACATATTCACTATCATGGCTTCTGTATGCAAAAGTAATTATCCTTGCCATGCTCTGAAGAGTGTCCAAGGAATACAATGTTAAGATTTTTAAAATGAAACCAATTATTGATGATAACCCAGTTTACTCTAAGATTTTGGAATAAACCTAAAATGCCATTGCTCATAATCCATGAATATGTGAATATAGAACAACGTGTTCTTGAATGTTTTATATTATATTTGCTGGAGTCATCTGGAGGCTAACTTCCTCTTGGCCAGTAGTTTTAAAAGAGTTTACAAAAGAAATGACACCTGGATTCTCTTCAATGGGAGATAGATCCTGTTGCTAAATAACATACTGCTTTCTATACAGAGATCACAGTTATTTTAAATGAGTTGTTTAATTCCAGACATTTTGAAGCAATAATTTTTGTATCCTCAGAACTACGCTGAAAACCCAGCAAAGCATATTTGGGGGAGAAAACAACTATTTTGCCTTTGAATGCTACTAATGAGAGGATTATTACTGGTATATCAGTAATGCATTAATGGTATACAGAGCTTCATGACAGGTGAAAATGAAAATTAAGCTGCTGGTCCAATGAGCATACAAAAAAACCCACCGACAAGTACAGCAGAGGTAACAAAAAAAGGGCTATGTATGAAAGCAACTGCAAGTAAGCCTCATGGAATAGGTGGGAATTAAGAAGTGAAATTCAAAGGAGGGGAGGAAGAGTGATTGATACACAGACACTGAGTGTGCCAGGGCCCAGAACAACATGAGGGGAGGCATGGAGTAAGAGAAGCAGACAAAGCAAACTGTCAGGAGACTTTTGGATGGCACTTAGGAGGAAATGGAGGCAGAGAACACTGCCTGGACAGCTTTTCAAATAAAGATATTCTTACGCCCCTCATTGAAGCAGGTGGGAAACAAATGCAGAGATTCATGGAGGAAGGTGACATGAACTGAGTGTGCAAAATAAATATGATCTTGGCAGCAGCATTTAGGATGGATTAGGGCAAAGAGAATGAGGACAAGCAAGGGAAATTTGGAGAAGAGGAGACTGAAATAATGAAAAAGATAAATTATGAGAGCACGAGCTAGCATTGTGGCAATATGGATGGATTTTAGAAATATTGTAAAAAATGGCAAACTTTTGAGAGAGCCTAAGTGGAATAAAAATGAAAGAGTCAAAGATGAAACCAGGGTGGCAAATGTAGGTGACTGGGAGGGTAGTGGCGTCAACAAAGCCAGAGAAAAGGGGATTCATGGTTGTATACTTTTAGACAGCACAAATATTAACTGACTGCAGAGAATATTGATGTCAACAGAAGTGAAAAATGGGGGGAAGTGTAGGGGGCTTAAAAGGACAGATAAGGACCTCTGCTTTCACTATGTTACATTGTCAGCAAGCCATCGAGGCAGAAATGTTGAAGAAACAGGCTGAAATGCATTTCTGGACAGAGATAAACAGGTCATGATTTGATAGGTTTTTGAACATCCACATAGAGATAGCACTTGAATGTGTATGAGAAGAGGAGGTCACACAGTGATAAGATGTAGAGGGAGGAAAAGATGAGGCCAAGGAGAACTCAGGGGCTCCCACAGACAGTCAGAGACAAGAGAGGAAGAAACCTTCAAAAGAGATGCTGAAAGAATGGCTGGAGAGGTGGCAGTAGAAGCATAAGAGGTCTGTGCCATGAATGTCAAGGATTAAAGGACAATAAGGAGAACTGAGTGAGCAGTGGTATTGAAAGCAGCAGAGAGGTCCAGGAAAATGAACAAGAAGTGACAAAGTAGAGGTCACTTTAGGATAGTGGGAGCAGTTTAAGTAGCTAGGAAAGGGCAGAAGCCAGACTAGAGTGCATCCAGGAGTGAATTAGATAAGAGGAAGCCAAGGCAATGGTTTTAAACTGCAAATTCAATTAATTTGTAGATGACGGAGATGGGAGAGTAATTGGAGAGACAGCTGAGTTTGAGGGTCAGTGTTTTTCAGGAAGTGGGTTATTGTACTTAGAGGGGAAGGAGTCCAAACAGATGGAGAGGTGGAGCGGGTTAGGGTGGGGACTAAGAGCAGTCAATAGCCGGGAAGGGAGGCAGTGAAAGGGACATGTGGAGGGCATGCAGGTCGAGTGTAGATAAGATACCTCAGTTAATTACAAGAGAAAAGAAGGACATGGTGTTGGGAAGGGCCAGGAGGAAATCTCTTTGAAGGAGTCAGTGAGGTCCTAAGTGGTGGGGAGGAGAGAAAAAAGAGGGGATAGGACTTGTAGGTGTGTGACTTGACAGGTAGAGCTGATTTGCAAGGAAGAGGGCAGCGGTGTGGAAGGAGAGAATAAATTTGCAGTGAAGGAAAGCTATGCAGTTCTTCAATTTTCACCAGAGATGTGCAGTGGCATGAGAACAAGAGTTCAGGAGGTGGGTATACAGTATGTGTTACATGGATGGGATTTAGTGGGATGGATGGTGCATTGGAGAGAGACATCAATGATGGAGTTGATGTTGTTAACTACATAATCAATGGTGGTAAGTGTGGAAAGGGATGGTAGGAGGGAACTGCACAGAAGGAGGTTGGTGAGTTGGATGTTATGGAGAAGCTAGATACAAGGGTGGGAGCTGGGTGAAAGTGAGCCGTGTTTAAGGAAATAAAGTGGTGGTTAGATAAAGAGAACTCTGCTTTTGAAAAGTTAGCGAGAGAGGAGCAGTTAATGAAAAAAGGAGATCAAATTCCCTGCTGGTGTAAACTCTTTGAAAGCAATGAATCTGTGACATTTACACCAACAAAGAACTTGGCCCAACATCCCTGGAGAGTGTGAAAGCTGGTCCAGGATTAAAAAAAATCAAGCAAGGTAAGGAGGCAAGAGGTTAAATGATCAGAGAAGTCATCAGAATGAAAGTTCAAGCCACTTAGGGTATGTCTACACTACATTGTAAACTAGGTTCTGTGGAACCTGGAACTGTGAACTTGGTGTTTCCAAGCCTGTGCTTTAGCATCTGCACTGCATTATAACTGATGGACTTGGCTCTCACAGCCGTACTATTGCACCCATACTATACTATGCAGATATTCTGACTCAGGTCTGTGGCTTGAGCTGTGTCCACACTGCAAAATATAGGGCTTGGCCCTGAGTCACAGCAGGACTCTGGCACTGGACCCCTTCCCTCCACCCCACCCCTCCAAAGCACGGCCCTAAGACCAAGATTCTGAATGCTTGCTGACCTGAGTCAGACTGCTTTTTACGTGTATGGAAGGGGAGCTTGGGCTCAAACCTGAGTCAGAGCCCAGGTGTAGCGTGCAGTATAAGGCATACCCTGAAAATGGGAGATGCACAATATGACTCGCCCAAAAGACTCTGGAGGAGTTAGTACTAGGGTGACCAGAAAGCAAGTGTGAAAAATCGGGACAGGGGGTGGGGAGTAATAGGAGCCTATATAAGAAAAAGACCCCAAAATTGGGACTGGCCCTATAAAATCAGGACACCTGGTCACCCTAGTTAGTACTAGAACTCACAGCACAGGTAAGATTCTCAGCTGGTGTGAGTAAATGTAGCTCTACTAAAATCAATGGAGTGATGCCAATTAACACTAGGCAGGAATCGGTTTCTGTATCTCTTGACTTCTTGTCCTGTGCTCTAACCATCTTCCCACATCCAGAGCAGAAAACCATCCTTCCTTCCCTGCTATGAGGCCCACTGTTCGTTACACAAGTAGTCTTCAAGAGACAAAGTTCCTTTGTTCCATACACAGTGGCTTTCCACACCCTGGAGTCAATCCATTTTCTAATTTAAACAAGATTTATTACGGTAGCACTTCTAATGAACTTTTAAAAAGGAATGTAACGCTGCAAACATAAAAGCCCCGGTCTTACAGTCCTTCAACACATTCACTTGGATAACTTTTGTAAAAATCTTATTCAAAAACCCTTTCATCGCATTAGGCCAGACTGTGCCACCCCTATTCAAGTTGAACAGTGCCTTTACTCCATGAGTAGTCCTATTCTAATTAACAGGTCTATTTGTGGAATAAGGTATTATTCAACGTGACTAGGGGTTATCATAATCTGACCCATTATTAGGCAGCACAGTCCTTGCATAAATGCATTAACATAGATTCCCTTAGAAGAAAGAAAGAAAGATATTGATTTTCAGATGACTGATCACTCATGACTATACAATAGCAAAAATACGTATCACTGTGTCCACTTTGGGGCAGTTCAATGCAAAAGTTATATTTCTGCTTATTTTGACTCTATTTGTCACTGTCTTTTGAATAAGACACGAAACGGATAGCTTGCATGTCAGCTGATACAGCGTAATACGCCTCAAGCGATCTTTTACAACAATACTTATAAATCACTTGTGCACTTGAGTCAATCAGATGACGTTGTCTGCTTATCTACAACATTAACTTGATCATATTCATGCTTACCGGTACTGTATTCTGTTAGTTTTTAGTCAACACAATAGTTCAGAGCTTGCTGGACTTTTTAAAGGCACTTTTCTGGATAAGTTGGTTTCTGACTGACTGCAGTTTAATGTGTATCCCTTTCTATCAGCAATTAAGTCTCAGCAATGCAAGAGCATGGCACTGATTTAATTTGGCAGAGTTTTGTACCTGAGGTGCTTGGGGCTACTGAGCTGTGTATTGGATTAGTCGATGTTTCCCTGTAACTAAATGGGGACATGGATGTTCCACAGTACATTCAGTCTAACTTAGGTCCACAACTCTCAGTACTTGCAACACTATGGATCTCAGCAAGTGCCGAGCTATTGTAAATTACCAGGTCAGAGCAGTAGTGGGAGGTAGGGGGAGAGCAATGGGGCAGGGAAAAGGAAAAGCTTGTGTCTGGGGATAGAAGCAGTTGAGTAAGGATTGCTGGCTGAAGCCAGTCCCATTCTACTTTTTCCTGTGTGGGAACTCCACATTGTCCCTCTGGTGTTGGGTCTTGCCCTATACATAGAAAGCAGGCGGGGGTTGTTGGCTGAGAGCATCATCAGCAACCTGGACCAGGGCAAAACCAGCCTGGAGTGGAGCACAGCATAGTTTCACTCTGAAGGAACCAGCACATAAGTGAGGCAGAAATAAACAACATAGCATGCTTCATTCTCTTCTGGGGAGTGTTTTTAGTGCTTCTGGAATAGAGGGAGGCAGGGAAAGGAGAGGTTGCAGAGAAGTAAAGCTCTTTCAGGAACTGGGAAGGATATAAGGGAGGAAGGGAAAGTGAAGAGGGGAATGGGGCTATTGTAGAGGCAGAGACTGTGAGAAGGCAGGCAAAGCACATGTCCCCATCCCTGTAGTATTCTCAGCATCTTACTACTTAGGGATACAAGGGCTAAAGCTTTCACTCTTTGATTGACCACATCAATGAATAATAAGTAATAACAGTTTGGCTGTTGGTGGGGTGGATTTAGATAGCCATTGTTATCCTTTAACATTACAATCCACAGACAGCTCACTCCCCCTTTATAATTGTAAAGCATGTGCTCTCCGTTGCACCCATCCAGTTCTGCTGGCCCTTCCCCTCCACGTTTCCATGTCCTCATTAGGCAGGCTAGTACCACCACAGTCACTAATACAGAGCAGTGGCTTTCAATCAGCAACCACAGAGCTAGCCTGTGGTTAAAGGTTACCTGCACCCTCGTCCTCTCTTGCACTCTCATGCACATCTGGACTGTCTGGCCCTTGGAGGTTCTGATCTCAGTTCTACTGTTGTAAGTTTAGAGTAACTCTGGCTTCTGTGGAGCTACTCTGGGTTTACATGTGTGTAGCCAAGTCTGGCCATTTGTTTTCTATCGCTTTGTCCAACTCATTTTGTTATGTAGTAGGATCTTGCTAATTGGCAGAAAAGAGTAGGACAAAAATTGATTGAATGAATGAAATACACATCTAATACAGCAAGGATAATTCATCACAAAATCTACTGGGCCATCCATATGCCCTGGATGCTTTGCTCTACTCCCATGACACAAAGCAGCCATAAAACTCAACTCTCACTGGCCATTTAAACTGCATTGCAGCGGTTTGCATTGCTGGAGCAGCACAAAGCAACTGGAGCACAGTGGTGGATCTGGCCTGCCTTGTTCATTTAAGAATTGTCATATGCTTTACCAAATGGCTGATAGTGGATAATCCTCTAGTAAATGTAGTATAGTATACAAATATAATGATAAAGAGAATATTCAACAGGACTCTGAGACCACAGTCCAGCGCCCTGCTGTTAATTTTTTGTTGAGCAAGAATAAGAGAGAACCATTTTTACTGTGTAATACTTATAAAGTGGGACAGTTAGCAAGGGTCTGTTCTAACAAGTATACTAAGCCCAACCTGTGGTTCATCTCCCTGGTATTCCTTTTTCAACTTGAAAAGTGTCCTTTCACAGGTATCATTTACTTCATATTCATAACCCAGTTTTCTATCCACCATCACTTTTCACAGGACTCTAACTCAATCAAAAAGCTGTTGAAAAAAATTGTACTACATCCACTTCTTTTCCTTCATCTCTTATGGCAGAAATGTCTTCAAAGAGTTCCAGCAAGTTAGCTAAGCACAACCTGCCCTGCATGTATCCCAGCTGGCTCGCTTTAATCAAATTACTTTTGCAGGTGTCCTACCCTACATCTTTGGTACACTGCTAAGATTTGCCTCACAGTTGATATTAAACTCACCGTTGTATAGTTCATAATTTCTTTCTTCATCATTTTTTTAAATAGTCAACTTTCTTAACATGAAAAAAAAAATAGCGATGGTCAACGACAAGTCACTCAATAGCTATGAGATCTTCCTACACTATCTTTTTAGGACTGGCTCATGCAAGTACAGAGAAAATTAAAAAAAAAACAAAAACAGATTTTTAGCCAATTTTGCATAAGACTTCAGAAAACTAGAACCTGTTTCTGAATACTGAATACTTTGAACTCACTTAAGTCTTTGCAGGATCAAGGTCCATGACTCTCTTAAACATTACACAGTTTGATTAGTCCCATTACCTATCTCTAGGTAAAATATTTCAGACTAAAGGTTTTTCTGGAAAAAAAATTAAGATTCAGTGAGTCAAAAATATTTTGAAAATCTGAATTGCCTTTGCCAAATTATTTTGTTTAAAAAAAATCCCTCCCCCATAATTCTAAAAACAAAATTTCTTTTTTGGTCTGAAGTGATTTTGGGTCAAAATATCTTTTAATTTTACTTTTAAAAAATCAAAAATATTTTTAAATCATCAAAATAAAAACATTTCAATGTTATCAAAACAATTTTTTTTCAATTTTTCGATTAACCAAAGATGTTGAAAAACTTTGTTTTCAGTTCAACTTGAAACAATATTTTACTTTTATTTTTCAGAATGGCCAGTAAACCAAAATCTCTGTTATTTGCTCATCTCTGAGTGAGATTACTCACAGGCAAGAAGGTGTTGCCTTATATATCAAAAAGTATACACTTGGACTGAGGTTGAGATGGAAATAGGAGACAGACTTGTTGAAAGTCTCTGGATAAGGATAAAAGGGATAAAAAACAAGGGTGATGTCATGGCAGGGATCTACTATAGACCATCTAACAAGGAAGAAGAGGTGGATGAGGCTTTTTTTAAACAACTAACAACATCATCCAAAGCACAGGACTTGGTGGTGATGGGGGACTTCAACTACCTAGACATCTGTTGGGGAAATAACACAGCCGGGCACAGATTATCCATTACATTCTTGGAATGTATTGGAGACAATTTTTTATTTCAGAAGACAGAGAAAGCAACTAGGGGAGAGACTGTTCTAGATTTGGTTTTGTCAAATAGGGAGAAATTGGTTGAGAATTTGAAAGTGGAAAGCAGCTTGAGTGAAAGTGGTCATGAAATGATAGAGTTCATGATTCTAAGGAATTGTAGGAGGGAAATAAGCACAATAAAGATAATGGATTTTCAAGAAGGCAGAATTGAGCAAACTCAGTGAGTTAGTAGGTAAGATCCCATGGAAAGCAAGTCTAAGGGGAAAAACAATTGAAGACAGTTGGCAGTTTTTCAAAGACACATTATTAAGGGCACAAGAGCAAACTATCCCACTGCATAGGAAAGATAGGAGGCATGGCAAGAGATCACTCTGGCTTAACCAGGAGATCTTCAATCATCTGAAACTCAAAAAAGAGACATAATAAAAGTGGAAACTAGGTCAAATTACAAAAGATGAATATAAAAAAAATAACACAAGTATGTAGGGACAGATTTGGAAAGGCCAAGGCACAAGACAAAATTAAATTAGCTAGAGACGTTAAGGATAACAAGAAAACATTCTACCTATATATTAGAAGCAAGAGGAAGACCAAAGACAGGAGTGACCTGTCTCAATGAGGGGTAAAAACAATAACAGAAAATGTGGAAATTGCAGAAGTGCTAAATGACTTTTTGTTTCAGTTTTCTCCAAAAAGTTTAGCAGCAATTGGACATCTAACATAATGAATGCCAGTGAAAATGAGATAGGATCAGAGGCTACAATAGGGAAAAAAACAAGTTAAAAATTACATAAACAAGTTAAATGTATTCAAGCCACCAGGGCCTGATGAAATACATCCTAGAATACTCAAAGAGCTGACAGAGGAGATAGCTGAGCCATTAACGATTATCTTTGAAAAGTCATGGAAGACGAGAGAGATTACAGAGGACTGGAAAAGGGTAAATATAGTGACAGTCTATAAAAAGGGGAATAAGGACAACCCAGAGAATTACAGACCAGCCAACTTAACTTCAGTACCCAGGAAGATAACGGAGCAAATAATTAAGCAATCAATTTGCAAACATCTAGAAGAAATAAGGTGTTAGGTAACAGTCAGCATGGATTTATCAAGAACAAATCATGTAAAAAAACCCTAATAACGTTCTTTGACAGGGTAACAAGTCTTGTGGATAGAGGGAAAGTGGTAGATGTGGTATATCTTGACTTTAATAAGGCTTTTGATTCTGTCTCGCATGACCATCTCATAAACAAACTAGGGAAATACAACCTAGATGCACACATACAAAATGGAAAATTACAACCTAAGCAGAATACTGCAGAAAGGGATCCAGGGGGTCATAAATATGAGTCAATAGTGTAACACTGTTGCAAAGAAAGCAAACATCATTCAGGGATGTATTAGCAGGAGAGTTGTAAGCAAGACACAAGAAATAATTCTTCTGCTCTATTGCACGCTGATTAGGCCTCAGCGGAAGTATTATGTCCTGTTCTGAGTGCCACATTTTAGGAAAGATGTGGACAAATTGGAGAAAGTCTGGAGAAGAGCAAAAAAAAATGATTAAATGACCTATGAGGGAAGATTAAGAAAAATGAGTTTGTTTAGTCTGGAGAAGAGAAGACTGAAGGGAGGCATGATGGCAGTTTTCAAGTACATAAAAGGTTGTTACAATGAGGAGGGAGAAAAATTGGTCTCATTAACCTCCGAGGATGGGACGAAGCAATGGGCTTAACGGCACTTTAGTTTAGACATTAGGAAAAATATACTGTTAGGGTGGTTAAGCACTGGAATAAATTGCTTAGGGAGGCTGTCATTGGAGATTTTTTTAAGAGCAGTTTAGAAAAACACCTGTCAGGGATGGTCTAGTTAATACTTAGTCCTGCCTTGACTGCAGGGGACTGGACTAGAAGAACTCTCAAGGTCCCTTCCAGCCCTATGATTCTATGATTAAGTCATTTCATCATTTACTATTTCTTCATTTCAATTTGGAGTCACTATACCTGCCCATCTGAGAGCTTTCACAAAAGTTAACTCCTAATTCTTAAAAAAAAAAAGAAAATACCAAATAGCAACTGCAATATAATAATTTACTGCCCACACAGCTTTCACAAACACTCACCAATCAATAATAATGTTGTAAAATGTCCCACCGTTCTATCTTCTCACAGTCCGCCTCCTCCCAAAATGCCCAAGAAAAACTATCATCTATGTGGATGTCTAGAAGGTTAATAAATCCCAGCTTTGGGTGTGTGTATGCAAAAATAAAACCTTTCCTGAACTCAAAGAATCAAAACGGCAGGCATATTTAACAAGCTATCCATTTTTTGCCACTAACAGTCCTTTGTTCCCTCCATCCTTGCCCCACCGCCTTCACTTTCCCATGCTCCCAAAGGAGGCTTTGTGATGGTTGTATTTAGCCCAGAAAAGTGAAGTTCATTTGAGGAGATGTTGTTCTATATGAAAGGCGTTTTGCCAATATATACAGATGTTGTTTACTAATGGTACTTTAGGCGCTGTTAAATTTCCAGTTCCTTACTGATGACCAAATCCCACAATGGTTCTGTCAGCACCAACTCCTACATCCAGAGCCACACAGATCTCAAGTGGAACTGTGTGTGGAAGCAAAGGCAGAGCCCTTTGTGGGATCAAAGCGTATGGGTAAAACCCTCATCAGTTGCACAAAGCCTGTGTAAACGGACTGTGCAAAGATGAACTCACTGGAGACAGGATGAAGGGGGAGCACACCACCTCAAACTCCTCAGTAGCCAGTCTATAGTCTCTGTTGGGGTTGCCAACTTTCTACAGAACACCCTTACCCCACCCCTCCTCTGAGGTTCCACCCCTTCTCCGAGCCCCTCCCCCACTCACTCCATCCCCCCTCCCTCTGTTGCTCGCTCTCCCCATCCTCTCTCACTTGCTCATTTTCATCGGGCTGGCTCAGGGGGTTGGGGTGTGGGAGGGTGCAGGCTCTGGGGTTGGGCTGAGGATGAGGGGCTTGGGGTACAGGAGGGGGCTCCAGGCTGGGACCAAGGGGTTCAGAGGCAGAAGGGGGATCAGGGCTGGGGCAGGAGGTTGGGGTGCAGGGCGGGATGAGGGCTCTGGTGGGGGGTGCAGGCTCTGGGGTGGGACTGGGGATGAGGGGTTTTGGGTGCAGGAGGGTGCTTTGGAGCTGGGATCGAGGGGTTCGGAGGGTGGGAGGGGGATCAAAGCTGGGGCGGGGGTTGGGGCGCGGGAGGGGATTGGGGTGCAGGCTCCGGGCGGCGCTTACCTTAGGCAGCTTCTGGAAGCAGTGGCATGTCCGTCCTCCGGGCTCTGCGTGCTGCCCTGTCCGCAGGTGCCACCCCCGCAGCTCCCATTGGCCACAGTTCCCAGCCATTGGAAGCTGCGGAGATGGTGCTTGGGGCAGGGGCAGCGTGGAGTCCCCTGATTGCCCCTAAGCCTAGGAGCCGGAGGGGAACATGCTGCAGCTTCTGGGAGCCACGCGGAGCCACAGCAGGCAGGCAGCCTGCCTTAGCTCTTCTGTGCTGCCGACCGGACTTTTAACTGCCTGGTCAGCAGTGCTGACCAGAGCCACCAGGGTCTCTTTTCGACCTGGCGTTCCGGTCGAAAACTGGACACCTGGCAACCTTAGTCTCTATGGTCCCCTCATCCCCAGCTGGGTTTTTGGTCAATTACATTTGCCAGACTCACTCTCCCTGTCCCCTCCCCACCCACAAATCCCTCCTTTTTAGTGCCACAGATGAATTTTAACATCGCAAGTTTCTCCCACAGCATTGAAGAGGGTGCCCTGTGTCTCTGCACAGCCCCTACGTGACCTGCAACCTGTGTGAGAGAACTGTGGTATCTCCACTGCAGTTTGGGCCTGCATGGTCACCCAAAGGATGGCAGGATTCCCCGCCTTTGAGCACAATGTGCAAAGTGAAAAGCAAATATCTATTAACATTACCATAGACACGGGTACAGTCTGACAGAGCTCTCCCTACGGCCAGGCATGAAATTCTATTTTATTTTCCTTTAGGACAATTACTACCTCTTTCAAAAGTGACTGTGAAGTCTTTACAACAGCCAGATAACAATATGAAATGCTCTGGTTCAACTCATCCCACAGGGGGAAAAAACAGCTGGTTTTATCATTCTATCACATTGCCCTTTGGCATCTGTTTTGTATTAGACATTGGTGGAGAATCTGTAAAGTAACTATGAGAAGGGAGAATTCTGTCACTTCATTTCTGTTGTTTTTTAATTCTCTGTAGCAATTAAAAAGCTATATTGAATCAATTTCTTTTCCTCCTTTAGGGAAAAGTTATGGAATTTGATTTTATAAGCAACAGATCCATCTTCTTCCCACAAACATTATGACATAGCAAACACATCTGATGGAATCACAAGGAGACAACAAAAGTAATAAAATCTAACAATACTTTACTAAAATTATCCTAGTTGAAAATGATCATCTGTTTTATAAAAAGTCCTTTTCAGTTCTATTAATTTCAATGATTTGGGACTAGTTTTGTTAAAAAATCAATGCTCTATTTAACAATAAATTACTAAAACATTTAGGAACCACGGCTCATATTCTGCCAGTGATTTTTAAGCAGACTCTATTATTGATTTTAATGGAGAGTTCTGCTTAAAAATTGATGGCATGATGTGGCCCTGAGACAGGGATAATTGCAAACAGATCTGTACCGGCAGGTCTGTGCCTATCTGGAGCCCCAATGACTTAACAGGAAAGGGGGATTTGCCTGCGTGGATCCGAATGGAGGATAAGGGACTACTGAGCCTTTATGACAGAGAGTTCTTACATTTCTCATGGCTGTAGGATGTGCATGAATGTTATGGTAAATTTCCATTATTTACAGCAGGTACATCTTAATTACAGCATGTATTTCTATTCCTATCTCTTCCTTTCCCCACTGTAAATCATTCATTGAGCTATCGGAATCCTATTGACTACAAAATTGCCTAATTCTTCACATGGCAAGCTGCCTTACTGAAATGTAGGGTGGTGATGAATCCCTAAGTAGGACTCAAATTCTTGAGGATGTACGCTGGGACGGTTCCTCCAATTAGTAGAGCTACCACCCCTTTTCCTCCCACAATTTTTTTTTTACCTCCAGTGTTATCTGTGTGATGCAGTAGAAGTTGTTAAAGTTTTCTAACCATTAACAACCAGTTACTACAGATATCTTCTGCTTTAAGTGTAAAGGCAAATTACAGTAATCTCAGACACTATCTTATGGTACATTTTAGAGAAAGCTGACCATTTAATGCTGACCACTGTATCTCCAAAAAAGTTTTGGCAGCAAGTAATAGTTCTATGAAACACAGCACAGCTCCCGCAGCCATGGGGAAATGAACAAGCACCACATAATCTTTTCTGGGATGAGCTGTGCATTGGACATGCAAATTCACCAGAAGAACAGCAGTGCTGCACTGAGAGCTTTTCAATAGCAAACACACAGTACATACCATTTTGGAGGCATTTCTAAACATATTTGATAGGTGGCAGATGCCAATGATAGGGCCCACATGGTTCTCCAAAACTATGGCTCTAACAGTCACTAATATGTACAGTTTGGTGAGTTCCTGCAGCTCTGTATTAAATGTGCAATATTAGCACAACCCTCCACGGGGATCTTTAACATGGTCAGCCAGAAGTTTGCTGGATATTTTAAACATTCCTCTTCCGCTGTGTCTAAACTGTGCATCAGATAAAGTGAACTCAGCATAACTGCAATTCAGTTTATTCAAGTTGTTATGATCAGTTGAAACTCCAGTTACACCTTCCTTAGATACCTGCTGTAAAACAAACAAGTTATTATTGTCTTTTGCTCCAAAAAGATCTGTCCATTGACTCCCTCCAAGTGTGACCTCACAGAGATTGTAAATCAAGGTAGTTGAGGAACTAAGCCACAAGACAAGCCGGCATTTTTGAGGTGATCCTTCTTGTCAGAGCAGTACCATCAGTCTAAAAGCCGAAGAGCCACATGAGCATAACTCATGCATGTCATTTCAAATGGGTTCAGTCACACTGAGTCAGAATACAGATCTACAGTGGCCCAGCTGCAGGATGGGTACTTTTATATATATATCCATTTAGTTGTGATACCAAGCCCTGCTGCTGCAAAGAGGCCGCTCCATAACTAGCTGGCAAAACTACACAGAGAAGAGGCAAAACTGGAGTCTAGATGATCACATTGGTCCCTTCCAGCCCTATAGTCTGTGAATCTATATATGATTATATACACCATATATGCAGCTATCTCTGGAGCAGCAACCAGCATGCTGGGCAACAGAGGTGGGGAAAGGTACTTTTTGACCAAGGGTGCTATAATAAAAACTCCAACAAATAGTGCCATGAGATATTTATGTGCATGCAGAGCAGACAGGACTTTGTTGCACAAGGTCTCATCTGAACAATGTTAATGCAAATCTGTTCAGATACCAAAACAAGGGGAAACAGTGTCTTTGTCTCTGTAAAGGTATTACAAGGTCAAAATGAAAATCAGTTGTTGATATGAGCCCATGAAGATAATGATGATATCAAAGGGAAATAATACAGATCACATCTGAGTTCCACAACCCCAAGGATACAGTATGTTATCATGTGTTCTTTAATATTGGGAATGTCTGTTTTCAGGACACGTCCTGGTGCCCTGGCTATTTAATTTCACTTTTTGGAACACCCACCATCATCACCAGCATATGCTTCTTAAGGACCACCTCTTACTAGGGTGTCATCTGTTGTCATTCAGTCCCTAAAACATCTACCAGTGATTATCAGTCACCTAACGCAACCCCTTTCCCCCATCAGTTGCTAGCACCTGCTTGTGCACACCTCTTAGATACCCCACCAAAATTTTCCTTTGCATTGACCCCAATCGCCAACCCTGTAGCTCCTGTCTTTCACTTTGATAAATATCAAGAAAATGGGCTAAAAATGACAATATGAATTTATGGAGGTGGCATTGCAATGTCAAATCAAGTCTATGGTATCAAGATGAAATACAACAATGTCAGGATAAATCTATGGAGCTGACAGCATAAAGTCAAAATGGAGGCATGTCACTGTAGGTCTACAGAAGTAACATTAAACTGTCAAAATAAAATCAGCTCATTGGAGTTTTGCAAGGCTTAATGGTTGTGCTTTTATTTTTCCCCAAGGTATTACATAATTTACATTCACCCACTCATCCTGGCAAGCAAGTTGTTTCCTCATTCCTGCATGGTAAGAGGGGGTGAGTAATGTTGTGCCTGGGTTAGAAAATTTGAATGTAATCTACATTAAGGGAGAAATCCTGCATCTGCCTCTGTGACCATGGAGAATCCGCTACAACTCAAGCAGAACTGGAGTGGTTCTGCTGCACAAGGTGAAGGGTAGGATTAGAGGATGGCATAACGAGGGTGCATATCTCTGCAATAGCTTCCTGCGTAGCAGCATAGTGTGTGTGTGTGGGGGGGGGGGGGGAGCATGGGCAGGACAAAGGAGGAGCCAGGCTTGAGGATGCACTTCTACAGGGATCCAGCTAACCTCTCCCTATGCAAAGCCATGCAAAGCCCTGCAGAATCCACCACAGCAAATCAGTCTATCCAGCAAACCTCTCCGCCATGCAAAGCGGAATCTACCACAGCCACTGAACAGGAATAAACTCTGCAGAGTGGCTCGGTAGCTACTTCATGGCTTGGAAGAGAGGATTCCTTTCTCCACCACACATCTGCCCAGCACCCATCCCAGGTATTGAAGTTGGGTGCTGGGCTGTAGCCGTGCACCTAAATGCTGTAGATTTCTTCACTCAGTGTAAATTCCTCCTATGTTTCTTCTTCATGACTTGAGGTTGTCTGGTGGCTGATTCCTCGAAACCATCTCAGACTTTGGATAAATATAAATGTTTGGGATGCTCTTGTAACCCACGCACCTCCTGTGTGTGGCGTTCTGTCCCATCTAGTGGCTCTGAGACCACATGGAGAGAGATTAATGAGTCTGCACTACAGCGCTAGCTAACAGCCATATGGCATGTAGCTCATGCACTAAGCTCTAGAGACCCCCGGTTTGAATGCACCCACCAACAACCGGGGTCTGTCAGTGTTACAAATGGGGGCTCATCTGGGATTTCAACTGGGAAGTCTCTGAAGCTTGGGATGCGCTTCCTCAACTAGGGGAAGTATGTAACCCACACACCTCCTGTGTTTAGTGCTCTGTGCCATCTAGCGGCACTGAGACCACTTAGAGAAAGAGATTAATGAGTTTGCTCTACAGCCTTAGCTAACAGTCAGAGGGCTTTTAACTCATGCAATAGAAGCTTATGCACTAAGCTCCAGAGGCCCCAGGTTCAATCCCACCCAATGACGACCAGGGTCTGTCAACATAACACTCTGAACCTACTGAGACAGCATGTGCGTGTGTGTGTGCTTTAGACCTAATAGTATGTAATTTTACGTAAAAGCACTCTTATTTGTACCAATCATTTGTTAGATGGAGAAGCTGTGTCCCTATTGATTTATTCCTGACAGAGCCTAGAGAGAAACAGGTTACCACTGCCTTGGATTCTGAAAACCTAGGGTAGCAAGTGACTGAGAGGAAGTAGCTCTGCAGGGGGCCAGCTCCACTCACTCCCTCTGGCTATGTAGCACTGCTCCTAACTCTGTCCCACACACCGAGCTCAGGAACTCTTTTCTTTGGAGCGCATGAACTTTGCCGGGAAATCCTCTCTCCCACGGCTGGAATTCAAGGGAATGTGGGGACAAAGTATTGCAAATCAGCTCCCTACATATCTTCCTCTGAGGTGGAAGCAAAATAGATTACGATGAGGCATCTCAGAGGAGGAACACTTAGTTTTGAGAGGGAAGCCTGAAAACTGGGGCTAGACATGCAATTTCTTTTTGGAACAGACAGATCTGGCAGAGATTTTCTTTGTACTCGACTTTGTGGGAAACCTGGTCTGAGGGAAATAGACAACTTGGATAAGGAGTTACCCTGAATTAGCCTAAGGGTAGATTGTTAGATTTGTTTCAAAATTTCTTTAGAGCAGAGGGCTGGATAGCCTCTTGAGTTGAGGAGGGTTCCTCAGGCTCTTATTAGATCCCTTCTCTCTGTGGCGATGTGTGCGTTGCTGGACTGGCTAAGAGGAAGCAGAGTTGGACACAGGATAGAAGATCCCAGAAGTTCATAGAGGATCAATTACAGCCAGACAAATGATTGTATTTGTGACCCAGTGAAAACAGGTAGCTTAAATTTCCAGTATTAGAAGTATGTTTGAAGAGAGAAGCTAAGAAAACAACTGCTCTGCAGAGGAGGTACCAGACCCTTCTTGAGCTGCTGTTGAGGCAGACCAAACTGTGTGGCTCTTCAGGGGGTGGGGGGAAAGGGGCAGAGCTTAGCAAGTGATACGCAAGGTCTGAATCCACCCCCAATGCTCCATTGTGTGGCTCAGTGGAGCTGCAGATTAATTCTGGACTTCCTATTTATTTATTTTTTGTAAGCGTCGTTTTTGTGATGCATAGATGCATCAAATTAAAGAATAAATGGAACTGCACTAGCTAAAATGCTTTTGTTCAATGTATCTGTGTATTTTTCCACATTAACTGAACCCGCAGAGAGATCAGCAGGGTGTTTTGACAGCAAATATTTAAGCCTCCTCATCAGATATGAGAAGGTGTACAGATGAAACATCTTGCTAGCATAAGTCTATACAGTTTCAGTTGATTGAATCATGAACATATATGAAACAGACAAAATGCTATTCTTGTACAGGGTGCCATTTCATTTTTCCTATATATTTAGCTACTTAGCTATTTAGCTACTTTCCACCACAAAAAACAGAGTGATGGAGAGCCTTTTTGATACGACTTTCACTATTAAAAATAAGTATATTGTTTTCAATTAACTATTATGTGAATTCTTTGAGACAGTGCAAAAATACCATCCTCCCCCTGCCCCCCCCCCCAACCAGAGACAATGCAAAAATTGTTGAAAGACAATGGGAATTTTTCCTATTTCTGCAGAACCCTATGTTGGTGCTTTGCATACAGTGCAACTATATTCATTTTTGCTTCAAGTTTGCTAAATGACTGCAGGACCAACACAAATCTGCAGGAAAGTTTGCTAAATAAAGATGAGATTTTTTTCCACCACAAAGCTGCAGAAAACTTCATCTTCATGAGTGATATGGAATATGTACTTTGGAAGCTATTGCTTTGGAATATACTATATACCAGGGATGGGTAAACTATGGCCCGCGGGCCGTGTCTGGCCCGTCAGACCTTCTAATCCAGCCCTTGAGCTCCTGCTGGGGAGTGGGGATGGGAGCTTTCCCCGCTCCGCCCACCTGGTGCTCCCCAGCCCCTGACTGACAAGTCCCTGTTGAGCACCATCTTCCCGCATGCAGAGCCACACTACGTAGGCGCGACTGGCACCCCTTACCCAGACTGGCACTGCTTACCCACTGTTTCCGGGATCGTAGCACTGCCCCTACTCGGCAGTGCATCCAGTCCCCAAAGTGCCAGCCTCCTCGTGCCAGCCTCTGCACAAACTAGCCAATGATCAAGGCCAACCGCATCACAGGATACCGCCCCTAATTGAGTCCAATTAGTAACTGTGAGCTCCTTCATCGACCAATCCCTGAGGCACTACTCTTCTGAGAGACTCGCCTCATTCCTCATCAGCCAAGCACCACAGCCCGGACCCTCCCAGTCTCCTATGGCCCCAGCCTCAAGACTCTTGAAATTGACCATGGGCCGTACCCATCTCAGCCTGTGGCGGTGCCTGGTATGGCCGCTTTGGTGTCACTACCAGCAGGGCCCCTAGGAGTCCCCAGTATCACCCCTGTAGAGTCTCCCTTGCCAGACGCCGCACCCATGAGTCCTCCTGCCCCACCTCGGTAACATCCCTTACTAAATACAAACTTTTAATGAACGCAGATTTCCACAATGAGAATGACACCGGATTTCGATGCCATTATAAAGAAGGATGACCAGCTGCATCATTCACATTAATTAAAGAAGGCATGGAAAGGGGGTAAGTTTGCTTTAATTATTGTAATGCGTTGTTATGTTGGTATATTTATAATACACCTCTACACCGATATAACGCTGTCCTCGGGAGCCAAAAAATCTTACCGCGTTATAGGTGAAACCGCGTTACATAGAACTTGCTTTAATCCACCGGAGTGCATAGCCCCGCCCCGCTGGAGCGCTGCTTTACCGCGTTATATCCGAATTTGTGTTATATCGGGTCACGTTATATCGGGATAGAGGTGTAGTAAGTAAAGTTTCATGTTTATTTCCACTAATATGTATCTTTATTAAATAGAGTTTATTTGAATATCTCTGAATTGTTAATTTCGTGAACAGTCATGGCCTGCCATACAATTTCCATG
Source organism: Trachemys scripta elegans (assembly GCF_013100865.1). Classification (NCBI taxonomy): domain Eukaryota; kingdom Metazoa; phylum Chordata; order Testudines; family Emydidae; genus Trachemys; species Trachemys scripta. The sequence continues at coordinate 65,575,799 of NC_048308.1, read as the reverse complement.
CCCAGAGGTGGCCCTCAGGCCAAAAAGTTTGCCCATCCCTGCTATATACGGACTGTGAACATGTGACTTTCCCAGCTATATTAAAACACAGATCCTGTGTAAGCTCAACATTCATGCCTTTATTTTGACTTTATTATCAAATGAACAAGACCATAAAGAATGATCAAAGCATTTCCTCCAGGCTTGGCTAGTCAACCCACCCTCCATGTCATCTCTGCTACATAACCAAAATCACTTTTCCTGAGCAAGCCAGCCCTGAAGCCTGTTTCTTCCCTCCAAACTTGCTATTGCTGGTGGGAGTCATATAGTGAGGACAGCCTCAGTCCCTGCCTCCAGGACAGACTATTAACTCCTTCCGGCTCTTTCTAGGGCAGAGATCTGACATTCCAGCACAGATTAAAGAGCAAGACATTTTTTCTGATATTTAAGGTCATGCATAAAAGGTTTTTAAAAATTTATTTGCATGACTATTCCCCACAATTTCCAATATAAAGCTTTTGGGACTACACACTTTGATAGTTTAATTGCCATTACTTGTTTATTTAGTGTATCATGAACATCCTGCCCTTACGCCTAGGAACCACATTGCAGAAGGAATTGATGTTTCTGGCCTTGCACAGGGTTCATGTCAAGATGATGCACGGCAGAGAGAGGCAGAGGAAACGTGCTCTGACCTTCACCTTATTGCTGTTTCAAAAGGGAGCAGTGTGTTCCCACCGCCAATCAACCTGCTAAGGCCCCACTGTGGGATACAGTTTGCAACGAAGACCCAGAGTGAGGGAATTTCAGAAAGCTTGGTTCTCTCGCCCATCTTTAACTTCTGCAGGAAGCCATGGAGGAAGCTGAGAGCCATCACAAGCCCAAATGCCAGCAATATACAGATGACACATTGTTTTGCATGTTCAAACTCATTGTGTAGTAATACTAAAGAGCATATAGAATAGAGGCAAAATATGACTCATTGAATAAAAATTAAAGGTTGAAACAAAGATAGGAAAAATCTCCCACGAAGGTGTTTTTCATGTTGTCATATAAATGAGTATAAGTGATTTCAATCATATTTCACTTTTTTCCATGTAATCAATAAAACATTTTAATATACGATTACATGTATCCTATTTTATATGCTGAATATCACCCTCTCATTACTTGCCGTTTGCTTAAGCGAAGCAATCCATTCTGCCTCTGCTGGAGAAGAAACAAAGCACTGTCACAATATCATTTGTCTTGCTCTTGTTAATGCTCCTCATCAGAACAAATTGTTGTGATTTTGAGATACGTTCAGTATTTGGAACATTGACTTAATAAACACAAAGTTGGAGAAGTGTTTACATCTTCTGGAGAATCTTGTGATTTGCACTAAGGATCAGGGACCAGATCAATTGGTCAGTAAGAGAAGTGTAGAGGGTCCATTCTGCCCAGGAAGAGAAGGGGAACAACCACACCTACAGTATTGTCCTGCTCTCATTGAGTTCTCTTTGTGTAACAAGGATCTGTAACTCGGGGGGCAGCATGACGGAGAAGTGGGGAGGAGGACAGGGTTGGAGCTAGGGCATGCACAATATTCCCCCCCCATGCCCATCAAAATCCCAATGGAAAATTAGTGTAGCCTGGGGCTGCATTAACTCCTCTGCAATTCCTCCACATTCCTAGCAACAGCAAGGCATTTGGAGAAAATGCTCGATGCCATAAAAAGACTAAAGAGTGGGAAACAATGTCAGTAGTGTCCTTTCATAATTCAAAGCCAAAAATCACTTCTAAATGATTCATGCAGGCTTGCAGCAGCAGCAGGTCTTGGAATAATCATAAAGTCTCAAAAGAGCAATAAACAAATTATAACATATTAAAATATTGACTCAGGTTTTTAACCTGTAAATAATATTTAAAGTGTCAAAAGTTTCCAGCACCATTGGTTTCATAAGCTAAAACTAGTGCATTTTTTGTGCTGGTGCAGATATTGACAAACAAAATCACATTATGAACCATTATTTATGGCGTTATTAGACCTGTCTATCTGTCAATAAGCTCAATGTTACAGGGCAAATAAATAAATTTTAGATTACTCAGGTTGTAGACTAACAGAGTCTTCTGTGATTTGATTTGAGATGACATTTTGAAATGACAACATAACACTCAATACTCAGTTTCCTGTTGCCTATAATTTCCTTAACAGACAAAAACATAGAACAAAAAGTAAAAAGTAAAAGAGCCAAATTCTGCTACTCGGACAAATAATGCAACTTTCATTTGTTTCTGCTCATACCGGAGGGCAAAATATTCAAGTTGCTACATTTGCTTTATTATTTATTAGTTGTACTGTGGTAGCTCCTTTGAGACCCCAGTCAATTTTCTAGGCATTACATTGTGCTAGGCATTATGCGTAAATAAGAAAACCCTGCACCAGAGAGCTCACAGCCTAGAATTGTGACAACACATAACAGATAGAATAACAGACAAAAGGAAGAGATAAGAGTAAAATGGCCATGTTATGCATAATAAGCAGTGGGCTCAGCTTGCGATCTGAATGGCCATTGTTTGCTTGGAATGCACTCTTGCCCATGAAGTGTTACACAGTTTAAAAAGAAGAAGAAAAAAATGAATTGTTTAAAAAGAATAAAAATATTAGAGCTGATTGGAGAAGTTCTGATGGAGCTTTTCGGGGCGGGGGCAGAATTAGCTGATTTGTTGAAATCACAATGTTCTGTGGGAATGTTCGGTGAAACGTTCTGTGGAAATTTCAATGCCAGGCAGGTCTTGGTCAGCAACTTGCTTGATTTTCTAGAGCTTTCCTATCTGGCTCCTCAGGAGCCTGCTTGCCAGGCTACCTTGGAGTCTGAGACCCCAAGGTGTCCAGGGTCCATGGCTCTCCAGTAGGCAGCAGCAGGCAGACTGCAGAGGAGCCTGGTGGAATGCACCAGAGCTGGGGCTCCAGGCCCTTTTGTGAAAATGTTTTAAACTTTTCATTTTCATTGCAAATTGGAATGAAAACTGTCCAATCCTAGAATCACAGTCATAGAGAGTTTAAGCCAGAATTGACAACCAGATCTTCTAAACTGACCACGTCTATTCATACCACTCAGCACCCACATACCAAATCCAAGAATCAAAATTAGACTGAAGTATTAGAACCCATGGGAGAGTAAACTATTCTGTGCCAATGGCAGGGAACAGGAAGCATCTAGTTGCACCAATGCCCGAAGCCTCTACAATGGCAGGGAATTGATTAAGTGAGCTACCCAGATAATTCCAGCAAGTCACCCAAACACCATACTGCAGAAAAAGGTGAAAAAAACCTGAGATCACTGCCAATCTGACTTGGGGGAAATTCCTTTCTGACCCCACATAAGAATTTCCATACTGAGTCGGACCAATGGTCCATCTAGCCCAGTATCCTGTCTTCCAACAGTGGCCAATACCAGGTGCTTCAGAGGGAATGAAAAGAACAGGTAATCATCAAGTGATTCATGCAGTGTCGCCAGCTTCTGGCAAACAGAGGCTAGGGACACTTCAGAGCATAGTTTTGCATCCCTGCCCATCCTGGCTAATAGCCATTGATGGACCTGTCCTTCATGAACTTATGTAGTTCTTTTCTGAACCTTATTATAGTCTTGGCCTTCACAACATCCTCTGGCAAAGAGTTCCACAGGTTCCTCATGTAATAAAAAACTGTCCAATCTTGTGCTCAGTTTGCTCCCTACTCTGTGTTTTCTCCCTCAAAAAATATTTGCTGCAACATACTCACAACATACTCAACCGCTATTCTGAAGACCGTTAAACCCCAGTATCTCTATTCCACACAACAAGATGCTTCTGCTAGAACAGTTACTACAGAAACAATATAATGATTGATAAGTCACAAAACATTCTTCATAACTTACACACACATCAAAAAGATCTTGACTGAGATATATATCATGAGCCACAGTTTGCAATTGCAAAATAATTGGCTGTAACTATTGATAATGAGGTTTATAAAAAATAAGATTTATACCACTGCAGAAAATTTCTCCCTTGTACTTGAGACACGAATGAAAATAATTTGACTAACAAGCTCTTAATAAAAAATATAATATCTGTACATTTTGTAGTCACCACTGATATGAGTCCTTCATCCAAAATGTTACTACCTCTCTTCTCATTAATAACTAGCTCCCACTCTGCAAAAGTTGCAGACTTAGTAATAATCTTTACACAAGGGAGGCAATAAAACATGAAAGGCCGAATATTCATAAAATTATTCTCTACATTGTGGCCTACCTGTCTACAATAATTACATCAGCTATGATATGCATCTCATGTTTAGAGAAATGTTGCTTCCATTTTGCCTGAGCAGTGAACAAGTAGGCAGATATGAAAAGTGAGAGTCAGTCAAGAACATTTTAGATGTGTTACCTTTTATAGATAATACAGCCTGTGGTTTGGTTCACATTTAGAGGTCTTAAATGTTAAGACCAATGCCTACAGATATTTGAACTCTAGCAGAAAATGTGTTCTTCCATTATTGCTTGGCTCTGAGCAAAAAAAATAAAATAAAATAAAATACAAAGATCGCTGCATACATTTCTATTTATAACAAAGAAACTATATTATACATATTTGGAATTAGTCTCACCTCTGTCTCATCACACTATGCTTTATTAACATTTGTGTTATGCAAAAGAAGGGAAGATCTCCTAAAATCATTGGAAAAGCCCAGCTAATTGAGGGCCAGATTGTGGATGGCTTCTTTTGGGGGTGCACAAAGAGGGCTCTTCAGTGTTTGTGACACTACATTCACCAGAACACAAGGACTACTAGTCACTGGATTATAAGCACCACAAAGAAGACTGGGAAGGCACAGAGCTTGGCCAGGAAAGGAGTATATATTGCACATTGTCTCCTGAAATTCCCACTGGAGTGGTATAATTCTGCCCCTCTCCCAACATGGCACAAAACCAGCATTACTAGGAAGGATTAGACTTGTATTGGTAAATGTTGATTTCACTGTGTACACACACACACACACACACACACACACATACACATACACACACACACACACTGGTAATAATCTATATTTACAGAAAGGCAAAGTAAGCAAAATACTGCTGGAGAACTTATTGGAGTTTAATATAAGCGTATTTATTTTGTATATTTTGACATGTGATGTTGACAATTTGTGCTTTAACATTTATAAAGCATTGTAACTTTTATATCTCAAAAAGAACAGGAGTACTTGTGGCACCTGAGAGACTAACAGATTTATTAGAGCATAAGCTTTCGTGGACTACAGCCCACTTCGTGGCTGTAGTCCA
>NC_048308.1:65470793-65570279 GCF_013100865.1 Trachemys scripta elegans | reverse complement strand
CTGAGGGGTGGGCGTACCAATACTAAGTAGGGTGAGAGGAGGGGGTAACATCACTGTTTGAGATAGTGTGGGCATACCATCACTATTTTCAGGGAAAAAGAAGAACAGGAGTACTTGTGGCACCTTAGAGACTAACAAATTTATTAGAGCATAAGCCTTCGTGGCTGTAGTCCACGAAAGCTTATGCTCTAATAAATCTGTTAGTCTCTAAGGTGCCACAAGTACTTCTGTTCTTTTTGCGGATACAGACTAACACGGCTGCTACTCTGAAACCTTTTATATCTCAATGTCAACTGTCATTAAATAATGGGTGACTCTCCCCATCATTTCCCCAAACTTTGAACATGTAAATTGATAAAAATAAAAATGCTTAAACTCAGAATTTTGCACAACTGACAAAATATAAATTGATAATAATGGGAAAATGCTTTACAATAAACATCAAAAGTATCCATCAAAATTATAAAAAAAAATAAAAATCTAATTCAGCCAAGCGTAGGCATAACTGAGCCCAGTAATGTGTTCTAAAATATATTTCAGTAGTACCTTCACCATGTCACTTGAAGATATTGTGTGCACAGATTGGGCATTAGACATTACCAGAAAAAAACAGCTGGTAGAATTGTTTGAGGAAAAGGAACTTGGACAATGTGAACGTACACTGAAAGAGTCTAATGTTTCAAGAGAAAATAAAACATCAGTGCCTATGATGAGGGAGTTCATTTATAAAAACTGTCCCTCTTCTATCATCTCTTGTGCTCTCATTTCATAAAAATAAGTTTTCACATTTTGGGACACTATAAACCAATTGCAAAGTTGACACTATAGAGACTATCAAGAGGAGTGCCAATTGTAGTTTATTTATTAAACAAGAGGCACCTATCTGAACACTCTGAGTGCCTTTGACAAATAATTACAAATATAGTATATAAAAACATCAACCACATAATATATAATAAGGTGGCACAAACAAATAAGCTAAATTCTGCACTGTCTTTATGTAACATTCCTATAGAACCACTTTTTTTAGCAGATCTCCAGAAATGATTTGCCTTGCAGATTGCCCTGAAAGTCAACAGATCTGGGCTATTTTGGTCCAAAGGGGTTTGATGTTCTTTGTGATTTCAAGACTTGTCGCTAGGCTCTAGATAAGATACATCCTTTTTTCCCCCCCACACAGGCCACTGAAAGATCATTAGAAGGTAATGACTTCAGGTCAATACTGAGTGGAGCCACCTTACAACCAATGATAAGTGAAAGTCTCTGAAACTCATTACTAATCTCCTAGGCTATACTGTCTTTGCACAGATATTTTAAATATTTTGTAAACAATTAACCAAATTCTGGTGGGAGTTATACCTTGTGCAGCCCCACTGAAGTCAATTAGGTTGCATAAAGAGTAAGTCAATGCAGAATTTTGTCAAGTATGTTTGCCGGGAAGACAGTTGATCAACAATCTTATTGTGCAAAACTTGATTGTGAAATTTGCTCCACCTGATGTATGTAATTTGTACAAAATGTTAATATTGTATTCTGAAACTTTTCAAACCATGAACAACATTTTGTTATATATGTTTACATGGTGGTAGAGTATAAAAATGTATAGAGGAGACAAAATTATTTTGAAGTTATGTAGTGTCTTGCTCAACTTCTATCATTAGTTATAAAAGATGAGCAGCACTGGTAAGATTCAATGGATCAATCTGCAAAAATTAATAACATGGTCTCTGAACCTAGTTTATACTTTGCACCTCTGTAAACTGAGGATCACGAAGTGCTTTAAAACATAGTTCAGTGACTCTTTCAACACCTCTGTAAGATACATAACCATTATCTTAACTTTACGGATGTTGAACTCAGGACACAGAGAGATTAGACAATTTGCCAAATATGACGCAGTAAGACAACAGTAGAGTCAGCAATATAAAGCAGTTCTCCTGAATCCCAATCCTATACTTTAACCACTACACCATGGTCACTTTATTAAAAACAACCACCATACTACAATGAATCTGCAACTTTTTAAATAAATAAAATGACATTACATTAAAAGCATAGTGGAATTGGAAGCGGACTCCATGAAGGCAACTGCACTGAAATTTAGTCACAATTATGGCTTTATGCATGAGAGGGAGCCAATCTCACTGGCTGTTTTAAACTAAGAACTTTTTTTTTTCTGCTCACACTTATGTTTAAATATATTTGAAGACTGCCTAAGTTCCATTGTGTTTTAAAATGCAAACGAAGCCAGCCAGGATCTTCTTTCTTCTCATGAAAGAATCCCACAAGATCCCGAAAACTCCTACAATTTTTCCAGACTATCTATTACAATTTTTAAGTGATGGCACTCAATGTAACTAAGTTATCTAGAGGTTTATCTAGCCATTCACCTTCACATCTATTTTATAAGCACAGACAATAATTACAGATTCCAGGATGGGATTTGGCCTGAGGACAGTAAATCCCAGCAGACCTCCCTACCAAGAGGCCCACCAGCTACAACAGCAGCAGTCAGAATAGGAAGCAGGAGTGAATGCCTAAAATAGTTGAATAGTCAGTGGGCCAGAGAAAGTAAGAAATAATTGATATAAAGCAGAACAGCTTCAGTGGCAGAAATTGAGAGAGAAATGCCAAAATAGCCAGTAGCCAGGCACTCACCTGGGTGGCAAGGAGACCTGCATTCAAGTCCCTGCTACAGAGCAGGGTTCAAACCTTGGTCTCCCATATCGCATGTAATTTCCCTAATCACTGAGCTAGCTGGGCATAATGGGGACATTAGCACCACCACCTCCTTCTCTTTCATGAATGGTTCATATATTCCTTTCTGAATCTAGCCTGAATAATCAAAATGTTTCATTTTGATAAATGTCATAGTGGTTAATTCTGACTTTTCAAAAAAAAAATTGTTTTTTTCCTTTTGATTGAAAACAATTAACATGAATCTGCAAAATGTTTCAGCCAAAAAATTTCACCCAGTTCTAGTCCTGATAGGTCTTCGGTTGCTAGCACAATACAAAGAAAGAATAATAATGATTACATTAATTAATAAAGAGCATTATGGGACTGTCACAGTGTGGTTTAACCACTCAAAAATTTGCACTCATACATGTTGTCAGTTCAGAGAAAGAAAGTCAATCAACAATTGGCATACAGAGATTAAATACGAATAGACAGTAACTTTATGTATTGCTGATTCACAGGAAAGAAAATGAAAAGAAATAGTGACAAAAACATACCATCTGATCAAGGAACTGAATTCATATTAGGAGAACTTACATTAGGGGACCCTCCATAATTCCCTCCAAGAATCTTGGGAGATTTGTGATAGAAAATGGCTACATACACTTTGATCCCCCATAATCCTGTGGCCAGTTGGGGGCCAGTTTGCTCCACTACAGAAGATAAATTTATAACCAGCTGCAATGGCAGTTCTCCAGTCATGACCCTTCACCTTGATATATCCCCTATGCTGGCTCTATTCTACTTGAGAATACCTCTTTTTCTTTAGAAGTCCTCAGCTGGCCACTAAGACCAGCTGTAATTGTGTTTTGTGTCAATGGAGTAGTGCAATGCAGACTAGAATCTGGCCCTAACTAATGACAGAAAACATAGAAATATAGAGCTGGAAGGAATGTCAAGAGGTCATCTAGTCCACCCCTTCCTGCTGAGGCAGAATTAAATATACTTAGATCATCCCTGACAGAGGTTTGTCTAAGGGTATGTCTACACTGGCAAGTTTCTGCGCACCAAGTGATAACACTTTTATTAAAGCGCTGGAATTAAACCATTGTTGCGTGTCCATGCTGTGCTGCTTGTGATGGTAGAGCGCATCCACTTTAACAGCCCCTGCAATGGCAAAGAGAGCAGTGCATTGTGGTAGCTATCCCACTGTGCAACTGGCTGCAGGGTGCTTTGGGAAGGGTTTGTAATGCCTCATGGGGCAGGCACAGCATCACATGATGCAGGTTTCCCAATCCCATTGTTCCATAGGCATCCTACTACCTTGCCAGCTGCTTTTCAACTGAAGTTGGGGGGGCAGTGTGTGAGACAGGGAGTGTGTGTGTGTATGGAGGGGGGAGAGACAGTGTATTTTGGGGGACAGGGAGTGTGTCAGCATGCTGTCTTGTAAGTTCAGACAGCGGCAAGAAGCAACCAGTCCTGAGGCAGGGGGAGAGGGAAACCCTGACATCAGCCCCTGTCTCCCTCCCCAGCTCACACACACACACACACACACACACACACACACACACACACACACACACTCACGCTTGCCTCTGTGTTCAACAGCAGCAGCATTCCACATTAATGGTTTGCTTTGTGTCCCGGAGCAGATCAGCAAAGCACACAAGGGCTGTCAGAAACGGAGCTTTGAAAGGGGAGGGGGCGCATGTCTCCAGGGCGGCCAAATTCAAAACAATGAGCAGAGCAGCCACTTGAGGGATTATGGGACACTTCCGGAGGCCAACTGATTGCTTTCTGCGCTGTCATGTGTTAACACTGCCAATACAGCGCCGGAGTCTCTGCACTTTAAGGCTTACGACTCTCGTCGAGGTGGTTTTTTTGCAACGCTGCAGTTGAGGAGTTTCTGCGCACTAAATGGCTTGGCAGTGTGTACACCTCAGGAGTTACACAGCAGAAAGCTGCTTTACTGCGCAGTAACTTGCCAGTGTAGACAAGGCCTTTAATATATTAGGTAACATGTCTATCTGTGTTGATACTTTATTATAAAATAAGCAAGTGAAATAGAGTGAGCTGATTGGCCAATACTCCCAAACTTGACTGTAATCACCACAATTGACTGCTCAGAATGTGGAGCTCTGAATGTTACGCTCACAGTTCGGAATTTATGTTAACGAGGTTAAAACCTTTTATTAACACGGTAGGACTCTGGTGTGAGAACTGTCACATTAATTTGCACCTAGTTGTGTTGACAGCACTTTGTTTTGTGGCCTTATGTCAAAAAACACAACAGGCAAAGATAAATATAAGGTGATTTATACCCTGTCTTGTTTTTCTGCTTAATAAACAATACAAATACTGACACAGGCTAAATCCTGAGGACCTTAATTTTTCTCACACCTCATCCAAGTTTATTCCCATTGACTTTAACGAGTCTTACCTAAGAAATGAGTAACAACTGATGAAAGGTCTCTGTATTTTATACATATTTAATTTAATTGACACAATATGGATGTACTGGGTACCAAGGTAAAATTAAAATACAAGCCTGAAAAAAATAAAAGAATGACAGATTTTAAATAGTGTGTCTTAAAAAACGCAATATGTCTACAAATCACATTTAATACATTGATTACTCTGATTCATGCTTACACATGTGTAAATGTAGGGCCAGATACTTGCACCTTCCCTTCCCACCAATCCATGTGATTTGTGCTGATCAGGCTGCTGGAAAGATGCCCTAATGAGTCACCTATATCCCTAGCACAGGGGAGTTTCCTGGTGATGTAAAACCAGCTCTACACCACCTGCTTCTTCTGTCCTCCCAGGCAGGGACATACCTGACAGACTGTTATTGCCAGCGTAACATAGAGCCCTCCCTGTACTCTAAATTAGAGCAGGATCTGAACCCTGGCCCCCAGTTGGCCCCAAGATCAGGGGAGTGGAAAGATGCACCTCAGGGGCTATTCCAAGTGCAGCAAAGCCAAACCAGGGGTCCTGGACCCTAAAGTCCAAACAGTTATGATATTTGCAGTAATCATCTCTATTGACATTCGTTAATATTTTTAATGTCTTTACTTAAATCTTTGTAAACCAAGGGGCATTAGCTCTGTGACATTTTTTCACACTAATTTTTTGAGTTTATTTAATTTACTTTGTCTACCAGATTATTATTTCAAGGATTGCTACCTTAACTTACTCAAACTCATGCCTAAGCCTCATACACTTGATTATCTCATTCTGCCTTCGCTCTATGGCAATGAGATACTATACAAGAAGAAACAGAATTTTTTTACAAAGGAAAATATTTCAATACACTGTTATTGTCATGGGGAAAGCCCTAGATTTTTCCAGAATGTAAGTATATGCTAGTTGAAATAATGTGCTTCAAAGGATACCTTTTTGAGGGGACAAATGTTGTTAAGAAAGTTCAGCATGAGTGACTGGTGATCTCCACAGAGAGAGTGTGGGGGAAAGGAAGGAATCCTGTTCCCTGAACCCAGGAAGTGGAACTTCCATTCCATGCTTTTTCCCTGGACTGGCTGCATTTGAGGAGCTCCAATAGAGCTGGGCTCTGCATCATATACATGTGCACATACCTTGCACATCCTCCCCAAATCCTGCCCCTCTGCAGAAGAACCACACTGGTTCCTCTACATGTGGTGCTTGCTGCACCTGCAGAGGAACTGGCAAGATTTGACCTAAATGGGAAGTTTACTCTAACCAAGAATGAAGTTTGCATACCACTAGGGTTACCATATCTCATAAATAAAAAAAGAGGACCCCTCCATGGGCCATGGCCCCACCCATTTCCCCACCCCTAACCCCGCCCAACTCCGCCCCTTCCCCACCCTAACTCCGCCCCCTCCTCCCTCCCACTCCCAGCCAGGGGGAAAGGGCTGCCCCAGGGCTACCAGCTTCTGGGTTTGCCGGGCAGCCCCCAGACCCTGTGCCCCCAGCCAGAGCTTCCCCAGCGCAGCTGCAGCCCGGGAGGGGAAGCGCCCAGCCGGGGGCGCAGGCTCTGGAGGCTGCCCGGCAAACCGTGAAGCCGGTAGCGCTCGGGCTTTGGGCCACCCCTATGCCTCCGGACCCTGCACCCCCAGCCAGGCACTTCCCCTCCCGGGTTTCGGCGGCGCAGGGTCCGGAGGCACGGGGGCTGCCCGAAGCCGGTAGCGTTCCGGCAGCCCGGCTCTTAAACAGAGCCGAAGAGTTGGGGAGGAGCAGAGCCGCCATTTTCCCAGACATGTTCGGCTTTTTGGCAATTCCCCCCGGATGGGGGTTTGACTGCCGAAAAGCCGGACATGTCCAGGAAAAAGAGGACGTATGGTAACCCTAAATTACCACACTACACTGAAACAAGACTTCCACCTGACTCACTATGAACTGATTTTTACTACATCAGAGCTCTATACGAGGGTCCCACTCTACTCAGTAATTCAGTAAAGTTGTGTCCAAATTTAAATGTACATTGGGTGACATTAACTGTAACAATATTATTATATGGTATTTCATTTTTTTAAATTTTACATGGGTGAGGTAGGTGAGGTAATATCTATTATTGGGACTACCTTCTCCAGGGAAGAGAGACAAGCTTTTGAGGTCCAATAAAAGCTATTACTTCACCCACTTTGTCTTTCTAATATCCTGGAACTAACACAGCTACAACTACTCTTGTTTTTGAAAGTTTCATCATACAGTGAACACTGTATACTTCTTCTTAAACTTTGTATTTGTTATTTTGCACAAGCTTATGTTATTTTATTGGACGTACTGAAACTGCTTCTTACAAACTTCCTCTTTTGTATCTGGAAAAATAAGAGCACTCAAAATAACAAATTCAATCACCTCCCAAGGGGGAGGGAGGGGAGAAACACCACAAGAAATCAAGGATGTCTCAATCCAATATAGATCACTTTACTATATGCATTCTGTACCATCAGAAATGAGTAAATTAGGTTATTGCTGTTCTCTGAATATATTGCCTCCACTCCTGAAGCTTGTGTTGTCTCATGAGGACCTTAAAAGCATAGACTTTAGGGGTCCAGTGCCTCAAAACAAGCCACTAGTGGGTTCCTAAACTTGCTAATTAATCTGCCACAAAGTGATCCACAGACAAGTGTAGAAGGTGGGAAGAAGAATGTGGATCTGTGGAGGCAATATGATTAGAGAACTCCAGTTCAGGGAAGTAACCCAGTTTTTTGCCTCTACAGATTCGCACTCTTGGAAACAGCAAGCAGGAAAGCCCCAGGAGTTGAGTTGGGGATCTTCCTAATAAAGGAGAAGAGACTGAAGCACTGCCCTACCCAACAGTTTTTAAAGCTAACCTCCCAAACCATTGGAAGTCAACATGAAGTTATAAAGACGTTTCTGTATGGATCCTATCCACAAGGCTGGGGAAAATGTATTAAGACAGCTGTAGTAGAATAAATACTTGTGTACATTAATGTGCAGCTACTGATAATGAAACAAAACACTCAGTACAAAGACATGTCCCTTAAAAAAGCATTGCTTGTAAAGAAGCTTTCCTATAAATCCACCTGTCAAAATTCAGAGTTGAAATTTTTTTTCAGTAACTATGTCTATTTCAAGACACTGCTAATTATAGTGACATTTTCTGTAATATTCCATGCATGGAAAATATCCTTGAAACAAGGAAGAAAAGGATCAGGTAAAACATTTGAAGCTCCCTTACCATCCTGCCAAGGGGAATTACTAGGAGGACTTCTTGAAAAAAAAATGCATCATCCATGGAAGAAGAAAGAACTGCCTGCCATCCAAAGAATTATGGAAAACAATAAAGCTGCCCAATAAACTCTAATGTAAGTGTAGTTCAGACCTGCATAACTAAGGACAAAGCTATTAAACAAGCAACAGGAAATAGGGACCTATTCTCACCACAAATGGACTCTTTCCTTTAACCCCATATGCACACGTAAGAGTTGTATGCGCCTACCATACTCTGATCAAACCCCCAGAACTAGTGTGCTAACTAGAGAAACTACGCAGGCTTACAGTGAAGAATTCTGTCTTTACTGGAAGGTAGAAATATGCTTATTTTTCTCAATTAAAATATTACCCCAGGAAACAGGGTCTCCTGTCAGAAATATAGCTGACAGTTTACAGCTCAGATCAAGCATAAATATGCTTGTCAAACAGGAGGCTGAATTGAGCCTGGCCTTGAAGTTTGGGTGAGGGGGGGACCTCATGTTATTCATTCAGCTAAAGAATACCTGCTCTGAGCCATCATAGTTACTTCAAGGATATAAATGACAATGTGCAAGAAATCGAGCATACTGAGACTGGTGTCTCATCATCATGTAGCAAGAGGGGTTGATGAATACCTCCTCTTTTTTCTATGAAAATCTAAGTAGCAATAATATTTGGCACTCACTTCGTGCTTTATATGTTCAAAGCGCTGTATGAACATTAATCTTTTCAATGCCTCTGCGAAGGAAAAGAAGTATTATCTTCATCTTAGAGATAAGGAACTAAAACAGAGAGATTATTAATTATTGTTGTTTTAATTAGTTGTTAAATTCTCACCGTTTATTTGGCCCTGAGAATGACACAAAGGAAAACATGGTTTCTGTCTGCAGGAGTTTCTAATCTAAATAGGAAAACTTGCCAAAGGCCACACATTGAGTAGCAGAGCTGGGATCAAAACTCAGCAGTTTCTGGCTTGCAGTCCTCAACTTAAATCTGTGGTCTAAAATCAATGGTAAATTTTTTGGTGGAAAAGTCAATATTCTCAGCCAAGAATCAAACACTGTTAGGCTGAAAATTGTATCTGAAAACCAAAAATTTTGATTTGGAAATACCATCTTGGTGCTGCATAGGAATTGTATTTCAGGTGCCTTATTCTCCTATCCGTGGTTTCCGGGCTCATCTCCTTGACCAGTCTACATCTTCCATGAAAATAAACTAATCTGAACAAAACAGCTAAATCAAAAGAAATTAAATTACTGATGTACAGGTATGCAACTGGCAAACTACCTGTCATCTGAATAATGTATCAATCATTAAAAAAATCATAGATTTCTAATGGTTTCAGTTACTCTCTCATGGTATCTGAGGGGGTTTCAGATCAGGACATAGCACATAGGCAGACCTAGTACTAAAAGATTACCTCCTTCTGAGTATGGGTAGGAAACACAAGTGTTACGCTTGTACTGCTAGATCTCTCTACAGCCTTCAGTGCAGTTCTGATGACACACACGTTATGTTAGATACCAAGTTTACTGATACCCTTAAAAATACCTGGGATAAATGGACAACCCTCTCTTTTCTACCTCTCCCCAAAAATATGAGACCAAGGAGAGAAAATGAAAGTGATAGCTGGTAAAGGTAAAATAAATTACAGAAAATAGTGCTTCACATGATGGAATCCACCCGTCACTGTCTAATGATGTTATTAGCTGCTATAATGTAGTTGTGTCTGGTTTCTAAAAGCGGTGGATACTTTTATGACTATTAATATTATTTGTTAGTTATACAATGTGAGCTACAGCCAATGTAATCTCACACTTTGGGACATCAGTTGCCCTCCTTTGGGGCTAACTCCATTGTAATGCAGAGAATTCCACATGATTAAGTGAATTATGGAGTTTGAGCTTTTGTGTGCTTATGAAAATAAATCAGTCACTGGCTAATGCTGGAGGCAGGCATTGAGACTGCTGGACCACTGGTCTGATTCAGTGTGGCTAATCCTACGTTCTTGCTTTGTAAAAGCAAAATTATCCTGGCTAATCCATGGCAGAAATTGCCTTATATCTCTTTTGAGGATCTTTGTATTGCTCTATATCACAGGGAGTTGCAACAAGATGCTAGAGGGTTCCAACAAACCTGCCTCTCTTATATTACTAAATGGGATGAGGTCTCAGTATGGAAAAGGTTGAAAACCACTGTTCTATGCTTTAATAGTAATTGCTGCCTACTGTGCAACTCACTCACGTGGCATAGGTTTCTGAAAAATGACAGGTTGTGGTTTAGCCAAATGGAAGAATTTTGCTCTCAGCACACCCTTAGTTCTGAATTCTTCAACCCCATATCTAGTCATAGTGCGTTCCACCTCCGAAAATGAATAATGGTTGTGACATATTTACTGCAGAGGTGGAGCCATGTGGGAGATGGAGGGACAGATGCATATTTATAGCCACACACATCTGCTCATGGAAAGGTCACAAAGCAGGCATTAGCGATGAAGAACTTCAGATGGACACTCCCTGGAGGATATATCTCCCATCACCCCGCAGATTCAGGTTGGCAACTTGTCAGAGTTACAGTCCACATCCCAGCTGTTTTATGTTAAACCACAGGAAAATATGTATTTATGCTCCTCACATCAGCACACTGAAATGTCAAGAGATTCACCTCTCAATATGAGGACTCTCAGTCACACCAAAGAAAAGCCCCCTGGAAAATCCACACTTTGCTAAGGAGCCAAATAGGGAAAGTGGTTAGATGGAAACAATTAGTTTGTGTTGATGAGGTAGTGCTATGTGTGTAGAGTAGATATGCTTATCATGTGCTTACGCTCCTATACAGAGAGTAAGAGGTTTGCTTTTACTTAGTCTCAGACAGCGACCATTTAGTCCCATCTTTCTCTCTCTCTTTTTTTTTTTTTTTTGAGTTCTCCACAGTGGTGTCTCATCAGCCTAGGCAAGTGAGGCACAGCCCAACCAAAGAATTGAGAAGCTAATTTCTAAAAGCTGCATTTTTTTGTATATATAGAGACTTTTAAGGACAGTTAAGCATGTACATTTTAAATACGTAAGCTAAGTCCACAAGAAGTGCTTGTGGTTTGATTAAAGTCTGTCACGTTACCCACTCTGTCTCTGGAGTGACAGACAATGCCAGAAAATGTAGTGAGGTGGGTGAGGCTCAAATCCTAGAATAGGTAGGAGTGCCTCAGGAAGCTGCCTTGTTACCATGGCAACTTATCACCCCAGGAGTCATTTTAAGAGGGTGTTGTTGTGGTTCCCAGGCTTGGTGAGGCCACAGCAGGACTGTAGCAATTAAGGGTGGTTCTGATAGTGGGGCTGCAGGGGGGCCCCTGCAAAGGGCCAAGACACCAGAGCGCAAGATGGAGGGGAGTTTTCAATCATTCTGGCCTGGTAGAGCAGAGACCCCTGGCCAAGACTGCAAGGAGGAGGACAAGCCCCCAGCTGAGAGGGAGGCCATCCCACTGCTTAAATGCCTGGGCACTGCTCTGACACTCCTGAGTGGTGAGTGAGGCAGCAGGGCCATGACAGTAGAGGGCTCCCTGAACAGCCACAGGGCCAGTGACACTGGATCTCTGCAGGCACAGGGTGTAGTAGGGAGGCTGTGACACTGGAGAGGCACAGCAGAGACTCCCAACCAGGACTGGAAAGAGGATGATGTATATTGGGATTTGTGACACTTTGTGATATGTGCCTCACCTGTCAAAAAGGTCACGAGCCACCACTCATTCTGCAGGAGAACATTATGTGCCAGATTTCCAAAGAGCTCAGCAGCCAGCAACTCCCATTAATAAAGTTAGGAGCTGAGTGCTTATGAAAATCTGGTTCTCAGTGATTCGTTCTGTTCTGTTCGAGGCTTTCACTCAAATCTTGTGTGGTTTTACACCTTAGCTGCTAGTGATGCAGAAAATGAACCAATGGAAGATGAAGTCCAGATGGTATATAATAATATGGCATATGTGTGGCCGGACAACTGGGAGGTTCAACCACGGAATAACCAGCTATGCAGTCCATTTGTGCACCTCTATTTTTCACTGTCATTATTAGAATCACTATGATTAATTTTATGGTTATATAAAACCCATCCCTGTAGCATCTATTAACAATTTGGCCTTGATGATGTACAAAAAATGTGGTGAATAGAGAGAGAGTGGGTTTGGTAGTGAGGTAAGGAGTAATACAGCAGATGAAAAGAAAAGGAAGGAATTTTGAAGGATAAATGGCAAATGACAACACCCCAAATCAAGGGGTAAGCAATGGATGATTATAAACGAAATGTACTAACCTCCTGATGCCCAAAATCTGATGGCTATTGGAAGATCCTTGGGATGATATTCCTGAAAGAAGGTTCACAGAAACTCTTTTTTCTCACTTACTGTCTCTTGAAAAATAACACATTCCTCCATGAAGAGGAGATATCTGAGCCATTAGCAATTATCTTTGAAAAGTCATGGAAGATGATAGAGATTCCAGAAGAATGGAAAAGGGCAAATACAGTGCCAATCTATAAAAAGGGGAATAAGGACAACCCAGGGAATTACAAAGCAGTCCCCTTAACTTCAGTACTCATAAAGATAATGGAGCAAATAATTAAGCAATCAATTTGCAAACACCTAGAAGATAATAAGGTGATAAATAACAGTCAGCATGGATTTGTCAAGAACAAATCATGTCAATCCAACCTATTAGCTTTCTTTGACAAGGTAACAAGCCTTGTGGATGGGGAGGAAGCTGTAGATGTGGTATATGTTGACTTTAGCAAGGTTTTTGATACTGTCTCGCATGACCTTCTTCTAAACAAATTAGGGAAATATAACCTCAATGGAGCTGCCATAATGTGGGTGCATAACTGGTTGGAAACCTATTCTCAGAGAGTAGTTATCAGTGGTTCACAGTCAAGCTGGAAGGGCATATCAAGCGGGGTCCCGCTGGGTCCGGTTCTGTTCAACGTCTTCTTCAATGATTTAGATAATGACATATAGAGAGTACACTTATAAATTTGCAGACAATACATAGCTGGTAGGAGTTGCAAGTGCTTTGGAAGATAGGTTTAAAATTCAAAATGATCTGGACAAACTGGAGAAATGGTCTAAAGTAAATAGGATGCAATTCAAAAAAGACCAATGCAAAGTACTCCACTTAGGAAGGAACAATCAGTTGCATACATACAAAATGGGAAATGACTGCCTAGGAAGGAGAATTGCAGAAAGGGATCTGGGGGGTCATTGTGGATCACAAAGCTAAATATGAGTCAATAGTGTAACTCTGTTGCAATAAAAGCAAACAACATTCTGGGATGAATTAGCAGGAGTGTTGTAAGCAAGATATGAGAAGTAATTCTTCCGCTCTACTCCATGCTGATTAGGCCTCAGCTGGAGTATTGTGTCCAGTTGTTGGCACCACATTTCAGGAAAGATGTGGACAAATTGGAGAAAGTCCAGAGAATAACAACGAAAACGATTAAAGGTCTAGAAAATATGACCTATGAGGGAAGATTTAAAAAATGGGGTTTGTTTAGTCTGGAGAAGACTGATGGGAGATATGATAACAGTACATAAAAAGTTGTTACAAGGAGGAGGAAAAATTGTTATCTTTAATTATGGGGATAGGACAAGAAGCAATGGGCTTAAATTGCAGCAAGGGAGGTTTAGCTTGGACATTAGGAAAAACTTCCTAACTGTCAGGGTAGTGAAGCACTGGAATAAATTGCCTAGGGAGGTTGTGAAAATCTCTGTCATTGGAGATTTGTAAGAGCAGGTTAGACAAACACCTGTCAGGGATGGTCTAGATAATACTCCTACCTTGAGTGCAGAGGACTGGACTAGAAGACCTCTCAAGGTCCCTTCCAGTCCTATGATTCTATGAATTACAAAGAGTGAAGTATGTGACTTAGGGGGAAAACAAATGTGTCACTTCAAAGAAAATAAATAACTTAAAAGCTAATACTGTAAATTTTAAAAATTAGTTACTGAGTATTTCCTAATGAAGTTATCGAGATTTGAAAATGCTTTCACTGCTGTCTTCTTTATTCAAAAAGACATAGTGGAAACAAGACCGTTTATCTTCTTAAATACCATTTTACTTTAAAAAAAGCAATTGTTTTCCTCCTTCGTATGATTTACTCGCCTATATGAGAACCAAAGGATAGATTTTCAAGATAAAATAGCATTTAAGGAGATAGAGTGACAGCTCTGTTTTACAGAATGCAGTTGGATCCAAGTATGGGCACCTTGTAGTTATTCAGGAGAAAATGGGCACAGCGTGATAAACAGATTGAATGGTGTTCCTACTTTTCATTTTTATTTCATTTCGCAGATTGAACATGCTTCACTATTCAAAAAAGTAAAGTAACACTTTAGCATTAAACCTGCTTAACAGAAGAAAGCCTGGGATTATCTGTTTATTATTTGGGAATGCAGTTAACAAAAATGTAATACAAAGGGATGCCAATTCCCCTATTAAACATGTTCATCGTTATTTGAAACATTGCAGAAACAGAAGCATTCCAGTAGCAAACAGAACCCTTTAATATTTATTTCACTCGTTAAATCTCAAGTATTCTTTCCCTAGCCCCGTTTCTTGTCATCTCAGAACTCAAATAATAAAGGGTTTATGCAGACAGGAATTACAACACTGTGACTGTGTAGTGCTGATAGAACAGACCTTGGGAAAATGCTGTCTCTTATGCTACCCCCTACAACTTGTCAACACTTGAAACTTACACTCATTTGCAATCCTTTGCAGGCTGCCTGTTATGCTGACCTCAGGACTGAGGTAACAGTTCCTTATTAAATTGTATGTTTACATCAGAAACGCCTAGAATTGGGGCCAAATCTTGCTTCCTTTGAAGCCAACAGTTTTGTAGTTGATTTCAGGGGAACTAGGATTTGGCCCCCTGATGTAGATGACCAGTCTGTCAAGCCTGGATCAGAGGAAGCCCTGTTCTCCTGTAGGCCCCTAGGATGTGAGGATGTCTCATGGGGCCAATGGCCCTTCAGGGAGTATCAGGGACTAACTGGCCTCTGATGACCCCATAAACTGCACCTGGGAGCAGGTTGGTGCTCCCGGTGGTGGCTCATCAGACAATTAGCAAGGAAGCAGCTGAGTTCTATAAGAGGCCTGCCTGAACAGTGTAAGTAGGAGGCTGCTCAGATAGGAAGGGAGATCCCAGGTGAGAGGAAGGAAGAGATTTATGTCCCTGGGGAAGGCCTGGGACTACACACTAGGGAGATCTCACAGGAAGCAGTGCAGGGTCCTGTAGGGAAGGAGCCTTGAGCTAGGGCTTAGAGGTAACTGGGAGAGCTCCCAGGGAAGACTGTCAGATCTCTGGGGAAGGGAGACAGTAGGGGACATCTGATTGTTAGCTCAGGGAAGAGAGCTGGTGGGTGCCTTTGGAGAGTCCCAGCAGTTTGGGATAGGCTGCTGCTGGACAGCTGAGCCACAGAAGTAGAGCTAACACCTGTGGTGGAGGCCTGGAGCTGGGGCAAGGCGTCCAGGGAGGCAGTCCTGGGGCCAGTGTTTCAAAAGGGAAATGGAATGGAAGAGACCCACAGTGAGCGAGGTAGACTCCTGTGGGGGAGCCCTGAACTAGGGACTACAAGAAACAGGGAACAGAAGAAAAGCCCAGCAGGGGTGGAGCACGAGTTTATATTGTATTTGGACTTCCAGTGGAGAAAAGCCTGGAGGAGTCAGTACTCTTAGAAGTGTGAGAAAGAGCGATAAGTTGAGCCCAGGAAGGGTGAAGGATCTTCTGTCTATGTCAGCTTTAATTGTGAGTGTCCCAGAAGGGGACTGAACTTTATTTGACTTGGCCAGAGGACCTAGCCACAGAAGATCTGGTAAGAGGCGGATGGGCTGCAGGAAGTGCTAGAGCTGAGAATACCAGTGATGTTATGCACTAATACAAGGGATGTGCTAAGGGTGTGTGTGGATCATAAACAGACAGGGTGACCTTGAATGTGAGATGGGACTTGCAAGCTCTGAGCACTGGCCTACGTTCTAGCAGACAGATGTGCAGCCATGCTTCTCATGTAGTCCAAAGGCCCAGAGTCTGCAGACCATCAAGAGTCCATCACTATAGTTTTGGACAGGAGTGGAGGTACAAAGGGGACTCTCCTTTGCAGACCATTTTCTTTCTACCATTTTAGGAAGGAAAGTACTAGTTGACGTACACAGAGAAGCATGTCCTATTGATGTCTGGTGGGGAAATACACCAACCTTAACCAGCCCTGCTTGCATCAGAGGTGTAGTCTAGCTTGCAGTGTTATGAAGGTGCATGAAGCCACATGCACAAGCAGAGCAAGACACACTCTCACTGTGGTACTTGGGTTTGACTTTAGTTTGGTTAATAAGACAGACGTGTTCTCAAACCTGTCAGAGGTAGATAAACCATGGGCTTGGTGGAGCCCAGGGCAGCCCCTATAAACCCGAGCCTCTGAATGGGAGTCAGTTTAGATTTTTGTATGTTGCCTTTGAGACTGAAGTCTTGGAACAGTTCAAGAATATAGCAAATGGCAGCTGACACTTGATAAGGAGTCTAACTAGCCAATCATCCAGATAAGGGCAATGACCACTAGCACCTTGGTAAAATCCCTCAATCAACAAGCCAAAGGTAGAACTTGATACTGAAAATGTTTTTGGCCTACCATGAAACTTAGGTACTTCCTGTGCAATATGCATCTTGGAAGTTGAGAGATGTGAACCAGTCCCCAGGATTCAGAGAGGGAATTATTGAACTTGTAGCTGGACTTCTCTAGATTTGTGGGTAATGTGAAAGTAGAACTTGGAAACAGCACAATTGTTGGGGATATGCGATTCTCCCAAACCAAATAAACATTTTACATGCCATCATTAATGGGCATAGTACCCTCCCATAAGGAGCAATACTTAAATGCTGGCAACTTAGAAGAAGCCATCCTAGTACTAGAAAGATATCGTTTTTCTTAGGAATAGGCTGTTTTTCTTTTCTTTTCTTTTCTTTTCTTTTCTTTTCTTTTCTTTTCTTTTCTTACCAGAAACAGCAAACAAAATACCCACAGGCAACAACTAACTATACCATTTTCACAAAGCTGAAAAAGAGCCAGCAATTTGTTGAACAGACAGCGAGCAGGAAATGGGGAGAGGAAGTGAGTGAGGTTGGCCTCCTCCGCCCATTTATGCCCTGTGCGACTTCAATGAATACTTCTGGCCAAAAGACTTTCAACTTGGGCACATGCACACGTGGACTATGCATATGGATAATCACTTGAAGGAGAAATCAGACTTATTCTTAGTTGCTATCAATCAATGCAGTTCCACTGACTTCAATCTGTCCTATTAGCTTTAAGAATCTTTTCGGATAGGGGGTTAATAGAATTAGCGGCTTGAAAGATTCAACCTTTCCCTCCATGAATAACGCAGAGTTTAGCAGAAAATAATATAACGGTTTCACTCCTGTTTTTTCAAATGCCATTTTGAGGAATGTAAACTCCTTGTGCCAGGGCTGTTTTAGGTCACAAAACAATACAATGTTTTTGCCTTTGTAAGTGATGTCACCCGCAGCTAAAGCTGCTTTCAGGGTTCTTTACTTGTCACGAACATCAGACAGACTATACTGATGCTTCTTATATTGAGCCTTTCTCAAGGTTCATGCATCGGAACCTCAAAGCATCTCCTCTAGTATATTAAGTTTAGTAGATCAGATAGAAACTTTTCTACAATATACACATCAAAATTACTCAAAAAATCTAGAATTCAGACTTTTGAACCCTCATTTAGTTTTCTCAAGTTTTTAGTCTTTTTTCCTATTATTTTTGAGGAGGGGGGGGCGGTTACAAATTTAGGCATTTCTTCCACAAAGTCTTTTAAAGCCTTAATCTCAGCCTCCACATGGCTCACTGTTCAGCCCCAGTAACTTGCGTCCAAACCAGTAAACATTTCTGAGACCTTTACTTCCACAGAATACAGAGACTTGAAATAAAACATTAAGTTTAACCTTACATTCAAAATCTCTCATTTTAAGGAGTTCCCTTCCCCTCTCTCTGCATTTTCTATAGAACAAGATGGTGCTGGGGTCTAGGAGTTTGGGACTTGAAGGAGTCAGCCACCTCAGGATATGTGTTGCTTTTCCTCATTTTACTGGTAAGGCACATAGATCTTGTTGTTCCAAAAGGAAAAGAACAACTTTGGATGTTTGCAGGAAGTCAGGAGAGTTACGTTTCCCAAAGCTGGAATTACTCCGCTATACATCGGCTCCAGTATAGACTCAGGCTCCCCTTTCCCCAAATAATCATTGTTAAAAATATATTCTAGCCGAACTAACAAGACACGTACATAATGACTAAGTAATCATGTAATCCGGTTATTGTATCCCTCCTCCTCTCTTTTCCTATCCCCCCTCCCACTATTTACTACTCTGATTCACTGAATCATGACTAAATTTACATTGTAAACTCCTTTGAGCAGGGTGTATGCCTTTTACTTGATTTGTAAAGCACACAACACATTTTGGACATGCCATAAATAATAATAATATTCACATTTCAAATACTTAGATACAGTAAGTAGAGGAATGTATTGATCGATCTAGGAGGCAGATTAATGAGCACAGCAGAATCAGATTTAATTAACATTAACATTTTAGCTGCTAAAATGTATTTATTGATAGGGCAACTAAAGCTTCTCAAAGTCTGTGTCTTGTGGTTTGGTAGCTGACACTTTGACAGGCAACACTGACAGAACTCTATTTTCAGCTGCCAGTCAAAGATTAGCAGTCTGACACCCAGGGAATTCCCTGTTAGTCATTAGATTACAAAATCAAACTTCTGCAGAGACAGGTTTTAGTTAGACATTCACATTTCCTCGACCTGGGTCTGAAGCTACCATTCCCCTGACATTTTTAGAATAGGTAGCTCTCAGTAATATATAAATGGGAACAAGTCAAATGAGAGTGCACCTGGTTATTTGCCCAGATTGTAAAGAGAAATGTGATTGAAACTAATATTCTTTTCCTAAGCCGCATTCACATTAGCTAAAAGCTACCATTAGCTGAAAGTTAATGTTGCCAGTGTTTCTCACAGTCCCACACCCAGCTGCACTGAGACCAGGCCTGGCACAGACAAGGGGCAAGAGACACAAAGGTGGCTAAACTACTTCTGTACTTCCCCCAATTCTCACAGTTAGCCCAGTCACAGGGCAAGCTCTAATTTATGACAGGTAGGATAGTCTGCCAAGGACCATTCCAAGTGCCAGGACTGCCTGACTGCAGCATATTTCAGTTATGCTCCCTTCCCTCCACCCCCGCAGCCCATGCCACAATGCCCGCTCCCTGGGTTGGTAGCAGGGGAAATGGGTGATTTAGAGCTGGCTTTACACCACCATCTATGCCAAAGGAATCCCCAGCTGCCCCTCTAGGAATGGTTGAAAGGGTACTTAGCCTTGGCCAAGGATTTTACTCATAAAATGTAGTTCACGTACTGATGCAAGCGGGAATGTAGGATAATAAAAACTATTTATTGGCTACTGTGGATTAAAAATGGCATTTAAAATGTATTTAGGGAAAAAGTAGTGAAAACATTAATCTAAGAAGATACAGTGCAAAAAAATAAAACATAAGTATAAAGGAATAAAGACAAAAAAAACAGAAAACGTTTGCATGGAGGGATCATACTAAACTAAATCAATGTTCAATCATTTTTTCAATACATTATTTCCCCTGTGAAACTTTGACACATCTTATTTTCAGAAGTGTTTCAAGAGAAATAGGAAGTAATCTACTGAATACTGGACAAAGAAAACATATAATAAAATAAAGTTAAACGTGTATATGGATATCTGTTGTTAGGGTTTTTATTTGTTTTTAAGAAATGGTATTTTAAAGAGCATTTGCAGTCTTAAGTTTAGAGCCTGCAACAAAGAGTGGCAATATGAATATGTGAAGATTAATAAATAGCAGGCTTGCTGCATATATATGACAGCAGTCATGCACATATATGCAGAAAGTGGTTGTAAAGGCATCCATGGGAACAGTGGCAATTGAAATTTCTACAGTTGCCACATGTGGACACAGTACTGTGTTGCGAGATGTGGCATAAATAGATGGTGATACCAGAAATGACCCCTCTTCATGGACCTATCCACCTTTCTAGATATGTACCATAGGTTAGATATGCAGTGTAGATCTGAATGCATGGCATGTAACTAGGCTTGAAATAATTCTATTTTTATGTATGGATCATTTTGATAGATAATATTGATGTTTATTTTAGAACTTTAAAAATGATATCAGTTTAAATTTTCACATGTGAAAAATTATGAGTTTTAAGCATTTCTTAATTTTTTAATCAATTTAAATTTTCAAAATTGTGGGAAATTATGGGGGGGATAAGACAATACTTACTTAATGACAGTAGATGTTGAGATTCAAAAAGCTAAAACTTTGTAACTGTTAAAACAAAAATTGTCAACATCACATCAAAATACCTAAAGTAAATATCCATAAATCAAACTATAATAATTTCTCAAGCAACAGTTCTCTTGCTTTGCCTATCTGTAAATTTTGATTATAGATGGAAATATTTTTCGTGTGTGTATGGTGAAATCAACGTTTACCACCATTTACTGATCACAGTCTAATCCTTCTAAGCCTATATAAGGATTTTAAAAAAATGTTTCCACACCTAATGGGGTCTGCTTAAGCAATGCAGCCGGAGAACGTGTGCACACAGATACACATATATAATTTCTCTGTGTGTGTGTGTGTGTGTGTAAACACGCACATGCAGGTGTCTAAAAAATAGCTTACTATTTATGTAAATTTGGGAATAGATTCAAAAGGCTTTTGACATTACCATTCAATGGATTTAAAAAAAATGAAATCTCTCTAAGCAGAATATATCTGTCTAAATCTTGTATACAATGAAGATATTTAATAACATAGCTATACTTTTTCATTATGATTTCTATACTCCAGTCTGATTTTGAATAAATACTCTTGGTTGTTTTGCTCATGCATTAAAGCCAACAACAAAAAATGAAAATACCCCTCTGCCTTTCAAGGTCACCTTAACCAATTCCTCATACACACTGAAATGGCAAGTTCATAAATCACTGAAACAATGAAGTATTGTAAAATACATCTAGAGTATAGAGCTGAATTTTAGTTGCAGCGCCATAACCTGTAGTGCATCATCTATGATCAATTAAAGATGACCTTAATTCAGCAAGATCTAATACAGACGCTTATTGATTTTTTCTGACTAATAGCTTTTGGAAACCTAGAGCTCTGGTAACCATTGCATGAATGTGTTAAATTAAGTGAGAAAATGGATTAATCACTTCTGGGGAGAAGGCATATGTTTCTGCATGACTGTGGCACAAATTTCATACAAATAGATATTGTGACTGTCAGCTAGAATCCTATACTCTTTCCCACGATTAAGACCCTGATTCAGCAAACCATATAAGCACATGCTAACACACTGAGTCAGGGCCAAAATGTTAATTTCAGTTAAAAAGCATGTTATTACAGTTTACAAAGAAAATATAGCTACGTGCAGGCACATTTACTCCCTGTTTACTATGGCTTCCACCATTGTTTTCCATGGATATAGGAAAATCTCCTTACGGGCAAGGTTACATCAGTGCAAGTCACCTTAAAAGCTCTATTCTCTCCATTTTGGGGCCTGGAGATCAGAAAGTGGTGGGATTAGTCAGAAGACATGCTCATGCAAACACTACCTGCCCAATCCTAAATTGGATTCAGTGTAGGGTGCAACTGCCTCTGCTGGCTCAGGAGGGACATTTCACCCACCCTACACATACTTGCTTCTCTAGATACCAGCAGAGAAAAAAGGTAGCCTACCACACATGAGTTCCTTAAACTTGGACCATACTAAAAATAAGTGAGCTCTGCATATGGTTGAACCATGCTCTTGCAGAGCAATGAATTGCTTCTAGTTAATATTCTTTGTAGAAAATACCATAATCTGTGAGATGTATTTTTCCCCTTTGGCATGAATTCACTTGCTAAGGAAATAAGGATTTTGTAAAAGGTAAGACAAGCAACACACACACCTAAGACTTAAAATATTCGGACACCAGTATTTCCAGTGAAAAAAGAAAACTAGTGGTTTAGCAAATTTATAAAATCAAAAACACGAGAAAGGACCATACAAAGCAGGAACAGTATGCATAGTCCATCATGACAAATGGTACTAATGATCTTTTAAAAAGTTAAACTGATTTGAAGCATTGCATTAGCCTATATGCTTAACAAGCGTACATACATACAAAGATACATACAATTCTTTTGGTTAATATTTTTATTTTTCTTGGAAGATATTGAGCATTAGGAATTTTGATGTGTCACATAATCCTTTTATGGTGGAAAAGCATTTGTACCCACTCCCCTCTCTCATATATATATCTGAAAAGGGATAAAAATCATTATCTTTTTTAGAACTAAATCTATGGACTGAAAATCCTGACTCCATTGAAGCCAATGAGGATTTTGCAATTGACTTCTATGGAGTCAGGATTTCCCTCTACAGTGCAGAACCCTCTAGCCTGCCAGGTTGCTGCTTCTTTTTCTTCTTCTTCTTCTTGCATTCTGCTGTTGATTCCTCATTTTCTGCAAAATTTGAGTTTTCATTAACATGAATAAATAAATAAGTCTCTAGCTCAGACATTAATGATGGAGAAGAGGAGGAGAGGGATCAAAATGTGAAGCCATATCTTGTCAACCTGATCGAAGCGACGCCCGGAGTTTGTTATATAGCTGGGGTTTGCCCGAGTGCAACGCACTGGCCATTCTTTTGCCATGCTCCCTCCATTATAGGATGAGGAAGGAGTGGCACAGAGCCAAGGCTTTCCCGGCTGGCTCATTACACCGGCTTTCCAGCCCTTTTCTGGTGACAACCATCTGACGGCAGAGAGGCTGCTGAGCAGAAGGTGCAGGAAAAGACAATGGCTCCAACCTCCCCTCCACCAGAGGAACTGTAGGCAGCCTGTACAGCCCTAAAGTGGGGGTGCTGGGCTGGCAGGGAAGGAGGCAAAGTTAAGATTGCAGAGGACTGCTCTGGTTCAATACATCACCACTTCACCTTTCAGCAGCAGAGCACCTAGGCAGACATTGGAGGAATCTAAAGATACACCCACTGAGGGAGGGTGTCATTGGAAATACAAAAACAATGAGGAGTCCTTGTGGCACCTTAGAGACTAACAAATTTATTTGGGCATAAACTTTCGCTAGAACTCACTTCATCAGATGCATGGAGTGGAAAACACAGTAGCAGGTATAAATACACAGCACATGAAAAGATCGGAGTTGCCTTACCAAGTGTGTGTGTCGGGGGGGGGGGGGGGCAGTCTAACGAGACAATTCAATTAACAGCAGAATACCAAGGGAGGAAAAATCACTTTTGTAGTGGTACTGAGGGTGTCCCATTTCAAACAGTCGACAAGAAGGTGTGGGTAACAGTAGGGAGAAATTAGTATGGTAAAATCAGTTTTTGTAATGACCCATCCACTCCCAGTCTTTATTCAGGCCTAATTTGATGGTGTCCAGTTTGCAAATTAATTCCAGTTCTGCAGTTTCACGTTGGAGTCTGTTTTTGAAGTTTTTTGTTGAAGAATTGCCACTTTTAAGTCTGTTATTGAGTGACCAGGGAGGTTGAAGTGTTCTCCTACTGGTTTTTGAATGTTATAATTCCTGATGTCAGCTTTGTGTCCATTTATTCTTTTGCGTAGAGACTGTCCGGTTTGGCCAATGTACATGGCAGAGGGGCATTGCTGGCACATGATGGCATATATTACATTGGTATCACATGTGTAGAAATACAAGCTGCTTTCCCTGGAGGGTAGATTCCCCAGGTAGTCCTAGAAGGTACAGTTTGCACCTCCCTGAGCTTGCAGAAGTGAATGTAGTCTTCTGACAGGTTAGTGGGTTTTTTTGTTTTGTTTTAATTTGTTTTTTTACTATGATGGGGTTGTTTGCTCATTCTAAACACCATGCACTGAACTGCCCAGGTACCTGAGACTCTAATGCACTGAATAGACAGAATGCCTCTGAGTGTCTGGGTCTGATTCAAGCTGCCACTCAAGTGCACACTATTCCACTTAGTCCATTGTGAACAGAGGACTCCACAAGCAGGCCACACGCCATGAGGCAGCCTGAAGAACTGGTGGTGCCATTATCTAGCCACACAGCTCAGTCCCAGTCACCGTGTTCTAGCTGCTGGCCATCAGAGTTTGAAGCATTCATATGCAACGATGACTTCCCTCAGTGGCCTCCATTGCAAAATCTCTGTTGTAGGGAAATGTCTCTCCTGACTATCAAAGAATCTCTGAAATGCAGAGTTCTGACAGGGCAAAATCCCTTGACTGGCTAACCTTTAATCCTGAAAAGAATTAGGTCAGAGGAATCAAAGAGAACATACACATTGTTATGTGAGGGGCATGGCCACGCACCAGCAATCTTGAGTTCTAACAATGAATTTTTCAAACAGAGGGAGAGGAATCTGAAGGGCCAGGAAATAACGAGAACCCATAAAACAAATAGGAAGTAATAAGTAACACCACAATAAGATGTTCTAAATACAGAGAAATGCAATTCACAATTCCTTCAACTAAAGCAGAAAGAACTATGCAAGAGGTATCATTTTTCATGTCAGAAACTGGACAGAAAGCAAGTTAATCGAGAAAGAGGTTTACAAGTGTCTCTAATGGCTAAGGCATTAGAGAGCTGTCTAGCCACATCCTTGCTCCTTAGAGGAAGAGAATAAGCTGAGCATAGAAAGCTGGGACATTGTAATGTCTGCCTTAGGTCACTGGGAGTGTTTTCAATTCCTAGCTTGTTAGCCAGTTCTGATAAAGAGAGCATTTAATATGAATTTTGCCTGTGGAGAAAACTATTTCTTAGAAATAATCCACCCTTCTTAGAATGTAAAGAAATTAAAATAAAAGAACCAAAATCCAACAGACATTTTTTATGCAAGACCTTCCATGTTTTGATAGGATAACAGCTACCCAATCAGTATGTGGAGCATCAGTTCGTTATTAAAAGAGAGCTGTTCTGTCACAATCTCTGATCCTGGTACACCAGCACAGTACATGAAAAAGGCTGGCACAACTTACTTCCACATGGAGCAAAGGGAATTGGGGCCCAAATTGTGAATCAATCTGGCACTCGTGGGACTCTGCCCAGCTTCTGGGGCAGTGCAGCAACAGGCTTCCCTTACTCAGGTAGAATGCCAGGCAAACCCCATATAGATTTATGAGGGCAGTACAGTCATGGACCCCCAGTCTGCCAAGAATTTGAGCATGTTGTTGTTTATTCCTATTCAGCAAAATGCTTAAGCCAGTGACTCTCAAACTTTTTTACTGGTGACCCCTTTCACATAGTAAACCTCTGAGTGCGACCCCCTTTTTAAATTAAAAACACTTTTTAATATATTTAACACCATTATAAATGCTGGAGGCAAAGTGGGGTTTGGGGTGGAGATTGACAGCTCACGACCCCCCCCAGGTAATAACCTCGTGACCCCCTGAGGGGTCCCGACCCCCAGTTTGAGAACCCCTGGCTTAAGCACATGCTTAACTTGATTTCAATTAGACTTAAGCATATGCCTAAAGTTAAACACATGCTTGAGTACTTTGCTGAATAGGACTGCCAAATTGGGGCCTTAATCCGGTTTCTTGTACAGCATCATGAACATTTTTGGTGCTTAAGAAATATTAAATAGTCAGGTGAAATACAGGAATGGCATATATTTGTGAAATAGAAAGTATAAAACTGGGTCAACCTAGTGTAAGAAAACAGAAAACCTAAGGTGCTCTCTACAGATGGAGCTTCTGCTTTTTAAATCATAGCGTTACCAACAAAAAGATGCAATGTCAATTCCTTCATGTTATTAGTAGATATTTGTGAACAGACTACTTGAGCCACAAAGCAAAAAGTACATTACTGTGTCCTTCAAATACGTTATAACAGGGTTTTTCCCCAAGCTTTGCTGTCATTACCCCTGAAGTTGTGTGTATTTATCTGTAAAATCTGCATGTTTAATTTTTAAAAAATTAGTGGGACAAATATTGTTTGGACCAAAATTAAAATAAAAAAAACTGAGATATTACGGTGACCAGAACCCTATAAACATATAAGCAGACAAATAGCTAGATTAAAAGAAATCTCGTCTGGAGGCCCTGTAGGACGGTAAACATCTTCATTGGCTTTTACTCAGGGTTGTGCCTTAAAGTCACAATTGACCCCTAAAACTTGACATTCAGGAGAATATCAGCAGCATTTTAGGGATTCATCGAATGGATTAGAAATGAATGTTTTTGCTATGCTGATTAGGTGAGTTTGATGGTGCACACATTCTTAGTATTATTACCTGTGAAATCTAGTAATATCTTTATTTCATACAAGGAAAGGGGAAAGCCTATACAAATCTTATGTGCAGTGTTTTTGTAGCTGGGTTAGTCCGAGGATATTAGAGAGACAATGTGGGTGAGATAATACTACACCTCTACCCCAATATAACGCTGTCCTCGGGAGCCAAAACATCTTACCGCATTATAGGTGAAACCGCGTTATATCGAACTTGCTTTGATCCACCAGTGTGCGCAGCCCCGCCCCCCTGGAGCGCTGCTTTCCCGTGTTATATCTGACTTCGTATTATATCGGGTCGTGTTATATTGGGGTAGAGGTGTATTTATTGGACCAACTTCTGTTGGTGAAACAGAGACACTTTTGAGCTACAGAAGAGCTCTGTGTGGCTCGAAAGCTTGTTTCTCTCACCAACTTTTCTTTGTCCAATGAAAGGCATTACCTCACCCATCTTGTCTCTCTTATGCAAATATTAGTCACTAGCCTGCTATTAGTAAATAGCCGTATAATGAGTTAAGATGTTGTTATTATAAATTGTCTATTTGTAAGGTTGCATCCCTCTGAATTAGAAGATACTTTGGGTGAAATCCACCCCCCATTGAAGTCAATGGCAAAATTCCCATTTACTTCCATAGAACCAGGATTTCATCCTTTGTAAGCAACTCATCTGTGGTACCATGAAGTGAAGCTTAATGAGACAGTCCTACAGCTGAACCCGACATCACACCACTATGTGTATAAACTGCAACTTGCTATAGACAAATAAAATAAAGATTCAGACAAACAAGACAGTAAAACTTTAGTGTACCAGCTTCAGAAGTTAATGGGAAAGATGAAACATGGGTTACCCAGTATATTATAGAAACAATTTCCTTCAGTTTTACTGATGCAAGCACATTTTCTTGAACAAGTAATGAAGAAAGTAACTTACAAGTAAGTATCTATATTCTACAAAAGTAAACAACAGGAATTTTTCAATCTTAAAGTAGCATAATTGATTAGACTTTCCAAGAGATTATTTTGTGTATTTTCTTACTCTTCCTGGAAAAATATTAATTAATAATGCAATGTACTATCAAAACAGCTATACTAATATTAAGTACCTGAAAGTAAAAGGAAAACTCACTATTCTAAAGACTTAATATAATGCAATCTGTAACTAAAATTATATTACCCTGCTTTAATTAAGACATTATACACTAATTTTCTTTGGATGCTCACAATCATAATTACTGAACGTATGGGTGAACCCTTGAATAACTTTTAATAGAATTCAGCATTTGCGCTGGTGTCCCCAAAGGCAATAGCATATGAATAAAAGAAATGTCTTCTATCACTGTGAAAATGGTGGAGACGTGAACATCTTCTGCATGAAATCTAAACAGAGAACATTTGCAAAACAAAAGTTAGAGTCCCTTTCTCAAATCTTGTCAAGAATACTGCTGCCATAGGCATTCTGTAGCCTTTTCCATTTGATTGGTTATAGCAGTGCCTAAATTCTACTCCGAAAATGCTGTCTGTGTGAAGATAGCCTCAAGTCTCCATTGGTTCCAGATGTCTCGGAATATCGTTTACCCCTGTAACATTTCCTAAAGAGAGAGAGTTCTAAAGGCATTCTTGAGGATAGTTGCTTGCCAGTTGGTGCTATTGTTGAAGTATATTCAATGGTAATTAATGAAAAAATAGTAAAAGCAAACATAGCACTAACTCACTAATGATAGCTTCGGTTGTTACAAATGTTTTCCAGGAGCGGATTTACCATGAAACAAACCGTGCGGTGGCATGGAGCCCCCAGTAACAGGGGAGCCCCAAAATGCAGGATAAATATCTGACAACCTGCCCCCGAGTCCTGACTGGTGGCGCAGCAGGGCTCAGGCAGCCAGGCTGGCTGCCTGCATGCTGTGGCCAGTGGCCCCACGCCACTCCCAGAAGGGTCTGGCTGCTGGCACATCTCTGCATGCCCCGACGGGGGTGGGAGACGGCTCTGCATGCTGCCCCCACCCCAGGCATCGCACGGAGACCCAATACCCACCTCCCCGCAAGGGGCGTGCAGAGATGTACTAGCAGCAGGGCTAAGGCGGCTTCCTGCCTGCTCTGCCTCCCTCCCTCCCTCCCTCCGTGCGGCTTCACTCCCTGAAGTGGCCAGCATATCCCTACAATCCCTGGGTGGGCGGGGGGGAGGGGTGTCTCCGTGCACTGCCCCCGCCCCGAGCGCCGACTCTGCAGCTCCTATTGGCCGGGAACTGCGGCCAATAGGAACTGTGGGGGTGGCGCCTGTGGGCAGCGGCGTGCAGAGACACCCTGCCCCCGCCCCGCCTAGGAGCCACTGCTGGAGGGGTGTGTTTGCCCGCTGCTTTGGGAGTCATGCTGCCCGAGGTAAGCACCGCCCCCCTGTCCCCAACTCCCTTCCCCAGCCCACTCCCTGCACCCCAACTTCCTCCCACAGCCCACACCCCTCACCTCTCCTCCCACCACCCCAGCCCAGAGCCCACACCCAGCACCCAGTATATATGGTAGTTTAACAGAGTTTCATCTACAGCATCCCCTCCCACGCAGCCTCAGCTCATTCAATCCACCGCTGGCGCAATGCTCTGGGCGGCGGGGCTGTGAGCTCCTGGGGCAGAGCAGCAGCAGAGCCTGGCCTGACCCGGTGCTCTGAGCTGCGTGGTGGTGGCGTCGGCGTGGCTGGCTCCAGCCGGGCGGTAAGGCTGTAGCGCCGCCAGCCACCAGTGCTCCAGGCAGTGAAGTAAGGGGGCAGGGGAGTAGGAGGTTGGATAGAGGGCAGGGGAGTTCGGGGTAGTGGTCAGGGGGCGGGGGTGTGGATAGGGGTCGGGGAGGTCGGGGGGGAGAACAGGGGCCCCGGGGGGCAATCAGGAAGGAGGGGGATTGGATGGGGCATCAGGGAGCAGTCGGGGCAGGGGTTCCGGGGGCAGTCAGGGGACAGAGAAGGGGTGGTTGGATGGGGTAGGGGTCCTGGGGGGGGCTGTCAGGAATGAGAGGAGGGGTTGGATGGGGCGGTGGGGGTTCTGGGGCGATCAGGGGACAGGGAGCGGGGGGGCGTGGATGGGGCAGGGGTCCCAGGGGGGCTGTCAGGGAACATGGGGGGTTGAATGGGGCAGAGGGGGCAGACAGGAGGTGGGGGCTGGGCCACGATCCCTTCCCCTAACCAGCCCTCCATACAATTTACAAAATGCGATGCCGCCCTCAGGTCAAAAAGTTTGCCCGCTCCTGATCTACAGTGAAGGCCGAGACTGACCAAAGTATGAAAGATTACAGATGATTTGGGCATGTGTAAGAACTGGAAGAACTATTTCCAGTCTGAACAACAGAGGGCAATGGTATAGTATGTAAGTTCATTTGAGAATGCAAGCACTACTCATGAGGTAGAAGACTGAATTACTGTAAAAATATATGTCAAAATGAGGATCACTGAGTTTCAGTTAATCCGCTCTAATTTAGCAAAATCAGACTCTACACAGGTGTGGGTTTTTCTCCCACCAAAAAAATATTCTCTTTGAAGGACCATTCAATACAGTAAATAAATAGGTGAAAGGACAGGATAAATTCCTGTCTAATGAAAATGATACCGCTGGTTGTCACAATTAAATTAATGTTTTTATTTTGTTAGATCAAATCCCATTGTTGAAGCTGAGTTAGCTCCATGGGAACTTTTCTAATATGACAGAAGCATGCGTCAGTCAAGTCCCTCAACC
Organism: Trachemys scripta elegans; assembly: GCF_013100865.1. Classification (NCBI taxonomy): domain Eukaryota; kingdom Metazoa; phylum Chordata; order Testudines; family Emydidae; genus Trachemys; species Trachemys scripta. Next base: position 65,539,803 of record NC_048308.1, on the reverse strand, counting down.
AACAAACCAGTCACATTCAATTGTCAGTCCCAACAAAAGTGTTAGATTATTATATACAGAAAGCTGAAGCAGATACTATGGATTTGTATTCAGTTCAATAACTTCCCTTCTAGTATCAAGATCACGCATAACTTTAACATATTCCAGTAATAAAAGCACTGCTATATTTGTTTCATCATGTTTCCTTTGTATATTTCCAAATGTGCTTTGAATACGGGCATGTAATAGAAAACAATGTGGGCTTAAAGATAATAAAGGATAGAAATTTTACCAGTACAGAATATGCTCCAGGGTCCGGCATTAGAGGCAACACTGGACACAATGAAGGATTCTTCCACTAGAAAATATTATGTATAAAATGAATGGTACATAGGTGGAGATACAGGTCAATACAGTCTAAATTGGATATTTAACACTAAGCACCTAAATCCATAATTAGGCACTTACATGCTTTAATGAGTAGTGAAATAGTATTTAAAATATCACTAGTAGGTGAGTTAGCACCCATTTACATTACTAGGGGCAGTTCACACCTCACAGCTACTGTTTCAGGTATTCTGCAAACTCAGGGAGACGTTGCTTCAGCGGTTTCACTCAGGTAACGTTAGTATGGCTAAAGCACTGAAGTAGGACTCAGGAGATCTTAGTTTCTATTTCTAGCATTGCCACAGACTACCTTTGTGATAACGGGCAAGTCATTTAATCTTTCTGTGCCTCAATTCCTCATGTGTAAAATGGGGATAATAATATTTCTTTGGTACTGTTTGCCTATAAAAATGGTAAGCTCTTCAGAGCAGGGACTGTTTCTTCCTGTTTGTGTCAGTTCTTAGCACAATGGGGACCAGATACTGAAAAACAAATCGTAATCCAGTGGCCTTTTCAGAGGTATTCAGCACTCACAAGTCATATTAAAGTCTGTGGGTCTTATGAATGATCAGAACTCTGAAAATAAGGGTAGTTTTATTTAGATGCCTAACTTAAGACAACCAAGTTTGAAAAATATGGCCTTTACATATTTCAGCATTAGCATACTTCATTTAAGATTTGCACAAATAATTGTACTGCATATCTGGCTGTCACAGGTGGAAGTCTGGTGTACTAGAAATACTCACTGTAAAATATCAACCAGTTGTCTCCCATTTTCTTGCTCAAAACAGTCCCCCCAAACCATTCTCTGAGGAATCTCAACATATGACACAGCTTCAGAAGTAGCAAAATCCCATGTTTTTAAAAAAGCACCATAGTGAGCTGAATTGAGGTAGTGCATTGACCAGGTTCAAATTCACATCTACCTTACAATTCTCATTTAATGGCCTACCTGAAATGAAGTGTGGGAAACAGCAAAATCATTAGGTCCCAACGGGGAGTGGTCTTATTTTCCTGTTGTTGAATAACCGCTTCCTCAACAAGCAAGTCTCATATTAAGTCTCACGGAAACAGCTGGCAGTTTTATTTTAGCAGTGGAGGGAAAACGGAAGTTAAAAGGCAGTTCAATAGAGACGTGATGACAATTTCTGGACCACTTGGGTAGGATCAGGAGAAAGCTCAGAACTTGATGCTTAAGACTTTGCACTCACCGTCAAAGCAAACATCTTATTATAAGTATCCCTAGGGTGTTATGGAGGTGCCCAAGTGGCTCCATACTTAAGGCTGCATTTAGTGTTCTACTTGAAGTGGTGTGTAAATTACCTTTAATTAAGTATGGCCATTCACTAAAACCAATCACAATCATGGATTATTTAAAAAAAAGAAACTTAATTTTTAATTTTTAGGTACTTTTCACTCTCCTCAGGGCATCTTTTCCCAAACTGGGACTGGGAGTGGCTGGCTCATTACAAAAGCAACTTTCCTTCTCTTGGTATTAACACCTCCTCATCAATTATTGGGAGTGGACTACCTCCACCTTGACTGAATTGGCCCTGTCAACACTGGTTTTCCACTTGTAAGGTAATTCCCTCCTGTATAATAATGCCTGCATCTGTAATTTTCACTCCATGCATCTGAAGAAGTGGGCTTTTTACCCATGAAAGCTTATGCCCGAATAAATCTGTTAGTCTTTAAGATGTCACCGGACTCCTGATTTTTTCCCCCAAACTGTGACCCTGGGTGGCTGGTCAAATAGGACTAGTCAAGGGACAAGGCCCTGAATCAAACTTGTTCTACAATGTCCAGTTTTCTTTTTTTCTAATTGTTATGATTGCTAAAAAACTGTGACCCAAGTGACACTGATGAAGCAATGTCTGTCTGAGTTTGTAGAGACAATAGCTGGGAGGTATAAACTGGCCCCAATAATTAAACAGGTAGTAATTCAGCTGCCAATAATGCTACTTTAAATGTCAGTACTGTTAACTATTTCACTGCTTATCAACGCATGTAAGAAAGGAAAGAAAGCACCATACTAGATCAATCTATACTGAGTGACCACTCATTTTGGCTTGGCTGTTAACAACACATGGTGGAGTTAAAGGGTGGAGCAATTGGTTTCATTTTACTGAAAGTCAGGGAAGTACTCAATTTTCAAAAGTTTGGGACATGCTACCTTAAGGCCTTCTTTGCAGAGTTCTAAAAAATTTTAAGACATACTTTTACAAATTTCCATAGGAATTGTGACCTTTTTTCAATGACAATCTAAAACCTCACATGCTTGAAATTTGACCAGAGGGCTTCATATTACAGAAAAGCTTAACATAATATAATTTTTAAAATAAATTATTAAAAATATAAATAGCTGGTTTTATGTTTAGTTGGTAGGTTGGGTTTTTGCCAGAACTCTTATTTTTCACTACTCTCAAACACACAAGAACTTATCTCCAACCTCATATTTTTTCAGGAACAAACAACTCATTATAACAACTATTATAGATGTGTCCAGACAATGTGGCTTCATCTAATTGATGTTAGTTAAGATCATGTATTTGATTTCTGTGTAGGGTGACCAGATGTCCCAATATTATCGGAACTGTCCCAATATTAGAGGCTTCGTCTTATATATACACAACTATACCCCTCCCCTCAAAATGTCTCCATTTTTCACACTTGCTATCTGGTCACCCTATTTCCATACGAGAAACTTAAAGCATGCATTGAGTATGATTCTATGTTGGAAATGAGAATGAGTGTGGTGTTTGGCAATGCAGACTGTGACTGTGTTTGCGTATGATGGTGTGTGGATGCTAAGACGTGAGTTGAACTTGTAGATATTAATGTTGATTTAAATGCTAATGTTGATTAGTCAGTTCCCCTGATTTTTATTGACAGAAGATGCAGATGCACTTGAGTAACCTTAACACTAACTATGAAGTTTTTCTTGAGGTGCAATTTTGGTAAGCGCAAAGAAAACATAGTCAATACTTGCACAAGTTTTTATCGTTTTCAAAACATTCTGTGGGGAGGTAAAGCAATCTGCAGGGTCAAGAGAAAGCTGAGGAGCAAGTTCACTAACATCTGTGAGGGCTTTTGTTCAGCTTCTGTGGGAATCTATGGCACATGTTGGGGAATTCTGCAGACTTTCCTACTTTTATCTTTATAATTAACCTACCTGTATGAATGCTAGAAATAGAATTACAAGAAAAACAGAATATATTGCATTCAGAAGCCATCGTAAAATACAATAAGAGGAGCAACAGAATAAGAAGAAACAATGAAGAGCATTTTTGCGTACACAAACAGACAAGACAGCTAAACACAGTTACCAAGCAAGCATAATAAAGCAAGCATAATAAAATATGAGGAAAATGAAAAAAAATCAATTCTGTAACATATTGTTATGAGAGTAGGAAACAGCGCCATGTGCCTTATTCTGAAGTGGTTTTATTTCTTCTTTCATATATGCTGGAGATAATTCTCAACTGTTTTCAAAAACACAACAGGCTGCTTCAGGGAGCAAGAACCACTTCCCCATAGCCTGATTAGTTTTCTGGGGTGCATAGTGTTCACAGTATCCTTGTTAGATGTTGAGTATTATCACAATGGAATACTAATAAGATACACAAAAGAGTAGGTGACCAGGGGAGAGAGTACAATGTTTAGCCTCCAAGATTGGAGAAGAGGAACTATTTTTTTTTTTAATAAAGAAAGCACAAATTTGCAGTTTCTATAGATTTTCTCTGCCAGGTTTATCTGACATTGAGAATAAATAATTATCACCATACTACTTGTATAACATATTGCTGTAGCAATAGGAAACAAACAAACAAAATGACAGCAACGATGAAGAAAGCAAGTTCATATTGAAAAAATGGACAAAAATACAGATATATTAAAAACAGAGTGAACAATTTCAATAGCAACAGACATAGATAATGACCATTTACAAAAGCTCTTTATTCTGCTTTGCAAATGTTGTTTACACTTCTTTCAGTGCAGACAGAGATTAGTCATATAAACACTCTAGTGCTAGCTCCAATGTTGGCAGCCTATTGGAAATTAAATATATGATGTATATAATTGTCAAAATATGTCCTTTTTATATATCCCTCCGTAGTGAGGCTGAGTGGCCTCCCCCCGAGCAGCAGAGCGAGGCACCATTACACGCCCCTTGGAAGGCGGGGCCTAGATCGCCCCCACCCCCTCCCACCAGAAGGACTGGGCGGAGCCGGAAGTCTAAGAGGCCAGCCCTGCAGCTCAGTTTGGGGAGAGCCTGCCCCGGAGGAGGACGCTCGGCCGGTTCTCCAGAGGCCCCGAGAGGAACCTGTGCCTGATTGTTCCCAATCCCCAGACGTAGACGACGCTGGCCCAGAGTACCCACTGCAGTTTACTCTGAAGAGCCGGAAGAGGCCTGGAGGCTGCAGATACCAAACCCCGAGGAGGCAGGAAGTATCCCGGGGCAGCCATGGAGCAGCCGGCTGCAGAGCCCGGCGTGGCTCAGTTGGCGTGTTGCGGCTGGATCCCTGCTGACGCAGGGGCAGCCAATCCTGCCCCTGCCAGGGCCCTGGGCTGGGACAGGGTGGAGTAGGGTGGACCCGCGTCCCCCTGCCACCCCACCCTGGGTGGCTGACCCCTACACGGTGCAAGGAGGCTCTAGCCCAGGACAGGAACTCCCTTACCACTCGCCCTTAGAGACTGTTTGCTGGCTGCCTGAGCTCCACTCAGGCTACAGCCAGCCCCTTAGAGACTGTTTGCTTGCTGGCCACCTGAGCCCAGGCCAAAGCCAGCCCCAAAAGACTACTTCTTTGCTGACTGCCTGAGCTCTGCCCAGGCCAAAGTCAGCCCTGATAGACTGTGTTTCAGGGCTGCCTACTGGAGCTGCTAAAGCCTGGTAGGGACTGTTAATTGTGCAGCCCTATTGGGAGGCTCTTGCCAGTCAGACAGACTCCGGCCCCGACCCAACAGGACGGGCTTGAGTGGCCTCCCTCTGACCAGGAGACAAGGCACCATTACACCCTCCTTAAACTGAAGATAGGGGCAATGAAATGCTATTGGTGCATTAGCCTTTTACATAGCTTCCAGTAGGATTAGAAATGAAAGTGAGTTCAGTGATCTCTTCCTAATCCATTACATAGACATTTATTCTCCTCACAAAAACATGACAATACTTTGTGGCTAGAAATCTGTATATAACAGTGGCCCTTGGCAAGGGTAATAGGGAAGCTGCTGGTCAGGATTAAGTATTGTATTGTATTGGCAGAGTTTAATTAGGAATCTTTTCTGCCCCCTCTGTAATACACTGTGTAATCAAGAAGCTCAAACAATATACCTGGTCCAGACCACGAAATTAATCGCTCCCTAATATCATATGCAGAAAAATTATCTAAAAAGCCCTCAATGAAGAAATGTTGAGATTCAGTAGATTTTTGAGGGGCATTATAAACAGCAATTGAATTATAAAACTCCTAAAAGCTGGAAGAACAGCTACTTACCCAATAATAAAGAAAATGAGTTTCTTTAGTAGATTGTGGGTCCAACTGCAACCATTACTCCCACTGATGAGCACTTACATGAATAGGCCCGCTGAAGTCAATGTGACTACTCAGATAAGTGCTTGTTAACATAATGATTGCACAATTGGGCCCTTTGTGAATAGATACACATGTCCAGTTTGTGCACGTACTCTGAGAGCCCAGGTTGAAACCCTGTGAAAAGCAGTGATTTTGGGGGATGCACAGATGCTCTCTCATGGAACCAAATATTCTGGGAAAGGTTATGAGCTAGATTGTGCTCACACAAAGATGGATATGGTGATTGGCCCTTGTAAAGGCTATACAGGGAGGTGGGTTTCTTCTGCCTTACCCCCACCCTCCCACTGCAAGGGATAATAAAATTGACCCTTTGTAAGAAGCTGGGGCCCCAAACTTCCTTCCTTTTAATCAAAATCCCTAATAAAGGCTCAAATGAATTAGGGATGGAGGGTAGGATCATGGATGCATACAGACAATCTACTTGAAGAACAGCATCATTTCTGATAATCTTTCTTTCTCCTCTGAGCATGAGCCTCACTTCTGAATGATTAAATGGCAGCACTAACTGTCAAAGGATGTGGATGTGAGACGCATGAGCTAAATAAAAATTGAGGACTGCTCTCCAAATTGGGCATCCTATCTTGCTGCTAAGTTTAACATGCATAAGGATTTGACTAGTACTCAGGTAGCAGTCTTACTTATCAACAGTGATAATAAGGCCCCACTGACATAGAGAGGAGGGCTGCTTTAGGGTTTGTGAAATGTGTTCTCAGACCTTGGAATTGTAACAAATGCAAAGTCATACTAACTTGCAAAGCTTGCTTATCCTAGACAATCAGAGCAGAAATCATCTGCTCCCTTGGATTTACCTCCATATGCTACAAATAATCGACACAATTTGCAAATGGCTTTATTTTTATTTAAATCATAGCCAAAGGCCCTTTTTATTCATCTAAACTATATAGCCTGTACTCCCCACATAAAGTATGCCGTTTACAGAAAAGTAAAGGCAAGCTGATGGAGTAGTTGACCTGAAAATGAGTCATTGCTTTAGTATAAAATGGTGGCTGTGGGCACAAAGCCACCTTATCTTTATGCAACACTATAGAAATAGGGGAGGTTACCTTTTTATATTTGGATTTTTATGACACACCTTCAAGAGGGTCTCCATTGAACTCATAAAAGCTAAGCTGTACTCCCAAGAAAGAGGTGGCCCATAAACAGCTAGCAAAGTAGGAATCAGTCATTTGAGGAAATCACAAGAGGGGCCTATACATATGACCCTACTGGGACTTATCAAACCAAGTCAACTGATTGATGAAACAAACCTGATGAAACAGACTTCAGAATCACTCAGCATCATAAATCTAGCTAAGAACTTACTAATTTAACAAAAATGACTAATGAATCCAGAAAACATTTCCAATACCAGACTAGTCTAGCCTATGAAACAATGGTAAATGTCAGATGGAGTTCTGACATCAATGTGTGCAACAGTTAAACTAAAATAGAAGGAGTAGGACCACAATTCCTTTACACAACGTCATGCCAAATCTGCATTTTGATGGGTAAACAGGCACATGGTCACTGTTTTCTAGCAGTGCATGTACACCCTTCGGAAGGAATCTATACTGGTAGTACTAAAAGCAAAAGTACCTTCTCCTTTCCACAATGTTGATAATATCTAAATAACATTTCCTCCCTATACCTAGCCCTGCTTCATTACAACACAAAGGAACCAATTAAAGATACTGTGCTAGACTGACAAAGATATTTAGGCACTTTAAAATGTATATAGGTGGGATTTTCAAAAGTGTTTAAATGAGTTAAGCACCTATTGATTTTCTATTTCACTACCTATAATTTCATAATGCAATAAATTTTTGATTCGTATTTAAATTTGTGAATATTTAAATATGGAAAAAATAAACAAATAATCACAGAAGCAGTCACTACCACATGCACATTCTAATTATGCTGTGCAGTGAACTGTGGGGCATTATTTATGCTCGTTACTGCACTACTGTCTTCGTACTGGCGTAGATCTCTTATTGTTTGTAAATTGCAGGAAGACCCTCATTTTCAGTTAATATCTTGTCTGTGAAATGCCCTTGCAGCATGCCAGAAAGATTAAAACCACTTCGGACTTAATAAGTGATGTTTTAGGATATGTCTACACAGCAAAAGCAGTGTACAGCCTAGCTTGAATCCAGCTAGCAGGGGGGTTTGTTGTGGTTGTTGTCCTTCATGACCGAAGATGACACTGATGATGGTATTACATATTGTGAGTATGGCTGTGGCTAAAAATGCCCATGTTTTAGTTGTAGTAGTCCTTTCCACATGAAGTGCCTATGCAACTCGATGCTAAGGAAGAGAGATTACAATCTGTGCCTGCTGAGTTTGCCGCAGTTTACAACTCAGCCTCTGTGCCTCAAGATCCATACGGTGGTTAATCTCAAACGGATAACCCCATTGTTGACTACTGCTCACCTGCTTGCTGAGCCAGCTCCCAGCTGTCAACATCAACGTTGCACCATTTGAAGTTATCCTTCAGTGTGTCCTTGAAGCATTTCTTCTGGCTGCCTCGTATGTGGTTGTTCACTTTCCATTTGTCATACAGCAACTGCTTTGGCATGCTACTATCATCCATCCTGAACACATGACCAGCCCAGCTTAACTGCAATGCAATAAATATGGCTTCAATCCCTGTTGAGTGACTATATTCCAGAACCTCATTATTGATAACTTTATTCTGTCATTTGATGCAAAGTATGGAACACAGATGTTGTAAATGAAACTTGTCTAGAAGCTTAATGGGATACCTACTGCAGATCCAGGTCTCACAACCATACAAAAATTGGAAAGCACAACCTCTTTATAGGCTTTTAGCTTGGTTTGAAGCTTAATGCCATGTTGCTGCTAGATTCTACCTGACAGTCTCCCAAATGATGAACTGGCTTTGTTGATAAGACTTGTCAGTTCCTTGTCTACAGTAACATCAGTCTACAATATACTACTCAAGATAGCAGAAGTTTGTAATAACATTCAGCTGTGTGTTGCTGATAGTGACTTCTGTGTAGGGTTTTCCTAGTGCAGGTTGAGACATGACCTCTGTCTTTTTCAGATTGATTGTCAGCCTGTGCCTTTCTGCAGTCTCTGCAAATCTGTTCATAATCAATTCTATCTCTTTTAAAGTATCTGCCCCTAGAGCACAGTCATTGGCACACAGCAGCTAATGAACAATTGCTTTGAAGACTTTTGTGGAAGATCACAGCCTGTTCAGGTTAAATCATTTTGCAGAGAATCGGAAACATATCTCTTGTAGCAGCATTGAGCATTGCTGCATAGAAGAGATTAAACAAGAATGGACCAATTACACAGCCCTGCTTAATACCATTAGTGATAAGAAATGGGACAGACAGAACGCCAACTACACGGACTCATCTGAGCATTCTGTCATGCCATAGCCTCAGAATGTTGGTGAATTTTTCTGGACAACCAAACTTACATGATAATTGCCAAAGCCCTGATCTACTTACAGTATCGAATGCTTTATAGAGGTCAATAAAGACCATGTAGAGGTTCTGTTGCTATTCTCTGCATTTCTCTTTCATCTGACAGACTACAAATATCATGTCTTACATTGGCCTAAAACCACATTGCAACTCCTTTGGCAATGAGTAGCGATGTTGCATAGCAGACAATCAAAGAGTACTCTTGGTCAGTACCTTTCCAACGATGGAGAGTAATGAGATACTGCGATGGTCACCACAGTCAGACTTTTCACCTTTCCTCTTGTACATGGTGACAATGGTGGTGTCTCTGAAGTCTTGTGACACGTCTTCAATACTCCATATATTGAGAAATAGTCCATGAAGTCGTCTCACCAGGATCTTGCCTCCATACTTGAATATTTCTGCAGGAACGCCATGAGATCCGGGAGCTTGTAGTTCTTCATGGTACTGATTGCCATGCTGACTTTGTCAAGTGAGGGGGCTGTGTCCATGTTGTCACTGCATGTTGACTAATCCACTACTCTTATTAGTGCCTTGTCTGTAATGTTGGACAGTGTGTTCAAAAGATCCCAGGAATGCTGTCTCCACCTCTGAAGGATTTCTCCTTTGTCAATAATCAGTGCTAGGCCATCCACGCTCTTCAAAGGCATTGTAGTGGTATGTGTAGGACTATATACATCTTTCAAAGCAGTATAGGTCTTTGGTCTCATGACAGGTGGCATAGCACTGGGATTTCATCTGCCTTTACATCCCACCACTGATCCCATATATCTCTAAGCTTAGATTGGATGTCATGACAGATTCCAGTATGTTATAACTGTGCGTACAGGGACATGAGATACAAGACTTAGGTGATGCATCTCATGATTTTTAGTGAGTAGCTGTTGAATTTCTGGATCATTCTCATAAAATCCATCTTGATAACATCGTTTTGCTGTACCCGTGATGGCATGAGCAGCTCGATATACAATGTTGTGAAAAGTCACTCACTCACTGTTTACTTTAGCACTAGTAGTCAAGCCAGTAGGGTCAGACAAAACTGCTGCAATGTTATTACAGAGCTGCGCTTGTATAGCTTTATCTTATAATCGCTTTATATTGAGCTGTCTGACTAGGTTTAGATTTTGAGTTGTGATGTACTGGTCAAATTAATAAAATTAGTTTGGAATGGGTCATGCGATGGTCTGTCCAGCAGTCTGCCCCATACATGACTGAAGTGCTTTGTACATCCTGTCCATCTCTCCACCAGATAATGATGTAGTGGATAAAATGTCATTGTTTGGGTCTTGGGTGCATTCATGACTTTACTTTTTGTCTGGTAGATGGAAAAAGATATTTGTGATCACTAATTGCCCCTTGACATGGTCTCTAAGTAGCAAAGTTCCACTGCTTTTTTCTAGTCTCATACTGTGCAATGGCATGCAGCCAGATTACTGCATTACTTCCAATCCTTGCATTAAAGTCCCCCATGATAAGCAGTTTATCTGATGCTGATGTAGACACCATGAGTTTGTCTAAGTCATTACAGAACTTTTCTTTACTATTGCTGGTATCTGTCATGGTAGGAGCATAAGCACCGATGATGGTAACATACCACTTATGTTTCAGTGGCAACCATAGAACCATAAGACGATCACTTATGCCTGTAGGAAGACTTCTGAGCTAGGAAGAAAATGGATTCACTAAAGGCAAAGCCAACACCTGATTTTCATGGCTCTGTGGATGGATAACCTCATCAGAATAACATGTACCCTGGATCCGACCTCTGCTAGTTGCCCTTCATCCACATGGCCCTGGTTTCAACAATGTCAACGCTTTACCCAACCAATTCTCTTGCAACAGATGCTGTGCCTCTCTCAGGTCAGCTGCTGGCAGGGTTGTCACATAAAGTCCTAACATTCCACTAAGCTATGCTAATTGATGTTGGGAGTCCCCTACAAACAGCGCTGCAACGACCACCAGGGTCACCATGCCTGTCGCTTTGCCACTTGCCCATCACTGGAAGACTTTCCTCCATCATTCAGTATACGCATGAATTGTTTTTAGTGGTGATGGCTTGCATCACACCATTCACACACACTCTCACCCATTCACCTGTGCTCCAATGGCATGCATTCACAAGATGACTGGGTAGGGGGCAATTGATGTGAAATCATTCCATGTGTCCACTATTAAGTCCTCCCTTCAGGTATGCAGCATCTCCACAGGCAAGACTCCTGAGTAGTACCAACTGGTAACAAACTCCTTGCATGCCTAGTCTAATTCTGCAAGGGATCTCAGAGCAGTACAGGACCTCAGATGTGTAACTAACAGGCCTACCAGTGTGTGGAACATGACCTGGCACTCACTAACCCATGCCCATGGCTAGCAGTTCCGTAGCGAAAGTGTTACATCCTACAACAGTGTAGCAAAGAGATGCAGGCATAGCAGTTGTGGCAGGAGGTGACAACAGCAATGAAGATAGTGCAGTGCAGGCTAGCGAGCAGAGTGCATTCCCAGGGCCCATGCTGGGCTTGTATTTTCCATGCTGAAGCCTGAGATGTTCTGTCTTCACTGTTACTGTGACCTGTGCTAGTTGGATTGTCATAGACTATCAGGGTTCGAAGGGACCTCAGGAGGTCATATAGTCCAACTCCCTTGCTCAAAGCAGGATCAATCCCCAGACAGATTTTTGCCCCAGATCCCTAAATGGCCCCCTCAAGGACTGAACTCACAACCCTGGATTTAGCAGGCCAATGCTCAAACCACTGAGCTATCCCTCCGCCTAGTAGACATATGTAGACAGACCCTTAATCTTGACCCAAGATAATCAGGTACTTACGAGTGAGATTTTTTTGTACTGGGTAATATAAAATTATTCAGCCTGTCTGATTCTAAAAGCAATCTAACAGTTTAGAAAATACAAAAAGAATTTTTGAAACTAGAACTATTCTTGGAACTCTGCACCTCCCTCAATGCTTTGATTAGCATAAAACTTTTGAATTTAAAAGAACTTCAATTTACTAGTTGAAAAGATTGATTGATTATAGACTAATTCTTGCCAGTGATGCCTCTAATTACCAAAATGATGCTGCTTTATGAAATGAATTTTAAATTAACAAGGCTTTTCCTAGGTGGTAATCATCTCATTATTATTATAGCACAGAGGCACTCCTATGTCTGAATATCACGATAGCATTAGAAGTAAGGAACATGATTCTTAATATACTTATATACTCAGACTAATAGACTTTAAGGCTAGAAGGGATCATTGTGATCTTATAGTCTGACCTCCAGCATGTTGCAGGTCACAGCCCCTCATGCACCCACTCCTGTAACAGACCCATAACCTCTGGCTGAGTTACTGAAATCCTCAAATCATTATTTAAAGAAAGTTACAGAGAATCCAGCATTTACCCTAGTTTAAACCTGCAAGTGACCTGGGCCTCATGCTGCAGAGAAAGGTGAAAACCCTCAGGGTCTCTGCCAATCTAACCTGGCAGCAAATTCCTTCCCAGGCCCAAATATGGTGATCTGTTAGACCCCAAGCATGTCAGCAAAGCCCACCAGTCAGACCCCTGGGAAAGAATTAACTGTGGTAATGCAGAGCCCTCCCCATCTACTGTCCTAGCTCCAGCGGTCACAGATGGGCCACATTTCATTGTAGACAATCGTATTATCCCCTCCATACATTTATCAATCTCAGTCTTGAAGCCAGTTAGGTATTTTGCTCCCACTGCTTCTCTTGGCAGGTACTTCCAGAACTTCACACCTCCATATTTCTAAAACTACCTCCTTTTGTTTTAAAAAAATGCAGTTGAATAGCTGAAATTCCTACTTTTAAGGAGAATACTAATCTTCACCAAGCATTCTCAAAACGACGATACCCACACAAGGAAATAAAGAAACAAATCAACAGAGCCAGACGTGTACCCAGAAGCCTCCTGCTACAAGACAAGCCCAAGAAAGAAACCAACAGAACTCCACTGGCCATCACCTACAGTCCTCAGCTTAAACCTCATTAATGCATCATCAGTGATCTACAACCCATCCTGGACAATGATTCCTCGCTTTCACAGACCTTGGGAGGCAGGCCAGTCCTCGCCCACAGACAACCCACCAACCTTAAGCATATTCTCACCAGCAACCACACACCGCACCATAACAACTCTTACTCAGGAACCATCCCATGCAACAAACCTCGATGCCAACTCTGCCCATATATCTACACCAGTGACACCATCACAGGACCTAACCAGATCAGCTACAACATCACCGGTTCATTCACCTGCACATCCACCAATGTTATATACGTCATCATGTGCCAGCAATGCCCCTCTGCTATGTACATCGGCCAAACTGGACAGTCCCTACGTAAAAGGATAAATGGATAGAAGTCAGATATTAGGAATGGCAATATACAAAAACCTGTAGGAGAACACTTCAATCTCCCTGGCCACACAATAGCAGATGTAAAGGTAGCCATCTTACAGCAAAAAAACTTCAGGACCAGACTTCAAAGAGAAACTGCTGAGCTCCAGTTCATTTGCAAATTTGACACCATCAGATCAGGATTAAACAAAGACTGTGAATGTAGCCAACTACAAAATCAGTTTCTCCTCCCTTGGTGTTCACACCTCAACTGCTGGAAGAGGGCCTCACCCTCCCTGATTGAACTAACCTCGTTATCTCCAGACTGATTCTTGCCTGCATATTTATACCTGCCTCTAAACATTTCCATTACATGCATCTGATGAAGTGGGTATTCACCCACGAAAGCTTACGCTCCAATACATCTGTTAGGCCTTGGCTACACTTACCCGGTAGTTCGACGGCTGGAAATCGAACTTCTGGGTTCGACTTATCGCGTCTAGTCTGGACGTGATAAGTCGAACCCGGAAGTGCTCGCCGTCGACTGCGGTACTCCAGCTCGCCGAGAGGAGTACCGCGGAGTCGACGGGGGAGCCTGCCTGCCGCGTGTGGACCAAGGTAAGTTCGAACTAATTCGAACTAAGGTACTTCGAACTTCAGCTACGTTATTCACGTAGCTGAAGTTGCGTACCTTAGTTCGAATTAGGGGGGTAGTGTAGACCAAGCCTTACTCTTTGTTGCTTTTTACAGATCCAGACTAACACGGCTACCCTTCGGATACTTTTAAGGAGAGGTATTGTACAGAAAAGTGTAACAGTTACAGATATTGTTCCATGTTAATTGCCTGTCAGGTCAGTATTTTAGGGTGCAATGTGTGTGATTTAAACAGAAAGCCATATATTCACAAATCAGATATACTCATCATCTAAATAGCAATAACTTACCTTTATCTATACTGCACTAAAATTACACCTTTATTTCCTTTTTTAAAAACGTATTCATCTAAAAGAATAAGTTAGATATCTGAAAGAAAAGCTAATCCATGCTAATAATGCTAGTTTTTCTCATGAAGTCATAGAAATGGATGTTGAAATATGTAAACATATAAAATGATGTTTCTATATATTTGATAGCCAATCAAAACTTCAGGGGGAGGGATAGCTCAGCCTCCTAAACCCAGGGTTGTCAGTTCAATCCTTGAGGGGGCCATTTAGGGATCAGGGCAAATATCTGTTTGGGGATTGGTCCTCCTTTGAGCAGTGGGTTGGACTAGATGACCTCCTGAGGTCCCTTCCAACCCTGATATTCTAAATATATATTTTCTGAACTGAAATTATTAAATTAGCACATTGGAAGGCTGTATCTTCTCACCATGCTCTGTTAAAAAGATCTTTGGCTACTTAGAGATTACTGTGCATTTTCTTCTGTTTAAAAATGGGTTTTGCCATGAATGGAGCACTGATGTCAGGTGAAGAGCCACTAATAAGTTTCAAATCTTCATCATTCTGAAGTTCTCAACATGAATTATCCCTTCCACGATTTAGTGCCATATACAGCAGCCCTTTCTAAAGCAAAATTCATGCTGAATACACATGGGAGTTTGAATAGGGAATGAAGAATTAACAGTTTTTAAAGATTCTGCTGGCTTCAGTTTTGTTCTCTCTACTTAAAATGGGGAATATTATGGGATCTGGCAGCATTCTGAAAATGAGAATGAACTAAGTGCAACCACCATAAATGACTGCAGTAAGCCACAACCAAAACTCCCATCTGCCCAAATACAGCCTGCCACCCTGATGTTTCTTCTAACTCTTCTCTGATGGCACCAGTTCTTCTGAAGTGAAGACCTTCTCCCAGATCCACTCCATCTTACCTATATGTTTAATGATGCAGGGCATCAGAGAAAATTGTTCTCAAAATTTTTTTGACCAGCTGTACATATAAACTAACCAACATAGAATCATAGAATTGTCGGATTGGAGGGGACCTCGAGAGATCTTCTATAGTCCAGTCCCCCACACTCAAGGCAGGACTAAGTATTATCTAAACTATCTCTGACAGGTGTTTGTCTAACTTGCAACCCCTCCCACATTAGTATCGTCCACAAACTTTATAAATGTACTCTCTCCACCATTATCTAAATCACTGAGGAAGATATGAAACAGAACTGGACCCAGAACTGATCCCTGCGGGACCCCACTTGATATGCCCTTCCACTGATAACTACTCTCTGAGAATAGTTTTCCAACTAGTTAGGCACCCACTTATAGAAGCTCCATCTAGGTTGTATTTCGCTAGTTTGTTTATGAGAGGATCACACAAGAAAGTATCAAAAGCCATATTAAAGTCAACATATACCTCATCTACTGCTTCCTCCCTATCCACAAGACTTGTTACCCTGTCAAGAAATGCTATTAGGTTGGTTTCACACAATTTGTTCTTGGCAAATCCATGCTGACTGTTACTTCTCACCTTACTATATTCTAGGTGTTTGCAAACTGATTGCTTAATTATTTGCCCCAGGTCATATATATTATATTTCCAGGTATTGAAGTTAAACTGACTAATTTGTAATTTCCCAGATTGTTTTTATTCCCTTTTACAAAGTTTGGCACTATATTTGCCCTTTTCCAGTTCTCTGGAATCTCTTCCATCTTCCATGTCTTTTAAAAGGATAATCGCTAATTGCTCAGATATCTCCTCAGTCAGCTCCTTGAGTATTCTAAGATGTATTTCATCAGGTCCTGGTGACTTGAAGACATCTAACTTGTCTACATAATTTTTAACTTGTTCTTTCCCTATTTTAGTCTCTGATCCTACCTTATTTTCAATGGCATTCACTCTGTTAGATGTCCAATTGCTACTAAACTTTTTGAAGGAAACTGAAACAAAAAGTGAGTTAACACTTCTGTCATTTCCACATTTTCTGTTATTGCTTCCCCGCCCTCATTGCGTAGCAGGCCTACCCTGTCCTTGGTCTTCCTGTTGCTTCCAATGTATTTAAAGAATGTTTTCTTGTTACACTTTATGGCTCTAGCTAATTTAATATTGTTTTGTGCCAGGGCCTCTCTCTATTTTGTCCCTAATACTTGTGTTATTTTTTTTTATATTCATCCTATTTTCCACTTTTTGTAGGACTCTTTTTTGAGTTTCAGATCATTGAAGATCTCCTGGTTAAGCCAGGGTGGTCTCTCGCCATGCCTCCTATCTTTCCTATGCAGTGGGATAGTTTGCTCTTGTGCCCTTAATAATGTCTCATTGAAAAACTGCCAACTGTCTTCAGTTGTTTTTCACCTTAGACTTGCTTCCCACAGGATCTTACCTACCGACTCCCTGAGCTTGCTAAAGTCTGCCTTCTTGAAATCCATTGTCTTTATTGTGCTGTTTCCCCTCCTTCCTCCCATTCCTTAGAATCATGAACTCTATCACTCTATCACATCACCTAGATAATCTAACAAAAATAATCTAAAAATATCTAATCTACAAATCAATGTTTGGACCAAGCCAAGAGAAAGCTCTCTGGGCATAGAGTGAAGGTGCCTGCATCTGCAGCTTGCCATGGAAAAGAAGGTGCTGAAGCGGCTGGGCACTACGTGACCTTTTATCATCGCCTCAGTCATTTCAGAATATTTGGTGCCACAAGAGGTTCTCACATAGTTACTACAAGCTCTGCTTTTTTAGAGCTCATCTATGTCAAGATGCACATCTCACATGTGGGAATATACAGGAGCCATGTAGGAGCCACCTTGAAGAAGATTACATATTATCAGCCACAAAACTCTGCCAATATATATCTCAACCTGTTTTCGGGGGGGGGGGGGGGGGGGAACCATCAAAATGTCATTGTGGCCCTATTTAGTATTAACTGTTAATGTCAGCAGTCTAATAAAACAATGATCCTTAAAGAAAACTAAGTAATACATATAAATTCAATTTGAAAAGAATTCTTGGTAATAGCATAAAATCTGATAGATTCATTAAGGTCTATTTTCTGAGCCTTGTTTTGGAGTGCAATTGTTCGTGCAGTCAGGTCCATTTGATAAGATCTCCTCTGTGTAATGTTTCCTAAAAACATAAAGCACAAACACACAAGTGATCATTTCCATTGCTGGATATCTGGGAACAATGAGAGGGTTATTAACTGTTCCTTCAGGTCGGGAAACTGTGAGTCATTCCTATGAATTAGAAAATAAAATTACTTTGAATTTATGAAAAAGTAATCTCCATTGCTGAAATGCCAAGGTTTAGTTTACAAAAGGATTTACCACCATACAGTGCCAGCTGCTCTCAAAAACTACATAGTGTCTGCATATATATGAACACCTCTAATAAAATTTCTGAAGTATATTTTTTCCTATATTTATGCTGCACTCAAATCACAAACCAGTCCAATACTTTTGAATAATACTTTGTATTATGTGTAGAAAACAGATTTTCATTAAGCTTTGCTCTTTTTTTGGAGCCAAATAAAGCCACACCCTCTGTGCATGAAGGCCAGGGTGTCTTGCAAAATACATGAATATTTTTACGTAATCCATTATCAAACATTTGAATCTCTTAAAAATGGGACAGCTGGGCGTGGACGGGACAGCTGGGGGTGGTCTGGGTTTTCAAAAACCCTGGTTATATTTTGCAATTACAAAACCAAATCCATACCTGGTTTTGGTTTCAGATTAACGGTATACAGCATTGGTATCCATTGGCTGATTGCAAAGCAATTGTTGGTGTGCCTGGACTCTGGAGATGGTTGATTGCATGATATTGACTCCTCCTCCTTGTTTCCAGCTGTTCCTACAGGTGTAGGAGTCAGGGGCCTGGTGAACGAGGCTACTTTGTGCTTTCCACCCCAGGTTATTTCCCTTGCAGTCCTCATTGAAAATCTTCTGTTATACAATGTGATTCTTCACCCCTCAGTCAATATTGCCTGTCACCAATACCTTAAAGACACTTGTACAACA
This sequence comes from Trachemys scripta elegans, assembly GCF_013100865.1. Taxonomy (NCBI): domain Eukaryota; kingdom Metazoa; phylum Chordata; order Testudines; family Emydidae; genus Trachemys; species Trachemys scripta. The sequence goes on along the minus strand of NC_048308.1, from coordinate 65,521,083 downwards.
AATGTTTACCAAACCCATCATAATTAAAAGACTTCCTCTCCTTGCACTATTGTTGTCTTGGTCCACTGGTAGAATTAGCCAATAAGGAATGACAAAATAAACTCTTTGTAAACTCAGGTAAAGTGTTTGAAACTTGGGGGAGGAAAGTCCCACATCACACAAGGAAGGAATACATGTTACAGGAGTCCTCCTTGCCCCTTCTATTGTCAGTATGCTATACAATAATTACCAGAAATAGCAAGCTGTGGAAGAGCTCTGATGATACCGGAATTTCAAATGATGATTTTAAATTGATTGTTGAATCAGAACCTGACAACAGCTTTGCATAGGAGGCAAAACCTACTTGTATCAAAAAGTGACTCCTTAGTTATGACATATTAAAAATGAGTTATTGAAACTGTAGGCTGCAGTGTGATTTCCGTAGGGAGATTATGGATAGTTGTAAAGTTCCAAACATGACTCAGGGCATGTCTACATATGGAGGCTACAGCAGCACAGCTGAGAGAATGGCAGAGCTGGAATTAGAGCCAATCCTCTAATTCCCAACCCTGTGCTAACCTGCATCATCTGCCTTTTTACATGCTAAACTGGATTCTGGAACCATTACAGAATCACAAATTAATTCCATTCCTGATAATTTTCCGTCTGCTTATGATTTTCAGGAAGAAGATGTGGCTGCTTGGTGCCTCATCATAACAAAATCAACTATACAACTGCTATCTGAAATTTGCATCCCAAGCAAGAGGAAAAAAATTTGTAGGGAAAGGCTTCAGTCTCAGCTGGCTGAATAAGCATCTCCAGAGATTATTAAGAGCAAGCAACAAGCCTATCAGGAACAGAAAAAGGGGTCGATAAACAAAGAAAGTGACATTGTGGAGGTTAGAAAATGTAGGAATACAGTGAGAATTGCTAAAAGTCAAGTTGAATTAGTTCTTGCCAAGGATATTAAAATAAACAACAAGAGGTTTTTTAGTTATATAAATAAAAAGAGACGAAGAAAGGATGAGTTTGGGTCAGTATGCTGTGCGGAAGGGAAGGAGATTAAAGATAATCTTGCTATATTGGAAAAACTAAATGAATACTTTCCCTTGGCTTTCAATAATGATGATAATATGGAAAATGTGCATGAAGTCATAATGGCTGATGGAAATGAGTGTATAGAAATAGAAACTACCACCCCTGAGATGGAAGAAAAACTTAAAGAGCTTAATGCACTCAAATTGGGGGAATCAGATAACTTCCATCCCAGAACACTGAAAGAAATGGCACATAAGATTACTAGTCTGGTAGCAAGGATTTTTAACACATCTATTTGAGGATAGTACCATATGACTGGAGAACAGCTAATGTCATACCTATATTTAAGAAAGGGGAAAAATGAAGGTAAATGATAAAGGGGATGTAATGCAACATGGGTTTACCAAAGGTAGATCATGCCAGACTAACCTGATTTCCTTCTTTGAGAAAATAACTGAGTTTTTAGGTAAGAGAAGTGCAGTAGAGCTAATATACTTGAACTTCAGTAAAGCATTTGAAATGGTAGCACATGGGAATTTATTAGTTACATTAGGGAAGATGGAGATCAGTACACGAATTGTAAGTTGGATAAGGAACTGGATAAGTGGGAGAAAGCAATGATTTGTGCTGAAAGGTCAATTATCAGACTGGAGGGATGTTACCAGTGGAGCTCCTCAAGGATCAGTCTTGGGACAAATCTTATTCAATATTTTTATTAGCAATCTTGGCATAAAAAGTAGGTATGTGTTAATGAAATTTGCTGAAGATACAGAGTTGGGAGGCATTGTCAATATAGTGGAGGATCAGAACATTTTATAGAAAGATCTGAAGGATCTTGAAGAATGGAGTGACAGAAATAGGATGAAATGTAATAATACAAAGTGCAATGTCATATACTTAGGATCTAATAAGAATTTCTGTGACAAGGCTCATCAGTTGGAAATGACAGAGGAGAGGAGAGACTTGGGTGTGTGGGTTGATCACAGGATGATTATGAACCACGAATGTGATGCAGCTGTGAAAAAGGCACATGTGATCATAAGATGTATCAGGAATCACCATCCTTAGAGGTTTTTAAAGCCTGGTTTGACAAAGCCCTGGCTGGGATGATTTAGTTGGGGTTGTTACTGCTTTGATCAGGGGGTTGGACTAGGTGACCTCCTGAGGTCTCTTCCAACCCTAATCTTCTGTGATTCTAAGGCATTTCCAGTAGATACAGAGAACTATTAATGCAATTATACAAGGCACTGTTAAGACCTAATATGGAATACTGTGTATCATTCTGGTCACCCACATTCAAGAAAGATGAATTTAAACTGGAACAGGTGCAGAGAAGAGCTACTAAAATGATCAGGAAAATAGAGGGTCTCTCTTATGGGAGGAAACTGGTAGAGTTTGGCTTGTTTAGTCTAGCACAAAGAAGGCTGAGATGAGATATGATTGCTCTCTATAACCACTATGACAGACCCAGACCAGTGTGGTACAGGAGTCTGGTAGAGGGCAAATATACTGGTCACTGGATGAGTAGTTTTCTGTTCCCTGAGTGACCAGATCAGGGGCTGCACTAGAGTAATCAGGAACCTGCTAGAACCAGTTAAGGCAGGCAGGCTAATTAGGACACCTGGAGCCAATTAAGAAGAAGCTGCTAGAATCAATTAAGGCACACTAATCAGGGCATCTGGGTTTTAAAAAGGAGCTCACTTCAGTTTGTGGTGTGAGTGTGAGGAGCTGGGAGCAAGAGGTGCAAGGAGCTGAGAGAGTATGCTGCTGAAGGACTGAGGAGCACAAGCGTTATCCGATACCAGGAGGAAGGTCCTGTGATGAGAATAAGGAAGGTGTTTGGAGGAGGCCATGGGGAAGTAGCCCAGGGAGTTGTAGCTGTCATGCAGCTGTTACAGGACGCACTATAGACAGCTGCAGTCTACAGGGCCCTGGGCTGGAACCTGGAGTAGAGGGCGGGCCCGGGTTCCCCCCCAAACCTCCTAATTGACCTGGACTGTGGGTTCTTCCAGAGGGGAACGTCTCTGGGCTGTTCCCCAACCCACATGGTGAATCTCTGAGCAAGAAAATCCGCCAATAAGCGCAGGACCCACCAAGATAGAGGAGGAACTTTGTCACACTACATTGGGGGTAAATACCAGGGAGAGTAAAGAGTTATTTAAGCTAAAGAACAATGTTGGCACAAGAACAACTGGATATACACTAGCCATTAACAGATTCAAGCTGGAAATCAGAAGAAGATTTCTAACCATTATAGGAGTCAGATTCTGGAACAGCCTCTCAGTGGGAGTTGTGGGGGCAAACAACTTAATTAATGTTAAAAGAGCTGGACCAGTCTGAGTATGTTTGTATGACAGGGTTGTTTGTGATGCCAGGGTGCAGACCTCAGCAGCCTTGGGGCTCCTGGCTGGTTTATGTCTTATGTTCCCAAATGTTCATGCTTCAGGGCCTGCAGGAGTTGGGAAGGGATTTTTTTCCCCCTCCCCAGTGTATTCTGTTTTTTTGTTTGTTAATTTTTGGTCTTTTCTCCTGATGCATCCAGGATGACTATGTCTGGAGATGGGATATGGGACCAAGAGGGCCAGGGCTCTGAAGTGGCACCAAGCATTCTCTCTTTCTCAGGGCTTGGCTGGCTAGTTCTTGCTCACATGCTCACAGTCCAACTGATTGCCATATGTGGCATCAGAAAGGAGTTTTCTTCCAGTTCAGATTGCCAGTGACCTTGGAGTTGTTTGCCTTCCTGTGCAGAACATAGGTCACTTGCCAGGATTATCTGGGTATGTTTCACTTAATCATTTCCCTGCTATTGTGGGGTCCTTGGGCACTGGTGTACCTTGGTCCTTCCTAATTTCTGCCTGTGGCACATAATAATCTATTCTCCTGTGGGCTGTAATACTTTGGTCTAATCTCAGTAGCTGGGCATTGCGTCGGGGTGCTGGGTGGTGATTGCGCCCTCTGCGGTACAGGAGGGCTGACTAGATGAGCTGGGGGTCCCTGCTGGTTTTAAGCTCCATGATTCTAAAATAGTGGTGCAAGTAGATTTTTAACTCTGGCCGGTATGGTACCGACCCCCCGATCCCACCCCCACCCCTCACAAAAAATGTTCTGTGACTAGAGTCCTGCGTGAATATAAATTTATACCTGCGGATGCAGATATCCGAGGATAGAAATCAGCATCGGTGGAACTGCAGGGCTCTCCCGGGAACTGCAGTGGCAAAAAGAACATGGGGCCCGCACTGGCAGCTCTTCTAGCATGGCTTTACTGTCCCCAACCTTTTAGAAATCCTAAATGAGGCACCAGAATCATTAGTCACTTTTGAAATTTTAAGTCCTGATCTTCCAGACCTTTATTGATTAGAAATGTCCTTGTGCATTTTCAGTTCAGTCAGTGTGTGCAACTGACCTTGTCTTTGTAGAGGGGCTGTTCTTCTCCTGCTCACAAATACTGCTCAAGATGTAAAAGAGGTTCTGAGAGTCTCTTCAAGCTACTTGATTCTGACATGTTTTCAAAGTTATGTCATTACAGTATCGTATGTACTGATGTTGGAATGCAACAAGAAACTGGATGAAGACAGGCTGTGAACAAACAAATATTTTCTTTGTCTCTATCTGTTCAGGTTTTTTTTATGTCTGAACAGCTTATTGTAGACCTGGGCAAATAACTGACTGTTTGGCTTGAGGGCAGTTCTGAAATTAAAAAAAAAAAAAAAAACTGGGTCCAACATAATCTGAAAATTGTAAAAAATGTCAGCAAATAAAAAAAATCAATTTGGGGAATTTGTAAAGAGATAGATTTGGACAGCCGCAGCAGAGGCTTCCTTTACAAGCTTTAACCCAGTGGTTAGAGCAATGACACGGGAGTGGGAAACTCTGGTTCAATTCTCCCCTCTGCCTGACGAGCAGAAGGGATTTGAATTTGGGTCTCCCACATTCTAGTGGCAATTCATAATCGCTCATAATGACAATGAATAGTCATTGAGCTAGGGAAAGAGATTTGAGAATGACCCTCTAGCTTAGTAGCTAGGACAATTACCTAGGCTGTGAGAGACCCAAATCCCTGCTCCAATGACAATTTAATTATTTACAAAAAGGAGAGACTGGTACTAAAATATTCCCGACCCTAATGGCAAAGGCACTTTCCTGCAATATGGGAAATTCCTTCTCCACATCAAGCAGAGCAGGGAATTGAGTCTGGGTCTCCCATATTGCAGGTGAAAGCTCTAAAAACTGCGTTATAAGGGAAGCCTCTCTTTAGTGGTTCAGCATGACATCTAAGCCCCCAAATATATATTTTAGACAAAACTATTAAGAAAATTCGTGTCAAAATGGCAATAAGTTCTCCTGTGACTTAGAATCCGACTTTAATGAGTCGGAGAGAGAAAAAGGGAAAGCATAAGAACCTGGATAAATCACATAAAAAACACTGAATGGGTATATTCTCACCAAAGTTATGCAACTCCAGTAACTAGTGGTGGGTGCTGAGCAAGCTGATGCACCACACGAGAGGAATATACTCCTAAACCTATTTTCCACCTTTTCTATATTAATGTGAGTTTAATACATCGACACATAACCTTTTTCTACAAAGGACCACACTGGATTTTGAATCAGCTTTCTAGATTTCCCATTGTTGGGGGAAGTTAAAAAGCTCTGTTCCTCACTGAATGTCCATTAGTACCAAGGATTACAGTCTGAGTATATGGCCAGAAAAAGTTACCCCTTTAAATCAAGTGTTAAGTGTATTAAATTCACAGCACTGAACTCAGTAACCAAAACACAGCTAAACCAGCTGCAGTTTGGTGGAGATTAACTCAGTAAAATCCCTCCTCCGCGCCAAGCTCCTAACATCTGCCCTCAGGCAATAAACTGAAGATGAGAACACACTGATCCTCTGTGCTACCTCTGAAATGATTGTTTATGGCGTGTTTATATCATATAACAATGGGATATATGAAATTCATTGCCTTTTTTGTGAATAAAGGCTTGGGAAAAAGCTCTCTACAAGTCAGCTAGTTCATTGCAGCACTAGGCTCCCACTTCTTTTCTAGATTACTCTTTTAACATGACTATTTGTTTTGACTGCCAGCTCTGGGTACTATACAACCTGTGGCAAATATGCTGAAAATGTTTTCTAACATGCACTTTGTGTGGCCCATGCATAGCACACAAGATTGATGGATCTTTGTAAGAGGGTATATTGTTCTTTTACTTTTATAAGGGGATGATGAATAGCTCAAATTAGGCTTAACGATGGGTATCCCATATTTAATGGGGAAAATTAATATTATGTAATTCATTCAATGAGAAGGCGCATTTTGATATGTTCATGTAAACTGGTTACCGTCATCTTTTCTATGTTTATGGTCTCCTAGGCTTTGGGCAATAAATGAGCATTCAAGTAAAATAAGCTAAAATTCTTGTGATTTTAAAAAAGAATCTGTATGAAAATACTTCAAATTTTAAACAAAACCTTTAATTATAACACTCATCAGTGGGTCTAACAAAGTTCTTCCACCTCTCTCATCATATTTAAAACCTCTTCACATCTGTGTATAGTACCGCATGTCACATACAAACACACTTCCAATGGCAGGAGGAGGCCATCAGATGTTAATTTTAATTCCATGAGTAAAAGGAAGTTCCTAAATCATTAGCTTTATAAGCTACATCTGTAATGCTGGCAGACCAGGTGCCAGGTCATGCCAGCATCCCCATGTCTCACCTGAACACTGACAAATACATAGCTGGAATCAGTCTGGCTCAATCGTGTGTTAGTATTGTTATAACAGGTATTAGAGGGTTTAGATTTTATTAAATACTTGTGAGATACTGTGTGCATTAATCTCACTTACCTTACAGTATGGGATACAGATACTATAACATTTGAGCATTGATATTGTAAGCCTCTGTAACTATATAAATCACCAGACAAGAGAGAGACATTAAACCAGTGTGACTTGCCAATCTGCAATCAAAGGTATTACATCCTGCCCAACAGGAAAGGTCCATCGACACCAGACAAGACTATTGTGGTAAATTAAAGAGGACAAAAGATTTTGTTGCTTTGCTCTTCCACCCCATGAAGAGGAGCCATGTAAGTGGACTCCTACCCTCACCTAAGTTCACAGCTCAGAGAACACTGGAGGAGGGGAAAGAAACCCCTAACAAGAAGAAACAGTATGTCTATGCTACTTGGACTCTGGAGGGCAAGGTTTCCAGGAATAAGCGAGGGATCCCCAGCTGCTTAGCTTGAGTTAGCTCTAAAGGACATATGGAACTTGCTTATTATAGAAGCTGCTATTACCTTTTGAAACTTAAGATTGTAACTCATTTGTGTATCTATGTTTACCTGCCCTTACCTTGTAAAAAACTCTTATTTCCTTTTTCCTATTTAATAAATCTGTATATGATTAATTAATAGAGGATTGTCTACAAGTGTTGTCCTTGGTGTGAGATCTAAGGTGCAACTGACCTGGGGTAAGGGTTTAGTCTTTTGGGACTGAGAATAACCTGAATATTGCTGTGACTCTTGGTGTAAAGGGCCATCTATCACAAAGGTAGGCTCCCCTGGGTGACGAGACAGATCAGAGTACACAAGGGGACTGTCTGTAACTCCACATTAAGGCTGTTATAGTGCCTGAGGAGTTTACACTTGATACTTGGTTTGTGAAACTTAGGTATAGAACTCTCAAGCAATTTGGGTTTATGCCCTGTTTTTTAACAGTCTTCAATCACTGCAGGCAGCATCATAGCACAATAGAGAAAAGTTAATATGTAGTAACTATAGTTATTCAGGTAGATTTTTCATTTAGATCCATGCTTGTAAGCATGCATAAATTCTGAGTGCCAAGCTCTGAACCCACTGGAAGTCATTAGCTGGTGGGGCCATGTATATGGTGCCTGGTGGAGCCAGATATTCAGCAAGATGTAGAATGAGTCACAGCATGAACCCCACACAGTGTCTGCTCCATTAAAACAAAATTTGAAATAGTGGGCCTGAATCGGATTAATTTTCTTGAATTCTACTAAAGAGTTAATTCTGACCAAGGCTCTGACTCAGCAAAGCACTTAAGCACATTCCCAAAGATGTAAACAGTCCTGCTTAAAGTTAAGCAATTGCTAAGTGCTTCGCTGAATAAAGATAGGATTATTCATGTGCTTAAGTGCTTTGTTAATCAGCACTTTGGACAACTGTGAAAGGAGAACCAGGCCAAAAGATTCTAAACAAGTGGGAATGGAGGCTGGGGAGCATGAATCTACACTAACAGTCTACAGAGTAGCAGCTGTGTTAGTCTGTATCCGCAAAAAGAACAGGAGTATTTGTGGCACCTTAGAGACTAACAAATTTATTTGCCCACGAAAGCTTATGCTCAAATAAATTTGTTAGTCTCTAAGGTGCCACAAGTACTCCTGTTCTTTTTACTAACAGTCTAGTTAAACAACCAGTTATAAGGCAAGTAGCTTTTCTTTCTCGCTTGAGTATTTGTCAGTACAGATTAGATTCTCATTTGGGGGGATTAAACAACCACCACCTACTAAAGAGTTGAGAAGAAATTACCCAGTAAAATTGCTGTTCTGAAATGGGTATCAGACCTACTTGGTACGACAATGGCACAAGGCTTTGTACAGTTACAAACCGTAATCAAGGTAGCAGCCTTGACTTTCTCTGCAATAGACGTTTCTCAGAAATGCCACAGAGGCTACTATAGACCTTGTGGAATATTTTCTAAAAGTTTCTGATATTGAAGCACCCACGAGATCGTAACTAAGCTGCATACACAGTCTTATTTATTCAGACAATCTCTAGCCATGATTGCACATAGCTCTAACAGAACCCTCTAGAGAGAAGTGTCTAATTTACACATCTGAGTTTCTTTCAGCCACCAGTCTGATTTGCATCAAATACAGCCATTCCCCCCTTAATTTAAACAACTGACTGTTGTTTGCTTACTCGCTCACTCACCCCCTTTCCTGAAATTATTTAGTCATGATCTCCCTATGGTTTTTGTTGCCTCCTGCCTTCTGGTTTATCCTTGGCTTCCTGGCTCTCAATGTTCTTTCTATTTTTCCCAACTCAAGCTTCACCTGCTGCCACGGCAACTGTCGATGTCAACCTGGTTACCCTCACAGAGTGTGGAAATGCTGAACAGCTTCACTCAGCCCGCTGGACTCCTCCCATTCCTTTGGCTATAGAATATGATCTGTTCTGGGGAGATGGGATCAGAAACCATTTCCCCTAAACTCAGGCTCCAGTCATTCAGCTGAATAAGGAGTGGTGCTTAGGCCCCGGTCCACCTCATTCGTCTCCTCACACTACAGCAGATGCAATACCTCCCTCAGATGTAAAGAGCATGGGTCTCTATTCCACTGTGTGAGCTGTGCACCTCAGTTTACCTTTCAGTAAGTGAGTACAATAATATCTAATATACCTCACAGGAGCACTGCAACCTTCATGTACCTGTAAATTATTCTGAAATCCTTGAATGAGTGGAGCTATGTACAGGAGTGCCACCAGCTTTTTTGCCACCCTAGGCGGCAGAAGGTCCTGCCCCCGAAATGCCACCCCCAACAGAGGCGGCGGACGGTCCCATCCCTGAAATGCTGCCCCCGACAGTGGCGGGGAAGGTCCCGCCCCCCAAATATCGCCAAAGATCTGGCCGCTGCAGTTGCCGCCCCCCAAATGTTAGTGTCCTAGGCAACCACCTAGGTCGCCTAATGGGTTGCGCCAGCCCTGGCTATGTAAGTGTAACATCATCATCTTCTTCTCACATCACATTAGGTTTGAATACTAACCAGACTGCTGATTGCTTCAACCATATACCAAGACACAGAGGTATAGTGACAGGATTGTTTTTCAGTCTCAGTTTATATGGTTTTTCTTTTCTGTCTTTGGGCTGGCATGAAGAGAGAAACCTGGGATTCAGAGTTCAGGCAGGCCCATAACAGTTCAGTTTTCAATTTAATGACAATAGATGGGATAAGCTGAGGGTGGGGGATCCTGCTCGCTTGTCCATGGATACCCAGGACTTCATCTGATAAGAAAACATGGGCATGCCACTTTTCTACCTGTGATCCTACTCTTTTCAGTAAATAAAAATGAAAAACTGTGGCTGCTGTGAAAGCGTTTCTCTGTGTTCTGATTGTTCAGCTTAGGGTTATTGTGCAGGTTCTCTCTTTGCTTCTTCCCTTGAGTGTGTCTGATGCTCAATTGTTGCATTATGTTTAAGTGTATCCTTTTTATTACAGATTTAGGCCTGTCTGAATACATGTTAATTAACAGATTTATACATTTTAGTGTAGACAAGACACAAATGTTTGTTGATAGTCATGTTTAACCCTAGCCTGCAACTGGGACACAACCATTGGTATTGTTTCTGTTAATTAGGCATGTTTAAACATGCAGAAAAATTCAAGTGTAGATATACCCTTAACATTAATTTCAATGCTGGTACAGCCAGCACTAGCGTGTGACTTTCCATCACAATTGAGACTATGTAATAATTATAAAATTCAAATACCTAGATAATATTACGGAAAATGTCTGTTTGGTTGAAATCTACATCTGATCATATAAAAAACATTCAATATAGTACTCCACTACCCCTCTCTGCCTCTGTTGTTGAGTGCCCACTTTGACTGTGTCCATGAATATATTTGTTCTTGATCTCTGTCAAGCCAGAAGAGAAGCAGCTGACAAAGCTGAAAGCATTTACACTTGGGCCTTTCAGTTGTAATTTGCATCAAGTTTTGGATTGTACTTTGTGGCATATATGTGTGTGGGCTTATTTTAATGACGTTCATTGTGAAAAACTAATGTTCTGCCAGTACAGAGCAAGAGGACAATAAGAACATACTTCCCACCAAAAGCAATATATTCTGTAAGGGAGGAAGCATCTTGATTGAAAGTCATAGTTTTAGGAGCAACCACTGACATAGGGTACTTCCCTTTTCCTTTTATGCCTGTATAAAGATTTTCCAGTAATATTCACTACAGTTCAAATGGAGACCACCACTAGAGCTGGTAATATTTTCAGAATTTGAATGAATTTTGCACTTGTAAATGGAAACTTGCGGATAGGGATTAAATACAACTGGCCACCAAACATATATATTTGAGATCCAGAACAGCATGATCGAGACTGTAATTCCTCTAAAGTTGGCCTGTACACTTTTTGAATGACTTATATTCACTGATGGCATATCCAAATTCAGGCCAGTTTTGATTTGAACTCTTCTGTCTTAATACCAACAACTACTCCTAACTGTTGTTACCTAGCAGCTCTGTGTTCTTGGGGAACCAGGGCGCAGTACCCAGCCTGTCTGACTCATGAAAGACCTTCCCCCCCAGCCTCTGCTTGAACCAAAACCGATCAGAAGAAAGACTTGCAAAAGGCAATGAAAAGGCCGTGGGAGACCCACCTAAGCCCCTGGGATAAGAATGACAGGATTAAGGAAACTCCCCTAGCCTCATTTGCATCGAAGATGGGACAAGGAGGCATCTCCATTAGCATACATAATGGAGAACAGAGATTCCAAGGCAAGAACCACATGGAACTCTGGGACCAGAAAAGGAGGGAAACACTGCATGATGGGCAGGAGCGGCACCAGGGTTTTTGACGCTTTAGGCGGCAGTGCTCCTCCTCTGAGCATTCAGCGGCGGGGGGTCCTTCCACTCCGTGTCTTCGGGGAACTTCGGCGGTGAGTCCCGGAGCAAGTGAAGGACCCACCGCCAAATTTCCACCGAAGACCCGGAGCGGAAGGACCCCCCGCCGCCGAATTTCTGCCGAGGATGGCAAAATGCTGCCCCCCAAATCCTGCTGCCCTAAGTGACCGCCTAGGGTCGCCTAGTGGAAGCGCCGGCCCTGATGGAGATCTCTGCTCCAGATGTTAATGAACCCACGCCTGCACACACCCAGCTCAGTAGTTATCAAACCAATTCTAGTAATAAATCCTTTATTGCTATCCAAAATAATGAAGCTCCCTAATTGCATTGTGAGCTCCCTCCAAGGAACACTGCCCATAGCCAGGAAAGATCACATGGTCTAGCCTGAACAAAAACAACTTTGGTATACTCCCTTGTTTACACATAAACAAATCTAGTGCTCTCTCTTGAACCATTGTTGTTTCTCTACAAAAACCCCTACCTATGCTCAAGTAAGTTTTCTGGTGCCTAGATCCAAAATCTGCATCAGGATCTTCTCCTAACTGATCATGCCGGGGGCTCTGCCTATCTCCAGCACTCAGCTACCACCATCACCTGGGACCTCTGATTGGTTCAAGCTTCACGGAGTGGTGAGAACCTATCTCTCTCTCTCTCTCTCTAGATGTAGCCTTCTGACCCTGACTTGTGTCATCAGTTATAGTTTTCTAAACCTGACTTTTATAATCAAGTTTAAGTTAGATTTAATATGATAACTGTTTTGTTTGTTTGGCTCCCCTATGGTTATTACCTGGCAATGAATAACTTTCATGATTAAGCTGGTTGCGTCTCTCTCTCTATCTCTCCCCCTTATAGGTATGTTTTTTGGTTTCCTCATTCGCTCTGCAGCAACACTCCTCGAACCTAAGCTAAAAGATCCCTGCAGTGCCCCAAAATCCTGTGGGGTTTGCTCATCGAGTGGGTTACTACCAGAACAATTGTAACATGAAAGTGCAGATAGAGATGTGCTGACCCTGGGACATATGAGGGTGGCAGCTTGGAAGTGCTGCTCAACCCAGTCTGCTGAGTCCAGGGGCATATGAGGGTGGCAGATTGAAAGTGCTGCTCAACCCAGCCTGCTCAGGTGTGCTCTATTCTGGTGCTTTGCCCATGGTATAGGAGGGTGACATATTGGAGGTGCTGCTTGACCCAGCCTACTGATTCCAGGGACATATAAGGGGTCAGCTTGGGAGAGCTGATTAACCCTGTCCTCTCAGGCGCGCTCTGTTAATGTGTGTGTGTGTTTGTCTGATTCTGGGGCTGGAAGAACCCAGCCCTGGGGAACCTAGGTTCTACAGAATACCACATTGGGAGGGAACTTGCAGCAGGGAGAAGTAGAGCTCCATATGAGAACACAAGTGACACAAGCAGTACATTGATAGAAGTACAGAACCCCTCCCCCTCCAGAAGAGTAACCCTAATAAATGAGCATACCCCAAAGTAACGGGCAAAGCTGGTAACATTGTGATATCATCAATATGCACATTGGCTATGTCAGAGAAGAGACTAGAAGGCCCCTGTACTGCACAAATCAGATGTATAAGAGAACTGTCTACAGACTTATAAGAGACATACCAATTAATCCTATAGTCAGGTTTCTGAACTCACTTCTAAGACACTTCTCTTCTCTCCCTTATCCCATTGCTTCCCATAATCCAGGTTTATAATCTTTCTGTAACAGTCATGCTCAAAGGAGATGTGATTACCTTACTGCTTCCTCACTTTGCCGCTGTGGCAGCAAGTTAAGAACAGCAACTCCTAAACTGACATTAATGAACACATAGACAGGTCATGTGACCAGGCTAAATTGTTATTTTCAGTGTATTAGACAGAGAAGGTGGGTGAGGTAAAGTCTTTTATTGGACCAACTTCTGATGGTGAGAGGCAAGTTTTCAAGCTTACACAGAGCTCTTCTTCTGGTCACCTGAAGATGAAATTTGCATAAACTCAGAAGCATGTCTCTTTCACTAATAGAAGTTGGTCCAATGAGAGATATTACCTCACCCACCTTCTCTCTCTAATATCCTGGGATTAAAATTGCTACAACACTGCAGTTTCAATATAAACATTAATAGGTACTGTGGCAAGATGTACAAACCATGCACCAGGCAAAAAGAGGTTAGAGAACAGCTTTGGGTTCAGGCAACCAATCTTGGAGGCAAAAGGAGCCTTAAAAGAGGGAAGGCCTATTCAGTAGGGCCCAGCCTCTGCCCAATAACTTCCAGAAAAGAACACTACAGACAATGGGTATAAACAATAGGAGATCTAGCTTTTCACGGATTGTTCTCTCTTCTCTATAACCGGGTTTAAAAGAGAACTGGATACATTCATGGAAGTTAAGTCCATTAATGGCTATTAGCCAGGATGGGTAAGTAGCCTCTGTTTGTCAGATGGTGGTGATGGACGGCAGGAGAGAGATCACTTGATCATTACCTGTTAGGTTCACTCCCTCTGCGGCACCTGGCATTGGCCACTGTTGGTTGACAGGATACTGGGCTGGATGGACCTTTGGTCTGACCCAGTACGGCCATTCTTATGTTCTTATGTTCTCTCTCTCTTGGTCTGGTACCAAGACCGCAACCTATGCCTTGCAGCTCGTGGTAGCAATTCATATTTAAGGTTCCACTAAATCTCATTTCTAGTCATGTATAGAATAATGACGTGGTATTTATCATCAGTTACTCCATTACAACTAATCTTCCTTTCCCCTTCATTGCTGACTTGTGTAGCAACTTGTGCATGGGAATAAATGCACAGCATAGAAGTTTCTAAGTTTCATTAATATGATTTTAACTTTTCTTCAAAAATGGTATATTCACTCATTATCTTAATTTTTTTTATCCAAGTCAAAAAAATTCATTTCTCTAAATATTTTCTTCAGTAAATTCTTTTTACTTCAGCCTTCACAGGAATTTACACAAACTAATAATAAGTACCACATATAATGTTCAGAAGTTACTGGCTGGTTTAGTTTCTTTAGTTAATGTTTAACTCCCTAGCTTAAGTAAGGCATAATTTACTATTTACTCACCAGGAAAAAAAAAATCAGGTTAACATAGTTTAGATATCTTTGAGTTCAATTTTTTTAAATTTCTTCCATCTCCGTCAGCTTAGGAGTAGTAGTAAGCATTTGCATTATAATGGATCTGACTGAAGAGATGATATTTTTCTTTTTCACTAAGTAGAAAGTTAATTTATCCTAACTCTGTCCAACTGATAATGTTAGAGCTCAAACAGTGGCTCCTGGAGTTGTTCTGAAAGACTAGCAGCATCCTGGTTAATATTCCCTGCTCTATGATTGATCTGAAACTGTCAATTTGATAAGACAGCTAGCTGCATCTAATTTTGCAGTGATAAGCACATAAAGGAAAACAGTAAATTGACTATCAGACTGATAGTCTTGAAACTATTACAAAAGAGTCCATTTAAGAGCTAAGAATTTCATTTTGTGGGCAGGGTAATTTCTTTCATCTTTTGAAAATCCTTTGCTTGAATATTATGTGTAGTTGCCCATCTTGGTCTTGATAGACAGTATTCTCAAGCCACCTCTTCTGGAGTCTACATGGAAGATATCAGGGAATTTCGGATTAGCATCTGCCAAGACAGAGATGCTAACCACAGCACCTATGAAAATATCTTTGAATAACCCTTCACAAAATGGAGGCAATAGCTTCTGAAGCCTAAAAAGCAATTTGTATTTTTAGGGTCTTATCTGGATCATCCTTGATCCCATTTGCACTCACAATAGCCTGCAAATATCACATGGAAGATTTGTAAAAAAGGCATTTCTCAACAGAATGTTTCAAGCAATATACTTTAAGGTGATTCAAAACATACAGTAGCATACTTTTGGCTTCCTCTAAGTTTCTGTAACACACAATCAAGAACAGTAGAACCTCAGAGTTATGAATAGCAGAGTTACAAACTGACTAGTCAACCACACACCTCAATTGAAACCGGAAGTACGCAATCACGCAGCAGCAGAGAGACCAAAAAAAAAAAAATACAGTACAGTACTGTGTTAAACGTAAACTACTAAAAAAACTGGGAGAAAGTAGCATTTTTCTTCTGCATAGTAAAGTTTCAAAGCTGTATTAAGTCAATTCCAGTTGTAAATGTTTGAAAGAACAACCATAACGTTTTGTTCAGAGTTACAAACAACCTCCATTCTCGAGGTGTTTGTAACTTTGAGGTTCTACTGTACTCTAGGAGTACAAATACTTCATTCAAGCTCATGTTTCCCAGCCCTTCTCCATTATGTGCCAGAACACTGCTGTGAGCACAGGGGAGTATGATATCCTGCTGAAATTCCCAAAACTCTGAAGGCAGAGGAAAGCAGTTTCTGTTGTCATCTTCCTCCATTTCAATCTGATAGCACCCAGAGTTTAGGTCCCTGACTAAAACCACGTACTTGACACACTTCACTATCCTTCCACTGTAGAAGATGCAAGGGGGAAATCAATTCTCTTAAATTCCAACTTCCAGCAGTTACTGGAGATGATGTATCATAATAGTGATATAGGGTATTTTATCAGGACCTATATACAACATTTAGCAGCTGCACTGTGTCCATGAGATAACTCATCCTGGACAAGCTCTTCCAAAATCTCATTCAGCTTGCAAGTTACTCTCTTTTCAATCAGCAGGAATCAACAAACAAATCTTCAAAGTCAAAAGTAAGGCTAGCATTCACAAGTCTTCCTTTATTTGCACTTCCCTCATTACACACTGTGACCAAAATTTTAGCTTTCAAAGGAACAGATTTTGACACTTTACCAATTTCACATCTTGGCTGGAAAATTACACTGAGGCACAAACTGTTCTTCAGAATCCCCAAGATCTTGTTTACTGACACATTAGGCACATTCAGAAGGACATTCTCAGCAATGACGACAGGTAATAGCCTTCCAAAAAGCTGGTCTGCAGAATAAATGGATTGTTTAAATCTTGCTTCAGACTAACTGTCAAAAAACCCAGGCCCTTTTGCTAGCTGAAATAGTGTGTGGCTGCTTCCATACCATCTGATTTAGCTGACTTTCCTCTCATTCCTCTGTCTCATAGTTACCACCGAACATGAAATAGTTGGTGCCCTCAAATAGTTTGGCCACACAAGGATTCTTTTAAAAAAATGGCTCAATTCCTTTGGATATCATCCTGACAGACGATAATTCAACATACTGATGAATATAAGGCAGGGGTCGGCAACCTTTCAGAAGTGGTGTGCCGAGTCTTTATTTATTCACTCCAATTTATAGTTTTGCATGCCAGTAATACATTTTAATGTTTTTAGAAGATCTCTTTCTATAAGTCTATAATATATAACTAAACTATTTTGTATGTAAAGTAAATAAGGTTTTTAAAATGTTTAAGAAACTTCATTTAAAATTAAATTAAAATGCAGAGCCCCATGGACTGGTGGCCAGGCCCCAGGCAGTGTGAGTGCCACTGAAAATCAACTTGTGTGCCGCCTTCGGCACGCGTGCCATAGGTTGCCTACCCCTGATATAAGGAGTAGGATTTGACTACTGAAACAGCAGTGATGTATTCTCAGATGTAAGGTAAACACAGTTTTCTACCACACACACAGAAGTTACAAATGTTGTAAATACTTGAATGCTAAGGAGGGAATATTTTGACCTTCACCATCTTCTTGTCTCCAACATAACATCAATGGTCTGTGCAGGAAAGGATGCCAAATTATTTAAGTAGATGATCTCTGAAATAGTGTAACTTGAGCTTTCTGTCCAGCATATATGAGCTAAGGATACTGCAACAATACACTGGGATCTAAAAATCCCTCTCAGTTACAGATAGTTGTGTGGTTCTTTTGTGCTAGTTCTTTGAATCTTGTAATGTTATCTAATTGTCCTGGACTCAGGATTTCCTCTGAAACATTAAGGATAAATAGCGATGGGGTTCCTTCCCGGGTTGCCTGCTTCACCTCTACAGGGACAAATCAAGATTAGGAATATAGTACTTTACATTAATAAGCAACTAGGCAGAATGTGTGATCAGTTGGCCATACTGTAATTTTCAGTTTCAACATTCTAGGTACATAGATACAACACACACACAACATTCAGTCCATTCCATGAATCTCTTTGGTTTTTCACAATATATGCTGTTTGGAAATACAGCTATGTAAGTAACAATCCACAAAAACTCCTACACAACTGCTGAGGTTGGAGGAGTACAGGATCTATGAAAAGCCTCACTGGTAGCTCAGTCTATCTGCCTGGACACAAAACACACAATTAACAACCACCAACATGTAAAATACTCACAGGTTCCCAGCTGCTTGGCTTTCTCTTCATCTAATTAGCTTTTATCCTCTTAGCTTAAGTAAGGTATAACTTCACCAGCAACTATGCAATTTAAGAGTTTAGATTTCTCAGGATTTAAAGCTTTTGGTCCTTTCTCTCTGACTCTGCTAATGGGAAATTTTCTTTTCTATTCATAGATACTCTGTCTGGGATGTCATCTAATAAAGTGGCTGCTCAGTGAGTACAGAATTCTCCTGCCCCTCCCCTAATTAAATGGGTTAGAGACCATTCTTAGTCAAAGAACCAACTTAGGCAGTGGTTCTCAAACAGGGATATATGTACACCTGGGGGGTACCCAGAGGTCTTCTGGGAGTACATCAACTCATCTAGATATTTGCCTAGTTTTACAACAGGCTACATGAAAAGCACTAGCGAAGTCAGTACAAACTAAAATTTCATGCAATGACTTGTTTATACTGGTCCATATATTATACACTGACATGTAAATACAATATTTCTATTCCAATTGATATATTTTATAATCATATAATGATTATAAACATGAGAAAATCAGCAGTTTTTCAGTCATAGTGTCCTGTGACACTTCTGTATTATATCTGATTTTGTCAGCAAGTAGTTTTTATGTGAAGTGTAACTTGGGGTACACAGGACAAATCAGACTCCTGAAAGGGGTACAGTCTGGAAAGGTTGAGAGCCACTGAACTTAGGACTCATCTTGAATGAGTGAAATCCTCTCACAGAAGTGTTTTGTTACATGAGTGATAATATAGTTTTGATCAAAGAGGAAGGCCATTTTCAGATGGCAAGTTGTAAAGTATTTCAAATGATCTAAGATTGAGATCGAGATTAGTGACTATGTAAGCAATGTTGATGAAGTTGGAAATCTTTTAGTTCTCTTAATGTTGCATTTGACAGAACAACCTAGCAATGGGAGCATTTTTTTGGACAAACTGACATTTCACTTGATCAACAGGGCAATCATGTACCCACAGGAAATCAATTGTATCCAGTTACAAGAGAATTGCTTTATTTGGAAGCTCCTCCTGATTTCTGAAACATAAGAACAGCCATACTGGGTCAGACCAAAGGTCTGTCTAGCCCAGTATCCTGTCTTCTGACAGTGGCTAATGCCAGGTGCCCCAGAGGGAATGAACAGAACAGGCACTCATCAAGTGATCCATCCCCTGTCACCCATTCCCAGCTTCTGGCAAACAGAGGCTAGGGACACCGTCCCTGCCCATGCTGGTTAATAGCCATTGATGGTCCTATCCTCCATGAATTTATCTAGTTCTTTTTTGAACCCTGGTATAGTGTTGGCCTTCACAACATCCTCTGCCAAGGAGTTCCACAGGTTGACTGTGCGTTGTGTGAAAAATACTTCCTTTTGTTTGTTTTAAACTTGCTACCTATTAATTTCATTTGGTGCCCCCTAGTTCTTGAGTTATGAGGAGGAGTAAAGTACATTTCCTTATCTACTTTCTCCACCAGTCATGATTTTATAGACCTCTATCATATCCCCCCTTAGTCGTCTCTTTTCCAAGCTGAAAAGTCCCAGTCTTATTAATCTCTCCTCATACAGCAGCCGTTCCATACCCCTAATCATTTTTGGTGCCTTTTTCTGAACCTTTCCCAAGTCCAATATATCTTTTTTGAGATGGGGTGACCACATTTGCACGCAGTATTCAAATATGGGCATACCATGGATTTATCTAGAGACAATATGATATTTCCTGTCTTGTTATCTTTCCCTTTCTTAATGATTCCCAACATTCTGTTCGCTTTTTTGACTGCCGCTGCACATTGAGTGGATGTTTTCAGAGAACTATCCACAATGACTCCGAGATCTCTTTTTTGAGTGGTAACAGCTAATTTAGACCCCATCATTTTATATTTTATAGTTGGGATTATGTTTTCCAATGTTCATTACTTCGCATTTATCAACATTGAATTTCATCTGCCATTTTGTTGCCCAGTCACCCAGTTCTAAGAGATCCTTTTGTAGCTCTTCGCAGTCTGCCTGGGATTAAATTATCTTGAGTAGTTTTGTATCATCTGCAAATTTTGCCACCTCACTGTTTACCCCCTTTTCCAGATCATTTATGAATATGTTAAATAGGACTGGGCCTATTTGAAATTTGAAAATTGCACAAATCTTATTTTTTTTTCTACATAAAACCCCAGGACAGTTAGCTTTCCATACATTTTGGAAATGGGACTTATTTATGTCTAAATGTTTCATATTCCTTATCTTACAGTTTTGTTTCACCTAATTTATACCTGCTTGGTCCAGGGCCTTCTGTATTATACTTTGCTGATTCAGGCTGATGGGTTTTTAACTCCTCCCTTTCTGGCTGCCTACACTTCCTCCCACCACTTATATGCAACCTAAAAGGATAAGGTGATAGCTGAATAATTGTATACTGTGAGGTTTCCATATGATGTTATCACAATGCATACAAACCACCCGGGAACAGATTGTCTCCTAGCAAAATCTATTTTTGGTAGCCATGTTTGGCTCATGACACAATGTTGTTGAATGCATGGTACAATATGGATCAAAGGCCCATGTTAATGTTCCTGTCACTGCATCATCCCATCCAAGTCAATGGAACAAAGACTAGCAACAGATTCATTTTGACTTGCAGAAAGAGACATACTAACCTCTCCCCTAACTGCTGATGCATATGCAAGGTGTCTAGAGATGGCTTGAAATGGTACCACTTTTAGCAAAACCACTGAAGCTGAAGAAAATGGTTTGCTGAAAACAGATTCCAAAATAAGACTTATTAAACAATAGCTCTCAATTGAAAATTCAGGAATTTCAGACATTCTTAAATATTACAAAGCATACTAGCACTGTTATTCATTATCCTAAAAACAAATAGGTTAGAAGAGAGCTTTTTCCAAACATTAAACAAAAGAAAAAGAAAATGTTAATCATGTAGGTATATCAGTAAGCCATTTTATAGCAAATATTTTATATTAAAGTGCCATTCCTCAAGGAACATTACAAAAAATTTCTGCTAATTATTTTTAAACACTGTCTTGGAACCAGATTTTCTTCCCATAGAATATAAATGGCAAAGGAAAAAGAAAGCAAAATGCAAGTAGAAAAATAATAAAATATGAAAGAAAAAGAGTAAATTCAGATTGTGCATTCAGTCCTATACAAGGGAGGGGGGAAAAGAAAGGTATATAAAGGATGTAATAAAAATGGAACTAAGTCTTACAGCATAAGTGATTAAGAAACATAAATCAGCACAGTGTGAACACAAAGTTTCTATTGGTTAGAAAGTTTTTACTGATTATACTTGTGTTTTCTAGTAAACACAGAGGAAATACTTCTCAAACCAGTAAAAACATTCTGACTAGTAGAAACATTTTAAGTGTGTGACAATAACTGAGACCTTGAAAACATTGTTGTTGACTACAAGTCATGAAGAAATAATTTCAGCTTGCCTAGAGGCTTTGCAACCTAATCCTCATGTTACACTGTCTTCAAGTTCTAGAGAGAATATGGACTCTGTTAGTGACAATTCCCAGTAGAGAGTTACTGAAATAAACAGCACACTGCCTAAGAGGCTAAATTGTAAAAACAAAAGGAAATGTGTCTGTTTCTTTCTTTTCTCGTATAACTTGTTTACATGGGCTGGGAGTTAATATAGGTGGCCAGGTTTACACTGTGTTATTTTAATGAAGCAATAAAGCAGTTAATTATTTTTAGGTCTGTTCTATATGGATTAATGAGAACATGCACTTCAGCTGTTTTTTTATTAGCTAAAAATGCGTGGAATGTATGAAAAGTGGCATTACGACTTATATTCTAGCGTGGACCTGACGATACAAAACTATAGAGATGATCGGGGAGATGTTAAAGCAGTTTATGGAAGCTGATGAGACAAGCTGTTTAAATCTCTATGCTTAGGCACAACAATAGAGTGGGGGAAACATAGTAAAAGAAATGTGACTCCTCTGCCACCTGAACTCTTTAAATCAAGAGCACATATCTTTATAAAACACGCTCGAGATCATCCACAGATTATAGTCTGTATCATGCAGGAGGCCAGACTGGCTAATCATAATGGTTCCCTCTGGCCCTAAAATCTATGAGAAAAAGTTGGATGAGGGGAATGACAATTATCCTGTTGATGTGTACATCAGAACATCATCAGGGGAAATATGTTCTCACTCCTGATCTGCTCCAATATTTTTTCAGGAGGCTGCAGCCCTACTTTAAATGTCTTGGAATTTTCTTTCTGTGCTTAAAGAAAAGCAAAGCATTTGGTTGCAAAAAGATCTAAGAAAGTGCTGTGTGGTTCTTCAAATCACAGAATGTTCTTCTGTGCAAAAAACAAGCAGCTTGTAACTGTAGTGCAGAAGCCCATGTGCTTGGCTATCCTAGGGTCAGATTTGACATTCACATACTGCATCAAAGAACAAAATAACACAAATCTGTACTGTGTAGACCTGTATCTCTTATATCTCTCCCAGAGCTGTACTGCTATTTCTTTGTTTTAAAGCAGCAGCTGCTCTTGTGATGTCTGAGTTGATATTTTCTGGCACATGAAACTTTAAATAAAAAAAATAAGAGAATAAAATCCCTATATTAGGCAATCGAATAACTAATGCTAATGACTGATTTTTTAAATTGTTCATGTCATTTATTGCAACATGGTGACAGACATTTTCAAAATGTCTTCAGTAATATAAAATGCAGTGTAGTGTTCAAAGTTATTCAAATGATATCCATTTGTCAATGGGTTTATAGGTTCAACAGAAACGAGGAACGAATTTCAGAAAACTTGAACCTAACAAATGACTGTTATACAGCTAAATATTACCATGCTGAAAATGTGAATTCCTCATTTTAGAATGTTCCAGTTATAACACTGCAAGTCTCTTATGCAATTTAAGTTTTTAAATTATTGTAAATAGCTCCTAGTTACTAAAGCAATAACTCCTATATAAAGACCAACTATTTAGTAAATTGTATTCAGCAAATCTATGACTGAATTACTAAATAAAGAAATTCATAAATGTTAGTGTCTTATAGCCATAAATGCTGCAAGTAATGACATTTCATTGTGAAGTAACTTAAATACCACAGTTAGGATAGGGAAAGTTCAGTTTGGTCGCAGGTATTTTGAATGCCTCAAAGTGATAGGAATAGTATTCAGTTTGTCATTTAAATACTAGCGCAGCACAAATATAATAGTTGTCACATCGCGTTAGTCACTGTCTTTTGCATTAGTTGATATTTCACTGACAGTATCAAAGATGTTAACAGTAAAACACACAGGATTGGTAATGGGATATGCAGCCTTTTACCTCTAGATCAAGGTTTCAGACCTAAGTAGGATTGAAAGAGACTTACCAACAGTGGTCTTGTTTGTAGTCCATTGTATGTAACATGAATTGCCAACAGCTAGACTGAGACTACCAGTCTCAACAACTAATGGACATCAAGACAGAACTTTTGTATCTTAAAAGGTGGTCTTTCCAAAACAGTATTGAAGCCCATTGGAGGGGCACTATGGGGAAGCTTGCACTGCCAATGCCTGTCCTCTCTGTGTCTCTGATAAGAGAAATTCAGTTCCCAGGGCAGCTAGCTCAGAATCTTTCACAAGCACTAAGGGTTTGTCTACACTAAAAATTAAGTCAACCTAATTTAGTCGATGTAAAGCCACCGCATATCTACACTTTGCTCCTTGTGTCAGCAGTGTGCATCCTCACCAGGAGCGCTTGCACCGATTTACCTGTCAGTGTAGGGCATTGTGGGAAGGCTTCTGAAAAACAGCAACAGTCAATGTAAGCAACACAGTGTCTACACTGACACTGCATCAACCTAACTAAACTGACCTAAGCGCTACACCTCTTGTGGAGGTTGAGTTATTAGATCAGTGTAGTGGGCGAGTTACATTGGTGGGAGCTACATTTTGGTGTAGATGCTTACAGAGTTAGGTTGATGTAAGCTGCCTTATGTTCTGACATCAACCTAACTCTGTAGTATAGGCCAGGGCTAATTTAACTACTTCACTTTGTAAAGTTGTTAATTTAGTGCAGTTCTCACTGCAGGTTTGAGGCTTTAAATTATAAATGATACATTAGTGACATTATAAAAATTTCCAGGGACACAGACAATGGTTCCTAACTATAATAATAATACCGAGTCCTTATACAGTGCTTTATACCAGTAGATCTCAAAGCGATTTACAAAGGGAGCTAAGTATATACAATTATGACTTCATTGCAGGAACAACAAAAAGGAAAAGATGAATTGGGAGGGAGAAGGACTTTAATATTGAACATTATTAAACATTAACTTCAATAAATAGCAAAAAGGGGGAAAGATAAATATACTAAGTACTTTTTTGTGTGTAAATGTTCTTTTTCAGGTTTGTTCCAGTGTGAAAATACCTGGGTAACAGTTACTTAATGTAGTGACCACTATAGTTTAAATTTGCAGAAACCATTACAATTATTCCTCTTTTTTTCAGCTGATCATAATTTCCCCAAAAAATACATTTTTGGGTTGAGCATCTGCAACCTTGATCTCTGCTCTAAGATTATTTTTTAGAGGGGTGAGAAAAAGCTATTTGGTTTACTGGAGAATGGGGAAAAAAAAAACAGAAGAAACTTCCCCACTATAAATACATCCACTCTTTTTAAAAAATGAAATGACAAAAAACAGCTAAACTCTGAATTTCAGCATACACACTGAGTCCTCAATGAGGAGTAAGGGCTTTTTCCAAACTATGATAAAAAAACTGGTTTTGACTTTTGAGTGTGGAAAAATTGGCATTCTGGGCACGCATGGCTGAAAATTTTATGAAGTTTCTAATTGTGCACAAAAATTTACACATTTTATATTACTACGGTATATTGTATTCTCATACCTATGTACCTTATTATGAAGAAATAACAACCCTATAACCTGAAAATAAATGTTACCACTTTAACTTGCTAAAGAACAAGACTGCATCTTTTCATTTACACTACTTGCATCTGTTGCTACTTTTATTAAACAATGTAATATTATGATGTGCTTAAATGACAAAAGAAAAAGCTTTCCCTGTGAAAAAGTTATTTCCACTTGGAAATTTACTCTTGATTTATGAAGGCTTCCTTGCTTAAATAATGTGACAGTTAATGGGGTAAGTGAAGTGCACAAAATGACAAGCACACTTTTTACCGGGATCTACCTTTAATCCACAGTTCTCTTCAGTTGGAAGGAACAAGAAAGAGTAGTGAAAGAACAAACATTGTCCTTTATGTGCAGCTAAACTATATCACAGGACACCAGTCTAAGCCTCTACATTCTTTCAAAGACTCAGCATTTCATTATGCTATTGTTTTAAGCAGGGCCGCCTGGGGGGGGAGGGAAGAGGGCAAGTGGGGCAATTTGCCCCAGGCCCGGGCCCCACAGGGGCTCCCACGAGAATATAGTATTCTATAATATTGCAACTTTTTTGTATGGAAGGGGCCCCCGAAATTGCTTTGCCCCAGGCGCCCTGAATCCTCTGGGTGGCCCTGGTTTTAAGGCATTACTAGTTTGGTAATACTCCATTTAACAACTTAATATATATGATTTTCTTCAAAAAAGAGAGCATGAAACTTTGATCTTTGTTCTTATTTACACATGACATAAAATACAAATGCACCAGATATACCATAATTCCTAATGGCAAACACAACGCTAAACACACTTTGTCCCTGTTATATTAATTTTGGTGGGATATATGGTCCAAAGGTGTTAACATAATCCAGTTATTTAACATAACATAGTTTTAAACAAGGTTTGGGGTTAGATTTCTTAGTACCATGGCAAATACACCATCAATTATTTTTTAAAGAAGATGTTTTTAATACAGATACAGAAAAGAAAGGAAAATAGTTAAGGCATTTGAATTGTAAGTATCAAATAAGTAATAGCTGGAGAGTTTTTAGAAGGAAAAAAACCCTGCTTGATAGTCTTTTAGGTATTAACTGTTTTTGAAGGGGGAGAGAGAAGAAGTTAGTAGAGATGGGCTATAGCTGTTGCTGGCATTGTGAAAGTCTGATTTTGATTTTAAGAAGACAAAACAAAATGAACACACACAAAGGGGGAAATAAGAGAACAGCAAAACATACTGTATCCCAGCACATCTAGTGACAGTCTTGAGGGAGTTTCTGTGACACAACCCGTCACAGCCCCCTCTGAGCCATCTTAACCCCTTCAGGGCTGGTGTGGGGTGAACACCCCATCACACATATTTAACCCCCTCCCCCTTTTTTTTTAAACTTACAAGGGTGCAGACAGACTCGCAAAATCAAGAATCAGGGCACATATCCCTGATTATCAGTCTCTTGCTTTAATGAAGAGACCACAGTTTCTATTTTACTTGAGTTATTTTCCTCACATGTTCAAAAGATATTCTTGCCATGTTTTTTCTTTGGCATTTTATTTTCCTCTAAAAGGATGTGTGCTGAAGTCCAAAAAAGAAAGTGTCTTTTGTAAAGATAAAAATTGTATCTTTCTAGAGTGGAAAGAACTTATTTTGCCTGCCTAGGAAGGTCAGGCAGTTATAATATATCACAAATACTAAAGACTTTTTTAACTTCCCAGGAATGACAAAGGAAGGAACCCAAAATATCAGCACAGCAATGTAGATGCATGCAACTTTCCTGCCCTTTGAAAATAAAGGACTTTGTCAAACTATATTAATTTATCATGCAGAGTCCTACCAAATGCTGAAAAGAGCCAAGGTCAAAACTTCTTGTGCAAAGCCCACATGTATGTAACGCACACGCTTGCAACGCAACTATTGATTTTCTTTAGTCTAAAGAGAGGTCAGACAATCAGAGGGGTATGTGTGAGTGTGTGCCTGCTAAGGTATACCTTTGCATTGACAAACGTATGTAACAGCAATAAACTTGGGAAATCTGTGTGGGAAAACACCCATGGAGTTACTGCATACTAACTGTTTAATAAAAGGTTTCATGAGTATTCTAAATGCTGGTTGCAAATATAGAATTTGCAACCAGCATTTAGAATATATATATTCTATATATATAACTGTATGGCACTATCAGCAGTTTAGCTCTGTGTATAGCTCAGTGGTTTGAGCATTGGCCTGAGGTCCCTTCCAAACTTGATATTCTATGAATACTTTTCTTTACCCTTGTGACAAGACTGAGCTCTGGCCTGTGCTGAGATACAGGAGAAAGTGTTATATACAATATAGCACTCTCTTAACCAGTTACACGTACATACACACTGAGGAAATGATGGAGCTTCAGTGGCTGGTGTGCAGCCCTCTGTTAATGTACACTCTAGAGAAAAGGAGTTACTGTGTGAGTTTAAAACCTGGTTTACAGTAGTAGAAGAAAAGGCAAAAGACCACCCAACAACCACACAAACATATGTCAACAATTCCACTCCTCTGGAAAAATTGAATTTTCTACCATAAGAATAATGCTCATGTGAGCAGGAGACAGAGCTTTCTTGATCTAATAACTAAAGACCACCACAAGCGCATCACCTTCTGGTCCAAGAGAAATGTACTCCTCTTTGACCTTGCTTTCTTCCAATATAAACACAGAGCAGCCTGTATGTTTTAAAACATCCTCAAAACCAAACCAAAACACTCCACTGCACACACACTTCTCCTCTTAGAGAGAGGACGAGAGAAGGAACAAATAACATATGACAGATGTTAGTCACATTGTTTAACACACTATTGGAAGGTGCTCAGATACTACAGTGATAAGGGCAGCTGTCATAACTATAAAGGGAAGGGTAACAACCCTCCTGTATAGAATACTATAAAATCCCTCCTGGACCAAAATCCTTTTACCTGTAAAGGGTTAAGAAGCTCAGCTAACCTGGCTGACACCTGACCCAAAGGACAATAAGGGGACAAGACACTTTCAAATCTTAGGTGGTGTGAGGGGAAGGCTTTTGTTTGTGCTCTTTGTTTTGCTGGTGTTCGCCCTTGGGACTAAGAGGGACCGGACATCAATCCATGTTCTCCAAATCTTTCTGAACAAGTCTCTCATATTTCAAACTTGTAAGTAACAGCCAGGCAAGGCGTATTAATTTATCTTTGTTTTCTCAACTTGTGAATTTTACCTTTGTTAGAGGGAGGTTATCCCTGTTTTATTGTAACTTTGAAACTAAGGCTAGAGGGGGTTCCTCTGGGCTCTTTGAATCTGATTATCCTGTAAAGTTATTTTCCATCCTAATTTTACAGAGATGATTTTTACATTTTCTTTTTAATAAAATCCTTCTTTTAAGAACCTGACTAATTTTTCCATTGTCCAAAGACCCAGGGCTTTGGGTCTTTGATCTCTTTGTAACCAATTAGTTAGGAAATTATTCTTAAGCCTCCCCAGGAAAGGGGGTGTAAGGGCTTGAGGGGATATTTTGGGGGAAGAGGAACTCCAAGCAGTCCTTTCCCTGTTTCTTGTTAAATCACTTGGTGGTGGCAGCGTACCAGGTTTTAACCTAAGATGGTAGAAATAAGTTTAGGGTGCTTTCATGCAGGTCCTCACATCTGTACCCTAGAGTTCAGAGTGGGGAAGAAACCCTGACAGCAGCTTTGAAGATTATGGAAGATAACTGACCAAATTTTCTTTCTGAATAAACTTTTGGTATCTACTATCTTCAGAGAGATAAAATTCCAGCTCCTTTTCCAGAGATGAATGCAATACAGGAACAACTATCAGCTATTCGTACCCCATAAAGCTTTTCCAGTACTACTCCTGATTTATATATGCCTGAATAGAATGTGACCAGGAAATGTGTATCATCTGGGAGGCTATTTTGCACTGGAGGAGTGAAGCAAATCTAGGAGTAATGAAAATACAAATGTGAGATGGATATCACAGGAAAAGAAGCTGATTCTCTGAATCATATGTGAATTCCGAAGATCAACACTGGACATGAATTGATGAACAGAATTATGAGAAGTCAGAAGCTGCCCATAGAGCAATTAAATATCTTCACTCATAAATGTGAGCAAGTTTCTTGAATGTGGCCAGATCACAATCATGAAGGACGGGGCTGTCCTTAGGATCATGGGGCCCTATGCGGGATTATTACACTGGTGCCCCTATGCCTGATGGCAGCCTGAGCTCACATTTGTACTTTAGATAAGGGTGGTCTTTTGAAGTATTTATTTAAAACACTATATGTCTGAAGATCCAAGCATTTAAGGCTAAAGACGAATACTCAGATTACACTGGTCTACAATTTTTGAGAAGTCGTCTGCTTCAGAGATAAAATGTGCTATTTATTATGTATTTTGATGTTCTGAATTCAAATATGACAATTAAAACAACTGATTGGCTACTGTTTCTAAGATATTTAAGTTTTTACATTTTATGTCTATGTATATTGTGTAGATAGTAGAGTTTTAATTATAAATAGTAAACCTAGGTCTTTTCATGTGTTTATGGTTGCTTTACATGATAATATTTCACCTGTCCTGTTTATGTTACACTTTAAAAATCAGCAAAAGGGTTATATAAATAAAATGTATTATGAAACAAAAGGCAAAAAACTATTATGTACATAGTTTAGTCCTATTCAGTGTCTACTCGGTGCTTCTTGGCTTGTTTCTTGTATTCATTAAATGGAGTATCTCTTGTCACTGTCCAGCAATAGTCTGCAAGCATTGATGGGCTCCATTTGCTCTGATAGCGTTTCTCCATTGTTGCAATGTCCTGGTGAAATCGCTTGCCGTGCCCGTCGCTCACTGCTCCGCAGTTTGGTGGAAAAAAATCTAGATGAGAGTGCAAAAAATGTATCTTTAGTGACATGTTGCAACCAAGGTTTTTGTATGCCTTGAGGAGGTTTTCCACCAACAACCTGTAGTTGTCTGCCTTGTTGTTTCCGAGAAAATTTATTGCCACTAACTGGAAGGCTTTCCATGCCGTCTTTTCCTTGCCACGCAGTGCATGGTCAAATGCATCATCTCGAAGAAGTTCACGAATCTGAGGACCAACAAAGACACCTTCCTTTATCTTAGCTTCACTTAACCTTGGAAATTTTCCACAGAGGTATTTGAAAGCTGCTTGTGTTTTGTTAATGGCCTTGACAAAGTTCTACATCATACCCAGCTTGATGTGTAAGAGTGGTAACAAAATCTTCCTTGATTCAACAAGTGGTGGATGCTGAAAACTTTTCCTCCCAGGCTCCAATGACTGTTGGAGTGGCCAATCTTTCTTGATGTCGTGGGAATCTCTTGCACGACTATCCCATTTGCAGAGAAAATAGCAGTACTTTGTGTATCCAGTCTGCAGACCAAGCAAGAGAGCAACAACCTTCAAATTGCCACAAAGCTGCCACTGATGTTGGTCATAGTTTATGCACCTCAAAAGTTGTTTCATGTTGTCATAGGTTTCCTTCATATGGACTGCATGACCAACTGGAATTGATGGCAAAACATTGCCATTATGTAGTAAAACAGCTTTAAAACTCGTCTTCGATGAATCAACGAACAGTCTCCACTCATCTGGATTGTGAACGATATTGAGGGCTGCCATCACACAATTGATGTTGTTGCAGGCTACAAGATCACCTTCCATGAAGAAGAATGGGACAAGATCCTTTTGATGGTCACGGAACATGGAAACCCTAACATCACCTGCCAGGAGATTCCACTGCTTAGTCTGGATCCCAACAGCTCTGCCTTTCTCTTGGGTAGTTCCAAATCCCTGACAAGGTCATTCAGTTCACCTTGTGTTATGAGGTGTGGTTCAGAGGAGGAGGATGGGAGAAAATGTGGGTCCTGTGACATTGATGGTTCAGAACCAGAAGTTTCATTCTCTTCCTCTTCCTCGTCTGACTCAAGTGAGAATGATTCTGGTGCATCTGGAACCGGCAGTCCTTCTCCATGGGGTACTGGGCATATAGCTGATGGAATGTTTGGATAATGCACAGTTCACTTTTTCTTCTTTGACACACCTTTCCCAACTGGAGGCACCATGCAGAAGTAACAATTGCTGGTATGATCTGTTGGCTCTCTCCAAATCATTGGCACTGCAAAAGGCATAGATTTCCTTTTCCTGTTCAACCACTGGCGAAGATTTGTTGCACAAATGTTGCAGCATATGTGTGGGGCCCACCTCTTGTCCTGATCTCCAATTTTGCAGCCAAAATAAAGGTGATAGGCTTTCTTAACCTAGTGGTTATACTGCGCTTTTGTGATGCAAAAGTCACTTCACCACAAACATAGCAGAAGTTATCTGCACTGTTCACACAAGTACGAGGCATTTCTGCTCACTTTGGCTAAACAGAAATGTGTCCCTTTGCAAAATCAAACACTGACAAATAAGAGAGCACGACACTGTATGATTTCTAGAGCTGATATAGGGCAATTTGTTCAGCAGAGTGATGTAAGCTACGTTATGATTGCATCATCCATGACTTCCAGGAATAACATGATGCAATTCATATCATGTATGACGCAATACCAGCTTCAGATTGCATCATTCATTGTTTTGCCTAAAAAGCAAGTACTGTCCAAACCCAGTCATAGATTTATTCATAGATCCAGTCAAAGATGTATTTTAGTCATTTCTGGTTTAAACTGAGATCCCTTCCCTTTATAACTCACTTATCCTCCGCCATTCCCAAGTCAAGGGTCGTATATCCTGACCCAATAGCATATCTTGAAAACTAGAGCCAATCAACAATTTTAAGCATCATTTTCATTCTCAGTGACCCAGAATTAGTAAAGTTTGACTACATTTATTTCAGAAGCATTTTGGCTGTAGAGCAGTGTTATGTATCTAAAAATCTATGCAAGGGTTTTTTAGAGATGAGATTTTATAATCTTCAGAAACACACTAATGAAATATTTTTAAAGCAAATTTTAAACTAAAGTCCTGTAGACTAAAATGTTCTGAATAAATATTACAGTCATGCACAACTGTTTTTGTCAGTAAATTCAGAAATTGACAGTATATACTTGGGGGTTGGCAAATGCCTGTTAAATGGCTTCATTATCACCTGCATGGCTCTTTAACAGTTTCAGGGTTGTGCTAAGAGGGCTGGCAGGCTGGAAGGCTTTTTCACTCTGGAGGAAGACTCACCAGGCTGCAGCAGCTAGCTGTGGTGGGAGCCTGCAGGAAGGGTCAGAACAGGGATAGGAAGAGGCAGAAGGGTGGCCACTAAGACCCAGGAGTGCCCCAAATTTTTGGGTGCTCTATGCAGCCGAGTATGCTGCCTATGCCTAAGGACAGCCCTGATGGAGGAACTTCTGGGGATTAATTGTGGTGCTTAATAATGGTCAGAGACCAAGAGCTGTACTGAACCCAAAGACCATGTCATAAACAGTGGGTTATTGGACCTTTCCTTTATTCGGTGCTGAAAAATTAGCAGTGCAGGACCAGCAAGTAGTTAGATGTAAAAAAGCTGTCTGAGACCTGAGCTCTAATGGAATAGTATAAGAATCCAATTCCACTGACCCCTTAAAACTCACTTAGCACCACAATACACCAAAAACCAGAGCACAGGTTGCTACTATTATAATTATTATTTATTTGTATTACTGTAGTACCTAGAAGCCCTAATCATGGACTATGACCCCATTGTACACCCCAAGAAAATTACTCAATTAAAAAATATTTTACCAAGAGGAGTATATCAGGCTTGCAGCATAAGGGGGCCTCTGTTTGCCAATGAAGACATGGTACCCAAAGCAAACAAAGCTGACACGGCCAAAGACAAGAGTCAATTGTCTACAAAACCTGGTTTCAGAACATTAGTGTCAGATTCAAAGAACTGACCTATGTCCCAAGATTCTGTTTGTGATGACAGAAGTTACTGATTTTGCAGGACAGAGACATTGTGCTGGAAGCTAGAGTAGGAGAGACCAGAGAGGGCATGACATAGCTGCAGCGATGGACAATATGGAAAACACAGTCAGTAGAAACAACATCAGAATCAAGATGAACCTGCAAGATGAAGCAAGAGGAAATCTAATTCATTATGAGCAAACCTTGATTAATGTTCCATTCCCTCAATGCAGGGCTGGTAAGAGACAAAGTCAGTTGCGAAGTTTCACAATTACCTATAAAGAGACATGATTCTGGAAACAGTTAGGGAGTAACCCAAACTTTTATTCCAAGGCCACAAGCTTCAGTTTTAATGAGACCCCAAAAAAACAACAACTAAAAAAATGGAAACTAAAAATGAGAAAGAGCTGAGTGAGGTTACAACAGGGCCTTGAAGGGTATAAAATCACTAGAGGTGGGATTTGTATTGAAACTCTCATTCTACTTTCAGAATCAGTCTTATACAGTAAAAGACTCTAAAAGGGGGGGAGCTAAACAATATTTACTAGTATAAAGACATTCAGGAAGATTGTTCAATGACCGGAATGGAGTAAGAGCTGGTGAAATAATGGTGGCAGATGGTGGAACTCAAGAAAAAAAGGGTAGAAAGAAAGAAGAAAAGACTTAAAACAAGGAATGTCACTGACAGATGTAGAGTTGTTGAAGTGGAGGATTCAGATAACTAAAGATTAACCAGAAGGAGACTGCTTGTTAGGAATAATCAAAAAACAAACAGTAGTTATGTTAATAAGAAAAAGAAAAATATTATGTCCGTCAGATTGTTTAAATGATGTAAACCAAATTCTTTATAATAGCAGTGCTGAAAACATTTTTAGCTACTTGAAATTGGTACCAAACATTAAATAATGCAAAAGGTCACTTAAACCACAGAAACACTAACAAATTTTATCTTCCAATGAAAACCAAGTCAGATTTCCATGTGTGGACACAAACCAATGAGAAAGATGTATAAAATGAGTCCTCACTAGAATTGTTTATAAAGGAAGTATCCGCTGTAACTCCTTTGGTACAGATGAGTCTAGACTTCCGTTTTAAGTCATACTTTCTACCATCCACTCACTTTCAGTTGGAATAAATTATTTTTTTTTGTTCCAAATAAGGTCTGAGAAGAGTTTGGAATTTTTTTCCTTGATAACTTGGGAAGTATAGGATTAAAGATGTTTATATATTATTCAATTGAAAATTCCATGTGATTTAATGTCTCATGATAGTACCTGCCACCATGTTCTCAGCATTGTCTTCTTTTAGACAGTTCTGTATATTTCACACACACAGATAGCTTTTTATACACTCACACACAGGTGTTCATCCATTCAAAGGGCATTTTTCAGGTAAAAAAAGATTTAGGAATCTTCACCTTCCTAGAGACTGAGACAAGGAAGTTGGGGAAAGACTATCGAGATAAGCGAAGAGGTAAATTATTGTAGTGGAAACAAGAGTGGGGACTATAAATTATTATTAGGATACCTTTAAATGTAAATTTTATATATATATCAATTACAGACACTCCCCGGGTTACGCAAGACCCGACTTACGCAAATTCGCACTTACAGAAAAAGTTCCATAAGCCAGAAATAGGATTTTTGATTTGCGGACATTTTTGCATAACATATGGGTATATATTTCCGACTTATGCAAAATTCGAGTTATGCAAGGCTTTCCGGAACGGAACGATTGCGTAAATTGGGGGGCGTCTGTAACTACTGATTGCTTTCACCAGAATTCCCACGCCTTAACAGTAGGATAGCTAGTATTCCCATAAACAATATTTATAAAATTCTGAGTTGGGAGTACACGGTATTGATAACTGTGCAGTAACTTTTTTATTTAAAGCATTTGGTAATGTTATTAGCATATAACCTAGTGGTAAAATATTTTCATTTGATAGCTGCTTGGGGGACAATAAGATACAGTTAGAAAATGCAGGAATGAAAAAAAACTGATAAAGTGCCCTGTCTTCAGAGAAACAAAAACAATATAAACTTTCTCCTTTTTCCTTTGCCTTAAAATAGGGTTACCATATTTTAAGTGTCCAAAAAGAGGACATTCCACGGGCCCCGGCCCAGCCCCAACTCCACCCCTGCCCCGCCCCCAGCCCTGCCCCAACTCCGCCCCCTCCCCTGGATGCTTCGCCCCCTGCCCCTCCCCCTCCCCTGCTTCCCCCGAACATTTGATTCGCGGGAAGCCTGAAGCAGCAGGCAAGCTGGGGCGGGGGGGCGCAAGGAGGCGCGGCTCTGGCCCCGGCGTCTCCTGCCCGGCTTGGCTCGGGCTCCACACCGCCAGCCCCCGACCCCGGCCCCGGCCCGGCCCCCAGCCGAACACAGCCGGCCATGGGACCTGCACTGCCGGCTCTGGCCCCGCACCGCCAGCCCCAACCCCACACCCCAGCCTCCGGCTCCACACCGCCGGCCCCCACCCGACCCCCGGCCGAACACCGCCGGCCCCGGGCCGAACACCGCTGGCTCCGGCCCCGGCCCAGCGCACCGCTGCCCCCAAGCCGAACACCGCCGGCTCCGGCCCCGGCCGAGCGCACCGCTGCCCCCGGCCCCCGGCCAAGCGCACCACCGCCCCCGGCCGAGCACCCCCGGCTCGGCCCCGGCCCTGCACCCCTGGCCGAGCACCCCTGGCCGGCCCCGGGCCCACACCGCTGGCTCTGGCCCAGGCCGAGAACCCCGGCCCCGCACCGCCGGTCCCAGCTCGACCCCTGGGCCGAACACCGCCGGCCCTGGGCCGAACACCGCCAGCTCTGGGCCCCACACTGCCGGCTCCAGCCCCGGCCAAGTGCACCGCCGCCCCCGGCCGAGCACCGCCGGGCCCCGGCCCCGGCCCCGCACCGCCGGCTCCAGCCCCACACCGCCGGCCCCAACCCCACACCGCTGGCCCCGGCGGCTCTGGCCGAGCACTGCCGGCCCCAGCGGCTCTGGCTCTCGGCCGAGCACCACCGGTCCCTCCCTCCCTATTTTCCCAGACATGTCCAGCTTTTTGGGATTTCCTCCCGGACAGGGATTTGAGGCCCAAAAAGCCGGACGTGTCCGGGAAATTTGGACATATGGTAACCCTACCTTAAAAATGATTTAATCAAGGATTTCTGTCAAAGTCATAGAAGATTACAATTTTTAGTATGCAGAAATGAATTCAGATGGTGGCTGTATCATCCAGATTTACCGAGATGAAGAGAAGTTCAGCAAAGAATATATAATCAATAGTATCCATGTATCAGTTATTACCCTGGATCACCATCTACAATTATAGCAATTACTTGAATAGTTCAGCACACTTCTGAACCACTCACCATATCCTTTAATAACTTCAGAAACTAGTTATGTAGGAACTCTGAACTAATTCAGTTTGGTCACACAAAACACGAATAGACTATTTTGCTTAAACGCTTGTTCTCACAAACATTACTGTAAACACACAGACAGACAGACACACACACACCATTTGTCCTGCAGCAACAGTGACATCTGGATATTTCACTTTGCAAATATGGTGTTTTTGGCATACAAGGGAAAGCTACTGGCCACACCACTACTGAAACATTCCCCTTGATTATCCTACTTACCCTTGGAACTACAAATACCACTGGAATCAGACATCCAAAGTATGCCAAATCAAATTGACATCAATAGAAGCTCTGTGAGTGAAACAAATATAGAATATAATATACAATTCTACAGCACAGAATGAGAGCATTGCCCTTAAGCTGTATATTTGTATCAAGGATTTTTATAGACATACCCAGATGCTTTAAATACTGATTTGCCATAACAGTGTGGGCTCGCTGAAGCTGTGCTGGTACAATCCCAGATTCATCACACTTGGCCATCCTGAGCTATAGATTATGTGTTTGGTCTTGGAGAAAATTACTGCTTAGAGATTCCCCCTCCTCCAGACCTCAGTCTGAGAGTACGCAACAGGAGGCAAAGTTTGCCATTCTCTGTGTATCTGAAGCTGCAGATGAAACCATCCACAACTTTTCCTGCAGGCAGGGTAAGATCTCGGTCTACAATAAGGAATCATGTTATAGAATTAGATTAAATACTGCATATAGAGAGTTTAAGTTATTAAAAGAAAAAAAAAACATAGAGACTGTTTCCACTGTAACAGATGCTTACTTCTGCTTACATTTACCTTAGGACCAAACTTTAGATCCCAAACAGCTACTCTTGCCATGTTTTTTGGCAGTGAAAGTCTTTCTAAACAATGCAATCGTAACTTTTGTACTTTTTTTTTTTATAAAAGTCTCACTAATGTTAGTAAATCTGAAGAGCGAACACAATACTCCGTTGCAGTATAGTAAATGAAATTCATTTGTAATATATAGGGCTAGATTGCACCTATCCATTACAGCTCAGCATAAGATGGAGAGTGAAGAGGGAGCCACATTGCAGCAAACATCCTAGAAGAAACTGTGGTTGACCATGCTAGAATTCTTTGGGTGTTTCAGGGAATGTGCAGTACAACAGCTCTGCCATCTTTTTGCAGGCACTTCTTATGCTGCCCTCTGCACCTAGTCAGCTCTGGTGATGCTCCATCTAACCCTTCATCCTCTTTTGCACATGGAGGTGTCACCACTAGAAGGAAAAGGGAGGAGAGGAAAGCCAAGAAAAGCTAAATCTGTGTGCTTGACTGTACTGTCTATAAAAGGGGCAACTCCGGCATATATAACTCCCTGTTTCAGTGGGTTACGCATGTACACCTCATCCTCTAGTAGCTGGTCAATAGAGGACCACAGCCTATTCTTGCACTGGCTAATGTATTATCATCCTTATTTGCAATAAATTAGCACCTGGGAGCCCTAGTCCTGGACTAGGACCGCATTGTACAAGGTGCTGAACAAACATGGAACAAAAAGACTGCCCCTGAGCCAAAGAATAATGACTCCATTAGATTAGGTGGTAGAGGCCTGTTCTGAAAGTCCATGGTTCAAACCTTGCTGATATCCCATGGGGGAAGATTGTTATAGTTGTGCATAATAAAAATTTCAAATTCGTTTCCCCCCCGCCTTTTTTCTTTAAAAAAAATACAAAATTACATCAACACCACCGATGTTAACAGAAGATTATTAAGGTAGCTAAGTCAACCATTGCCAAGGGGAAATGACCCTTCAACTTGTATTTATTCCTTTATGCATAAGCATTATCTAACATTATCCTAAGTACATGATCAGATACTATTTCTTCCACTGATACATACACAAATCACATTTCCTTCTGGTAGTATACTGTATTTAATATTCTGTATTGTAGTATACTGTATTTTAAAGAGGCTATTTATCATTATGGCTTGCTATTTTTATTAATCACTGAGGTGTT
This sequence comes from Trachemys scripta elegans, assembly GCF_013100865.1. NCBI lineage: Eukaryota > Metazoa > Chordata > Testudines > Emydidae > Trachemys > Trachemys scripta. Next base: position 65,482,921 of record NC_048308.1, on the reverse strand, counting down.
TAGGGGCAATATATAGTTATTGTGACCTGCAAAACAAGAATCAGTTCATAATGGAGGGCAAAAAGCTAGTCCAGACAGAAAATGAATCCAGTGAAGTTGCAAGTAGATGTGTCCAGTATACAAGAATTCTATTTTGTGGCAAGTTTTGAGGTTTCAAAATTTGTTTTTCTTTCACATTGGAATGAAAACAAAACTGTTTGAATGGTTTTGCAAAAAAGAAGTTGTGCAGAAATGTCTGTTTCAGACTGAAACCTGAGCATTTTGAATCAGGAAGGTTTTTTGGGGGTCCAGGGCTCTTTGGTCACAAAGAGAGGTACTCTGTAGATAGGTGGTTAGGGTACTATCCTCAGACGTAGAAGAGTCACATTCAAGTCCCTGTTCTACCTGATTCAAAAGCAGTTTGTCATCCCATATTGCTCTGAGATGGACATAATATGCCATGCTTTGTTATAGAAGTAGGAACGAGGAAAGATACAGAGACTCTTCAGTATCATCACTGAGAGGAAGGCTAGGAAATGGCTCCCAACGTTTATTTCCTTTAGTGAGATCACCTTGCTGTCAACAAAGAAAGTACTACACCTTCCTTGTTCTCCCTTTTGTTTTGCAGCCCACCATTCAGATTTGGGATCTTTATATTTCTGTTTTTCCCTAGAAAACAAAACAAGAGTGGATGAGGAAGAAAGAGAAAAATCCCCATGCTCCCAAGATGGAGTAAACAAAGACAAACAAATGGAGGGGGCATACTGAAGCCTATCAGGGAATTCTGACACTCAACTTCTTTCATTCCTTGTGTCTTGGTAGGCAGAGCAATAATACCAACCTCTCTCATAGGATGGGGCAGAGAGAGCCATATGCAATAAAAGTCCATTTTATTAATAAGAGAAAAGAAATATGGTATTTCCAATTATTAAAATGTAGCAGAGAAAACACATATTAGCTTTTCTCCAAACCCCTTGTCAGATGTCCTAACAGTCAGCATTTGGGGAAAGCAGTTACTTTTTCACAGACTCTAATTAAAATGATCATCTAGAGGTAAATAATAAAATACCTAGCTCAATCTGAGCCCACTTCTTATAAAGAGCTCTGTACTTGTAATGTACAGACAGGCTTGTGCCCACTTTTGTTGAGACACCTCCATCCCCAAAATGTGTTGTGAATGCATTAATATAATTTTCCTCCAATTGAAGGATTCCGATGAGTCCCAGAAGATCCCAGGATCTGTCAATTTCCTCTCCTCCTTCTACAGCCTTCTTTTCTAATGAAAGACTGTGGATATTTCCCCCACCACGAAAACCCATTCCCTTTCATTCCTGTTTCATTCCCTTACTAGACAGTTATTAAAAAAGTGACAAAATATGCCTACTCCCCGCCAGCAGCAAACATGTTGCCTATAGGTTATCACTACATCTTGGTCCCTGCTCAGAGAATCTCACTTTTTAAAGACAATAAAAAGTTATATTTTTCCCCAAATTCTGTACCACAAAGTGTCTGTAAAATGTATTTTAAGTTATCCAAGCAAAAGAGTGCACACACAAGACATTTTCTTTTTTTACTCAAACTCAAAAAAAAATGGCCAAATGCTTATTCAAATGTTACAAAAACACTTGCTCCCACACTCAGATCTTTCATGCCAAATTTCAGCACAATGCATTTAACTGTGCAAGCTATACATTTCTGAAATGAGGTAATAGAAACTCCAACAAGGCTTAGCTAAAGCAATCTGAGCGATGACACTAAATAATATATTTTCATATTATACACATTGCAGAAAATGGAAATGTCAGCTGCCTAGCTTACAAGGAATCTAAACATCCCTAACAGCTGTAACAGCTTGTCAATAGCAGATGCATATGTACTTGATGTTAAAATGCATTGTCAAGAAACACAGGAGAAAGTACATTAAGGTCAAATAAAAATTAAAAGAACAATGCATAGTAGAGAATCATGTTACTTACATATATTTACATTTCAGATAAAAAGATATTAAAATAACATTTGTCAAAAAATGAACTAGCTCAATGCTGGTTTTTGCTTTGATCTAATACCATAGTCACTGTGCTGTGAAATTTGAAGTCAGAATGAGATTAATAATCTACAAGGCTAAAGCTTCTTTCTAGAATAAAAAGGCAACTTTATTATCTATTACACACAGAAAAACTACCTTCAAAGAAGAATATTAGTTGCGAAGTCCAGGAATCAAAATAAGTAAATGTCAGAAATGATGTTGCCTGTGCAATCTCAGTTTGCCCCCTTTTGTGCATGTAATTACATGATCACTATTTATTCTGGAGGAGCCCTGCCTCATTCAATGCCCAAGATAGACTGTGCTCACATAGTGAGCTGCTATACAATACTTTGTATCACCCTTACGCTCCAGGCCTTATTCATTGCACACTGCACTGCTCTGAGGAGAGGATTATTAACCTCCTCATGGGCTTTTCTGTGACATCCATCACTATAGTATCTGAGCGCTTCACAGACATTAAATTAATCTATCTTTAGAATCCCCCCCATGAGAAGAGGGGGGGTAGTACTACCTCCATTTTACAGAAACACAGTGAGTTTAAGGTTAGAAGGATCCATTTATTTTGGGTGCCTAATCTGAGATATCTAGAACCTGAGTTCTCAGAGTACCTACATTATATAGCTCTTTATATATTTAAGCACAAGTCTGATTGACATCAGCTGTAGCTGTGAGAGCTCTGGCCTTCTACAAATCAGACCCCAGAGTCTCAGTTCAGGCACCCAGAAAATGAGGAACACACAATTAGTGACCACCTCTGAAAAATTTGGTTTAAGTGACTTGCCCAGCATTACATAGCAACTCTGTTGCCGAGGCAGAGATGGAATCCAGTTCTCCAGGACAACATTCAACTGCCTTATCCATAAGATGCTCCTTTCTCTTCTGTAAAATCTCTGCCAAATTTCAAGTCCCACCTCCAAAGCATGCAGGCACTAGAACATTTCAAAGTGAAGGTCTTAAGAATTTTTTTTAACATAGGCAAAACAATGCACTAAACTGTTATGGCTGAAATTCCCTCCCCACAGAAAATATCAGCCTGTGGCAAACACCCAGTCTGGAAAATTTCAGTCCAAATGATTAAAGCTGGGCAAAGTTATAAGCAACTGAAAACTGGGTCTTATCATGGGAAGTGTCTGGCAACCTTAATAATATGTGGTGCTACCAGTCCCACTTATAATTAAAGTTTAAAATCACACACTCTATTTATTGTTATATTTAAATTTAAAGAGATGGAGTATAAACATTCAGTGGAATGGCAGTGGGTCAATAAGGCCTACAACACCCAAATCACTAACTCAAGACATGGCACATTGGTGGGGTCAGAATTTAACGGGTAGTTCTACATTTCCAAATATCAGTCTTGCTTGTGTTTGTTGCATTTGGCCTAAAGCCCAGATGTGAAGAAGTAACCTGTAATTTTGTATGTGAGTTTAACAACAAGAAAGTGAACTCTTGATCTGTCCTGTCTCTCCTAAAGCCATAATATCCAACCCTAGTGATTTAAGCACTGGTCTATTGTTTGGTACTATAATTGCTTACAGTGCCAATTTGAAAGACCTACTGCCTTTTCCTCTTATTGCCACAGTTACTATTAATTTGACGGCTCCACAGCAGGGAACTAACACTGAAGGCAGCAGCATCTCATGTCAATCACTGACAGTGAGCCTAGTCTCCAACAGTGTTGATTCAGCCCTGCTTGGGAACAGAAGAGCAGAGTGGAAGCAGTAGGAGTGGCAGAGGTGTTCACTCAAAAAACAAACCGTTCTTTAAAGATGGCTTTCAGGAAACCCACATAAAAGCGGAGTAATTGGGATTTATCAGAGCTTCCTGCAGAGGACTTGGAGGGGAAAGGAAATTCACTGCTAGACCTGAGGGCAGGCTGCACGGCTGCAGAGTACCAACCCACGCCCCAGGGATAGTCCGCCTCCAACCTACATTTATCATTTGTGGGGATTATCATTCAGTGGCCACCCTCGATGCTTCACCTGTCCATTTGGTGCTGGCAGAAAGCGCAGCTTGCCCGTATGCAGGAATTGCGAAGCTACCACTGCATGACTTCCACACCTCTGCCAGGCAGCCACTAGTCTTCCACAGTGCACGTAATGTGGGTGTGTTTCATCCAAAATGCAAAAGTATAGAGCAAATAGAAGGGGATGATGATAGTGGAAAGAAGATCAGAAGAGAAAGAATAAAGGAAATGAACTGTGAAACAAAATATCAGCTATTTTGCTTGGTCAAAAATGAACAGTGAATGGCAACATCCCATAGGATGAATCAAGGTAATTGCAATAATAGACAGAAATTTCCAACACATCAGTGGAGCTGTTACAGACCTTTAGTACTTTGAAAATACATCTGGAAGATGAAGAGATTAGCACTTCAAGAAAACAAAGGGCAAATGCTCCTGCTTCTCACTTTCTAGGGATATTAATGTCCTCTAATTGTGTGAAAGATGTCCAGAAATTGTGGAAGGAGGGAAGATGTGGACAAACACTCTCCACAATCCCTCAACCCCACCCAAAAAAATTCCTGAGACAGTTGAAGGCCCATTGTGCAAACAATGCCCAGGTGGGGTCACCACAAACCATGAGCAAACTCTGTAAGTAGAATACTCCTCTAGCAAGCTGACATATTACATACCTCAATCCACTTCAGATGTTAACATTCCTTTTTTCATCATTAGTGTCTAATCTTCAACTTCCACATCTCATGCAATCCGTGTGCACGTGAGAGTGTGAGAGAGATACAATGGGCATGTGGCCACTCAAACAGCTGTGAAGTCAGGCAAAATGTAGCCTGTAAAGAATGCACAGGGAGCTGGTGTTCAGTATAGTTATCTAAAGGATGCCTCATGGATCCTTTCATGCTACATGATTAAGAGACTATGGCCCTTGTATGTTGCCACTAACCGTTCCCACTGTGAGGATACTATATCAGGTGGTGGACTTTTGAATGGACCATTTCCTGGATTTGTGAAAGAATATTTGGGCCAAAGGATTTATGAATAGATATTTTCACAGTCACTTTTTAAGTTTAGCTGGTGTAACTATTAAACAACAGCGCTTCATCTGGGACTTTGAGTCTTAATCAAGACCTTACGTTATAAGAATTTTCTATTAAGTCTTTTTCATAGAAAACAGAAGTTAAAAATCACAAAAGGGACATGGTATGACAGCACTGTTAGGAGGGAAAGACACAGAACTGAAATGGCAGTGAAATCAAATTACTTTTCCCAAAGAAAGAGAATTCCCTCCAAGTCATAATTAAAACCATGGATGCAGCAGAGATTAGCAGTGTTACCAACTCTCGAGATTTGGTTTTGTGGCACCCAATTTTAGCTGTCCATCGTACACCATTACTCATGAAAACAATTATTTCACACTGCCACTGGGCTCATTTTCTGGTTTGAAATAGAACTGATTGAATAGTGTTGGTAGCAGGAAAGAATCACTTCTGTAGCAAAGAAACAGATTTTTTTCTTGACTTGGATTACAATTTGGTAAGTGTGCTTCTTTCCGAGAATACGGTCTTGAATTTGAGAAAGCAGCACAAAAATTGTATGTGTTTGTGTATGGGGGGTATATTAGATCTAGCCTAAAGAAAAAAAAATTTCCAAAGACTTTCCCAGCAGCAAGGGTCATAAAGAAGGAAAGCCAATAGGGTACAAAAGGACACAAATATTTAAAGACTAGATTATTCCTTTTAGGCAGTCTCAAGTAATGCAAAATCCTTCCCTGAGGTCTCATGGTCCTAGCTTTAGTAGTGTCTTTCCCCACTGCACAAGACCCAGGTATAATTTGGCACAAACATATGATACCTAAAAAGTAGACAAAAATACACAGGATATGTATAGATGATGAAACCCCTCTAGTAATATTGATTCCTTTGCAGTCACGAGGCTTTCTAAATGCACAGCATGATGTTACAATATCAAACAGCAAAGCTATAGTCTGAGTGGGTTATACATAAAAGCAACAATATATTGGTTATTTTTGCTGACTTTTTTTTTCTTAACAGTCATCCCAAGGAAATTGATTGTAAACACTGAAGACATGAAACAGCAGACTGGCATTGCAAAATTGTCATCTTCACTAATCCAAATTAGCACTATTCAGATGATATTCATTTAAAAAATTTAGCTTTTAAAATAAAAAAATCACAATCAAAAGGTACCATGTTAAGTATTCAATAATTTAGAGATATATTCCATATCTAATGAGAAACCAGAATATGGCCTTATTATTTTACAAAAATTGGTTAATGTTGAAATTCTAAATTCAAACTGTGCTTCAACTTGTATGCTCTGTGTGCAACATTGTATATATTAAAAAATTAACCCATGCCCAAACAAAAGCAAAAGCTTCCTACATAGGTCTGTTGGAACTGAAAAATTCTGCTGTCACTGTAATTGCATAGATAAACATAAGTAAAGGAAATTTATAAGAAACATCTTTGTCAAGTATGACTATAGTCTGGATATTTGGGAGATCTTGAGTGACTCCATCTTGTATCCCTGGCCTCCATTTGAATAAGCAAGAGCCACTCCACCATTAGATGGAAGCTGCAGGTCATGTAGTGCAAAATATAGAGTTGGCAGGAAAAAGTGGTAAACAACGATTCCGCAAATCATAACACTGTGAAGTAAATAACGGTCGCAAGTCTAAAAATAGAATTGACAGCAGAAGAAAATAAACAAGTAGAATGATGTCACGTGTCTAAAAATAGAATTGAAAATCTGTTTAAAGGTCGGTGGCTTTTATGGTACTGTGTGATGATGGTGCAGTGGTGACAGACTCCAGCCAGAGAAACAGGTTCATCCTACTGCAGCCGGTATGCCTTGCCAGACCACCCAGCAGGGAGTGAGATTTTACTTGCTGTAATTATAGTATAGGGTCATGTATTTAGGTCCTATTGTAGTTTTCAATAAATTGTTAAAACCACCCGGTCTCTCCAAACTTGACTGAATTGCTCTGGGGGAAGGGCAGTTCATAACATCGGTCAGTTCTTCTAAACCTGATCTTAGTTGTACACCTCTACAGGGTTCAAATGTTCATTTATTTGGCATTCTTCCCAGTCAGTATCAATACAGAGCAGTCGGCATTTTATACTCCAGTGAAGCTGGCATCTGGCAGTCTCTTTTGCATCCTACCCATTCCCATCCAACTTGACATGTTTATTAATGAAGATTAATTCTGTTACTTCAACATATTTGAAAACTATTCAGAGTGTAAGAATCAAATATTGTCATTGTGTTTGCTACTCTGCCCTTTTGCAAAATGATATTTGATTAAGATCATTTGCATAATTTTGAGTTAAGAACATCCTTCTGTTCAGAGATAATATAGTGACAGTTGTCAGAGTTGCACTGAGACAAGGATCTGTGTTTTTCAGTTACTCTACTTTTTGGTTAGTCCAGACACTGCTTCTGAAATCAGATAAATTATTGGAAAAGAGAAACGCTAATAAAATAAAAATTTAATTTGGAATGAGTGCAATTGGCATTCACTATCTGTCTAAAACTTTATATGTGGATTAGTTACATTGATTCCATGCATATTTCTTGCCTACTGTACCTAAATAAGGTATTAATTCTATCTAGGCATACAGGCAATATCAAACTTGGATCGAGAATCCCTGTTCCTCAGGGGCACCAGAGGTCTGCTCAGTAGACAGGAAGAAAGGGAAAGTAAAGGTGTCTTTTTAAGCTACCTTTGCACACCCCCGATCCCAAGTGCTAGCCAGTTTGTTGTGTAAATTAGAGTAGCCTCGAGACTGCTCTCATTTATGCCAGTTTGCAATAGTCCCCAAGGATTTCCAGAGTGCAGCATACTACATCTATCCCACATCTTTCCTTAACATGTGTAAGGGGACTGTTGTCCCCTTACTAACATTCAGTGCGGGTGGTTTGGTTGGCTAACTCCCAGTGCCAAAAGAAAGGGGAAGGGTCGATGGGAAATCAGAACCTTGAGATTGACAGTCCCAGGGGCAATGGGGAGAGGCCAATGCTCCAGGTCAGCCTGATTGACAGGGTGGGCAGGCTAATCAGGGAGTCAGGAAGCCAGGGGGGTTCCGTCCTCCCTGTGAGCTGGAATTGCCTGGGTCAGACAAAGTGGGGCCGAGCAAGGAGAAAGCAAGAGCCCAAGCTGAGCTGGGGAGCAGAGCTGGCCAAATCCAGGGGGGCCAGAAAAGCAGACCCTGTGCTGGGAGCAGAACTGCAGTCCCAAAGCCAGAGACACGGCCCAGAGAGAGCAGATCCTGTGCTGGGAGCAGGGCTGCAGCCACAGAGCCAGAGGGGCCAGAGAAGCAGCCCAGGGGGCTGGAGGCAGAGCAGCAGTGTCAGTGCTGAGGCTGAGTGGAGCCGGAGCTAGAATCCTGGAGCTGGGGCTGGAGCAGTCTAGAACCGGGTGCGGTGAGCAGCTGGGGCCAGCCAAGGGGGGACCCTGGGCAAAGGGCCCAGCACAGAAAGACACCCCCAGCCAAGGGTCCTTGCAGGCCAGACTGGGAGGGGGATCTTAACCCGATGGGGAGCTGATGCTGGGAAGAAGGGTCCCACCACCCAAAGCCCGGAGATGTGTGGCCACCACCAGAGCAAGTGTCCAACCCACAGCATCCCTACAGCACAGCCAGGGCCTGAGGAGGAGGCCTGGGACCTACAAGGAAAAGACTGTGAAGTGCCCTGACATTCCAGAGACACTGTTTGTGATGTTCCCTGCCACAGAGCAGGGCAATGTGTTTTCCTTTAACCTTTCCCATTTTTCCTTATTCTTTTTTAAATTAATTGCTGATTAAATAAATTGTATTTGTTTTAAATCATATGTAATGATCAGTGGGTTGGGGAAGTGTCCAGTGTAGAGAGAGCACCCCGGAGTGGCAGGGCCAGCTCCAGGCACCAGCTTAACAAGAAGGTGCTTGTGGCGGCCAAGGGAGAGGAGTGGCACCTGCAGCAATTCGGGGGCTGCAGGTCCCTCACTCCCTCTAGGAGTGAAGGACCTGCCGCTGAACTGCCGCCGCCGATCGCGGCTTTTTTTTTTTTTTCTTGGGGCGGCAGAAATGCTGGTGCCGGCTCTGCGGAGTGGGCTAACCCCTGCCCTAGGTGACCACAGCAAGGTTGGGAGTCAAGCCCCCCAGGAATCCTGGGCCCAGCTTGTTGGGGTTACAAGGACTCTGCCAGACAGGAGAGTGCAAGGGGAGTCCTCGAGGGCAGGGAGGCCTCTGGGTAAAGGAAGTGAGAGGGAGGACTCAGATCCTTCCGCTAGCCCATTTCACCGGGGTAGTGCAGAAGCCAGGAAAGTTCCCCACAATAGCGGGACCATTCCCCCGCTTACATATGCACTCGCCATATCCCTACTAGGGTTGGGAGAAGAGTTAATTAGAGGCAGCTACACCACTTGTATGTCAGCTGGGGACTCGCCCATGCTGGGGAAATCCTCTGCTGGCTGATTAGGGCAGCTTTACTACTCCTTTGTGACACTAAATCAATGTCAAAGGGACAAAATGGAGGCCAGGACTTGAACGGAAATGAAGAATTTGGGTCATTTTTGGAGGGAAGGAACCAAATTTTGCTTTCACTTAAAACACTGTAAATCCAAAGTAATCCATTGACTTCAGTGGAGTCACTCTAGGTTTACATCACTTTAGCAGAGAGCAAAATTTGATCCACAGTTATTAATATGATAATATTAATATATGCTTAGCTATCATGTCTTCTTCCTCAGCTCCTTTCCTGTGTATGGGTGTCCCTTCCCAACAAAATAAAAATTTTCCTCTGGTTCATGCAGTAACACTGTTTGGGTGTCTAAAAGTGCTGGATGGGGAGTCGCATCCCAACCTTGGATTTGCTCCCTTTCTTGTTGAGGAGTTGAGTATGAGGCCCTTCAGGGCATTGTGTAAGGGCCATCTTTTTGTTTTCTTCAAAGCTGAAAAATAATATGGTGTGAAAGAGTGGGAATGATTTATCTGGAGAATGCCCTTTTTTCCTTTGCCTTTAAAAGAGGCTAATAGGTATTGGTTCATTTTTAGATTGTTTATATGGGCCACAAGATGTACAGAGAAACATTATAGAAATCTAAATATAAATCAAATTAATTTATGCAGGATAGATCTGCAACTTTAAGCAGAAGTAAAAGAGCAATGATTCCTCATTCTGCTTTCCATGAACACAACTATATTAGCCAGCACACTGTAGCTTTCAATAAAGTGATTGCTGTTTATGAGATTACAATACACATTTTTCATACACTGGTATCATGTGACTTAATCAGTTTGCTATAAACAGAATGGAAGAATAAAGAAATTATGGGAATAATTTACAGTCATTTTGTAATCTGGCACGGAATGGCAAACCAATGTATCTTGTGAAGATTGACACCTGATGATCATTTACTTCCAGCCAATTACTAATTAATGAAGCACGAAAGCACATTGATGAAATACACAAGGGTGATTAGAGAGCACATTTCAGTATCATATTACTGAATAATTAATACTAGGATAACTTGAAGTGCAATTTCAGCATAGGGAAATAAGGATAGCCAGGACTTTTCAATAACAAAATGCCTGTTTGTTGCATAATAATGAATGATTGTTTCTGTTTAGTTATTAAGGGCTTAATCCTGCATTTCTTGTCCACCAATAACTCACAGAAGCCTCACTGAGAATTTTGTATCAGCAAAGGATACATGATTAGGATATTGAGAGTGAATTCCTAGATTATATAATAATATAAAGATGTGAAATTAAAAATCTTCTAGAGTTAGCAGTATTTATTTCCAAGCTTTGTCATGGCTGTATTTTGCACAAAATTGATAGACCTAGAAAAAGAAGAGGAAAACTTTATAATTTTTTCTAAATCTCTCACTGAAGATTAATACAGATTTTTGTTTTTCAGCTATTTATAACTTTATTGGGTTGATATACAGATATTTATCTTTATAACAAGAAATAAGCAGTGACTCCCATTAGCTCTTCCAACTATTGTCCTCTACAACTACATTTTTTCTACTATTAATCAAACTGCTGACAGTCCCCCCCGCCCCAAGTTTCTTAAGTAAACCTAAAAAGTGCAGAAAGTGTCAAGTTTGATGTATCTAAAAAGCAAGGCTGCATTTCTTCTTAAGTTAATTGACAGTAAACAGACTTGCCTGTCTATCTGTCTTTGTCTAACTTTTTCCAGCTGGATAAACCCAATTGCTATTAAACTTGACAAAAGACAATGATATTATTAATGAAAGCAGCTACATGATGTTAGACTTTTCATTACAGTCTCCTAGTGAGCTTCAATTAATTGCAGGGCTGTTGTGCCTAAGAAGGATGCAGATGGGAAGAAGGGTTATGAGAGATAGCACTGATGGATTTTTTTACCTCTCACTTGCAGTAGGGTATCTTATCCATCATTTTCCTGCCTTGAAATTTTAACTACATTATGTTTCTGAAGAGTTATCTGTAAATTACCCATATATTTTCCACTCTTCTGAATAATACATATGCTAGCATATACATTTACGTATGTGGATCATTTAGACATAACTTGTTGCAATGAATGGCCACATCCTGGCTTTGGTAATACGGTGTTTAATTAACAAACCCAATTTAAAACAACAAAAAAAAAAAACAATCGGGCTAACAAACAATGATGCATGCACGTATTACAGGTTTGCTGAGCACACCAACAGATTCATATAGTCACTGTTCTGCTTTAGAGGGGGATTGGAAATGATTTTCTGGGTCATCTAGCCTATCCTTGCGAACAAGCACATGAGTTACTGTACCCTACAAACAGTAAATCCAATTTTCCCTTAATTAAAATAAAACAATGATACTTCAATGACTTTTCTTAACACATTATTTCATTGCCCAATTAACTTCATTTGTAGGCTTTCTAGTTCCTAAAACTTCATTTGAATTTTCCTTTCTCTGTCTTCAGGATTTCACTCCTTATTTTAGGGGGAGCCGTGTTAGTCTGGATCTGTAAAAGCAGCAAAGAGTCCTGTGGCACCTTATAGACTAACAGATGTATTGGAGCATGAGCTTTCGTGGGTGAATACCCACTTTGGCATCCAACAAAGTGGGTATTCACCCACGAAAGCTCATGCTCCAATACATCTGT
>NC_048308.1:65448059-65461187 GCF_013100865.1 Trachemys scripta elegans | reverse complement strand
ATCTAAGCTGGTAGAGAAGCTTAGAGGTTTTCATGCAGGTCCCTACATCTGTTCCCTGAAGTTCAGAGTGGGGAAGGAACCTTGACATGGTGGCAGAGCGGTGGGATCATTTTAAACCAAAAGCCAGTAAGATTTTTTTTTCTTCTTTCTAGCTGCTTAGAAAGCAGAGCTGAAGGTAGATGCATATCTTATCTCTCCTTGCCTGAATGCAGAGGTGTTAAGTTTTTTAATAAGGGTCTTTGTTAAGAGAAGGGTTCAAGCAGTGAGCAAACAGCTGGCAAAAGGAATTTACAAGCTGAATTGTTTTTTTTTTTTCTTTCTACCTCTCAGGTATAGCTAGTTAGAAAGTCTCTGTTAACTAAGCAGCCCTGAGCAGAATGCATCCCAGTTCAGTGAACTGCAGAGGGGTGTGGCCCAGCACAAGAAAGCAGGAAAATGACTACCAGTGAAGCAGCTAACAAACTAGAACTGGCTAGACTGGAAGCATAAGAGATGGCTAGAACTAAAACAATTAGAAATTAATGCAGAAAAAGCCAGGTGAGAAACTGCTCACAAGAGAGCTATGGAGCAGAAAGAAAAAGAGATGGAGCAGAAAGAAAAAGAGTGGAAGCATGAACTGAAATTGATAAGGGCTAGGCAGGATATACCAGCCAACCCTAACAGCCCCTCTCCAGGTACCGCTTCCCATCCCAGAAAATTCCCCACCTACAAGGCAGGCAATGATACTGAGGCCTTCTTAGAAAACTTTGAAAGGGCCTGCCTTGGGTACAGCATCTCTACAGACCAGTACATGGTAGAGCTGAGGCCGCAGCTCAGTGGACCCTTAGCAGAGGTGGTGGCTGAAATGCCTAAGGAACACATGAACAGTTACGAACTTTTTAAAAACAAGGCCAGAATCAGAATGGGGTTAACACCCGAGCATGCCCTTCGGCGGTTCAGAGCCCTAAGGTGGAAACCAGACGTGTCATTTACCTGACATGCCTACCACATTGACAAAAACTGTGATGCCTGGGTATCAGGAGCAAATGTTAAATCTCTGGAAGATCTGTTTTTCCTAGTGAAAATGGAGCAGTTCTTAGAGGGTGTTCCTGAGGAAATAGAAAGGTACATCCTAGATGGGAAACCCAAAACTGTAACCGAGGCGGGGGAGATTGGAGCCAAATGGGTGGAGGTGACAGGAAAGAAAAAAACTAATAGCAGTTGGAGCGAATATCAGAAGGGGCAACCCGAAACAAAACCCTACCACCGATGACAACCCAAGGCCCCCCCCATATCCCAAGGGAAACCCCAGATGCCTTTTTACCCCACCACACCAGTCTCCACCAACCAACCTCGCCCCGGTGATATCTTAGCAGGGCGATGTTTTAAATGTAATGAACTGGGACATATAAAGGCCCACTGCCCCAAGAACCCCAACCGGTTACAGTTCATTACACCACAATCACACCAAAGATCCCCAGGCCCAGATGCCTCTCAAATACCCTCGGAGCGAAGGGAAACCATGAGAGTGGGCGGAAAGAAGGTTAACGCGTGGAGGGACACTAGGGCACAAGTGTTGACTATCCACCAATCCCTAGTGGACCCCAAACTCATCGCCCCAGAGGCTCCAGTGACAATTCAACCCTTCATGTCACACTCTTTAACCCTGCCTACAGCCAAGTTGCCTGTCCTGTACAAGGGCTGGTCAGGAATGAGGACTTATGCAGTCTATGACAATTATCCCATCCCCAGGCTACTGGGGGAATCATAGAATCATAGAATATCAGAGTTGGAAGGGACCTCAAGAGGTCATCTAGTCCAACCCCCTGCTCAAAGCAGGACCAATTCCCAGCTAAATCATCCCAGCCAGGGCTTTGTCAAGCCGGGCCTTAAAAACCTCCAAGGAAGGAGACTCCACCACCTCCCTAGGTAACGCATTCCAGTGTTTCACCACCCTCCTAGTGAAATAGTTTTTCCTGATATCCAACCTGGACCTCCCCCACTGCAACTTGAGACCATTGCTCCTTGTTCTGTCATCTGCCACCACTGAGAACAGCCAAGCTCCATCCTCTTTGGAACCCCCCTTCAGGTAGTTGAAGGCTGCTATCAAATCCCCCCTCATTCTTCTCTTCTGGAGACTAAACAATCCCAGTTCTCTCAGCCTCTCCTCATAAGTCATGTGCTCCAGACCCCTAATCATTTTTGTTGCCCTCCGCTGGACTCTTTCCAATTTTTCCACATCCTTCTTGTAGTGTGGGGCCCAAAACTGGACACAGTATTCCAGATGAGGCCTCACCAATGTCGAATAAAGGGGAACGATCACATTCCTCGATCTGCTGGCAATGCCCCTACTTATACAGCCCAAAATGCCGTTAGCCTTCTTGGCAACAAGAGCACACTGTTGACTCATATCCAGCTTCTCGTCCACTGTGACCCCTAGGTCCTTTTCAGCAGAACTGCTACCTAGCCATTCGGTCCCTAGTCTGTAGCAGTGCATGGGATTCTTCCGTCCTAAGTGCAGGACTCTGCACTTGTCCTTGTTGAACCTCATCAGGTTTTTTTCTGCCCAGTCCTCTAATTTGTCTAGGTCCCTCTGTATCCGATCCCTACCCTCTAGTGTATCTACCACGCCTCCTAGTTTAGTGTCATCTGCAAACTTGCTGAGAGTGCAGTCCACACCATCCTCCAGATCATTAATAAAGATATTAAACAAAACCGGCCCCAGGACCGACCCTTGGGGCACTCCACTTGAAACCGGCTGCCAACTAGACATGGAGCCATTGATCACTACCCGTTGAGCCCGACGATCTAGCCAGCTTTCTATCCACCTTACAGTCCATTCATCCAGCCCATACTTCTTTAACTTGGTGGCAAGAATACTGTGGGAGACCGTATCAAAAGCTTTGCTAAAGTCAAGAAATAACACATCCACTGCTTTCCCCTCATCCACAGAGCCAGTTATCTCATCATAGAAGGCAATTAGGTTAGTCAGGCACGACTTCCCCTTCGTGAATCCATGCTGACTGTTCCTGATCACTTTCCCCTCCTCTAAATGTTTCATAATTGATTCCTTGAGGACCTGCTCCATGATTTTTCCAGGGACTGAGGTGAGGCTGACTGGCCTGTAGTTCCCCGGATCCTCCTTCTTCCCTTTTTTAAAGATGGGCACTACATTAGCCTTTTTCCAGTCATCTGGGACCTCCCCCGATCGCCATGAGTTTTCAAAAATAATGGCTAATGGCTCTGCAATCTCACCCGCCAACTCTTTTAGCACCCTCGGATGCAGCGCATCCGGCCCCATGGACTTGTGCACGTCCAGTTTTTCTAAATAGTCCTGAACCACTTTTTTCTCCACAGAGGGTTGGTCACCTTCTCCCCATGCTGTACTGCCCAGTGCAGCAATCTGGGAGCTGACCTTGTGTGTGAAGACAGAGGCAAAAAAATCATTGAGTACATTAGCTTTTTCCACATCCTCTGTCACTAGGTTGCCTCCCTCATTCAGTAAGGGGCCCACACTTTCCTTGATTTTCTTCTTGTTGCTAACATACCTGAAGAAACCCTTCTTGTTACTCTTAACATCTCTTGCTAACTGCAACTCCAAGTGTGATTTGGCCTTCCTGATTTCACTCCTGCACGCCTGAGCAATATTTTTATACTCCTCCCTGGTCATTTGTCCAATCTTCCACTTCTTATAAGCCTCTTTTTTGCATTTAAGATCAGCAAGGATTTCACTGTTTAGCCAAGCTGGTCGCCTGCCATATTTACTATTCTTTCTACACATTGGGATGGTTTGTTCCTGCAACCTCAATAAGGATTATTTAAAATACAGCCAGCTCTCCTGGACCCCTTTGCCCTTCATGTTATTCTCCCAGGGGATCTTGCCCATCTGTTCCCTGAGGGAGTCAAAGTCTGCTTTTCTGAAGTCCAGGGTCCGTATTCTGCTGCTCTCCTTTCTTCCTTGTGTCAGGATCCTGAACTCGACCATCTCATGGTCACTGCCTCCCAGGTTCCCATCCACTTTTGCTTCCCCTACTAGTTCTTCCCTGTTTGTGAGCAGCAGGTCAAGAAAAGCTTTGCCCCTAGTTGGTTCCTCCAGCACTTGCACCAGGAAATTGTCCCCTACACTTTCCAAAAATTTCCTGGATTGCCTGTGCACCGCTGTATTGCTCTCCCAGCAGATATCAGGGTGATTAAAGTCTCCCATGAGAACCAGGGCCTGCGATCTAGCAATTTCTGCTAGTTGCCAGAAGAAAGCCTCGTCCACCTCATCCCCCTGGTCTGGTGGTCTATAGCAGACTCCAACCACAACATCACCCTTGTTGCTCCCACTTCTCAACTTTATCCAGAGACTCTCAGGTTTTTCTGCAGTATCATACCGGAGCTCTGAGCAGTCATACTCCTCTCTTACATACAACGCAACTCCCCCACCTTTTCTGCCCTGCCTGTCCTTCCTGAACAGTTTATATCCATCCATGACAGTACTCCAGTCATGTGAGTTGTCCCACATGACTTGGCCAACCATGTGAAGCTAGCCAAGAGGGTGGGAATGGTCACCCTCAGCCAGGCTAAGCAAGCTTTGACCCCCATTCCTGTTCCTGAGCTGTCCACCAGGGCCCCATCTGTGTTACCAGAGACCCAGGCAGAGGTGATGGAACTGGATCCCCCTGCCGACTCCAATCCCAGTGACCCAGCCAACGCCAGTCCCAGAACCGGAACTGGCAACGCAACCAGCACCAGAACCATTGCCAGCATTGAGTCCAGTGCTTGCAAACCCATCTACAACTCCAGCGCCAGAGGACACCAGAGGGCACCAGCGAGCCTGAACTGGCAGAAGCAGCAGATAACCATACTCAAGAGGCTCAGCCAGAGCCTGAAATACCACCTAGTGCACCAGCGCAGAGTGGATCACAGTCAACGGAAACAACCCCAGCACCTGCATCACTTCCAGAGGGACCAAGCCCAAGTTCACACTCCAAGGAGGAATTGATGTCTCCAGCATCAAGGGAACAGTTCCAGGCCAAGCAGGAAGCAGATGACAGCCATCAGAAAGCTTGGGTGGCGGCATGGAACACCCCACTGCCTCTTAGCTCTTCTAACCGATCCCGGTTTGTTGTAGAACAAGGACTTTTATACAAGGAGACTCTTTCTGGTGGACACCAGGAAGACTGGCACCCTCAAAGACAGTTGGTAGTTCCAACTAAGTACCGGGTAAAGCTCTTGAGCTTAGCCCATGATCATCCCAGTGGCCATTCTGGGGTGAACAGAACCAAAGACCGGTTGGGGAAGTCCTTCCACTGGGAGGGACTGGGCAAGGACATTGCTAATTATGTCCGGTCTTGTGAGGCGTGCCAACGAGTGGGAAAGCCCCAAGACCAGGTCAAAGCGCCTCTCCAGCCACTCCCCATAAATGAGGTCCCATTTCAGCGAGTAGCTGTGGATATTCTGGGTCCTTTCCCAAAGAAGACACCCAGAGGAAAGCAGTACATACTGACTTTCATGGATTTTGCTACCCAATGGCTGGATGCAGTAGCTCTAAGCAACACCAGGGCTAAAACTGTGCGCCAGGCATTAGCAGACATTTTTGCCAGGGTAGGTTGGCCCTCCGACATCCTCACAGATTCAGGAACTAATTTCCTGGCAGGGACCATGAAAATCCTGTGGGAAGCTCATGGGGTGAATCACTTGGTTGCCACCCCTTACCACCATCAAACCAATGGCCTGGAGGAGAGGTTTAATGGAATTTTGGGGGCCATGATAAGTAAATTCGTAAATGAACACTGCAATGATTGGGATCTAGTGTTGCAGCAGTTGCTTTTTGCCTACAGAGCTGTACCACATCCCAGTTTAGGGTTTTCACCATTTGAACTTGTGTATGGCTGCGAGGTTAAGGGGCCATTACAGTTGGTGAAGCAGCAATGGGAGGGGTTTACGCCTTCTCCAGGAACTAACATTCTAGACTTTGTAAGCAACCTACAAAGCACCCTCCGACACTCTTTAGCCCTTGCTAAAGAAAACCTAAAGGATGCTCAGGAAGAGCAAAAGGCCTGATATGATAAACATTCCAGAGAACCGTCCTTCAAAGTAGGAGACCAAGTCATGGTCTTAAAGGCGCTCCAGGCCCATAAAATGGAAACGTCGTGGGAAGGACCATTCACCGTCCAGGAGTGCCTAGGAGCTGTTAAATATCTCATAGCATCCCCCACCTCCAACATAAAGCCTAAGGTATACCATGTTAATTCTCTTAAGCCCTTTTATTCCAGAGAATTAAAGGTTTCCCAGTTTACAGCCCAGGGAACAGATGACGCTGAGTGGCCTGAAGGTGTCTACTACGAAGGAAAAAGTGACGGTGGCATGGAAGAGGTGAACCTCTCCACGACCCTTGGACATCTACAGCGACAGCAGATCAAGGAGCTGTGCACTAGCTTTGCACCAATGTTCTCAGCCACCCCAGGACAGACCGAATGAGCATACCACACCATTGACACAGGTAATGCTCACCTAATTAGAACCTCACCCTACCGGGAGTCACCTCGTGACCAAACTGCTATAAAACGGGAGATCCAGGACATGCTACAGATGGGTATAATCTGCCCCTCTAAGAGTGCCTGGGCATCTCCAGTGGTTCTAGTTCCCAAACCAGATGGAGAAATACGCTTTTGCATGGACTACCGTAAGCTAAATGCTGTAACTCGTCCTGACAACTATCCAATGCCACGCACAGATGAGCTATTGGAGAAATTGGGACATGCCCAATTCATCTCTACCTTAGAGTTAACCAAGGGGTACTGGCAAGTACCACTAGATGAACCTGCCAAGGAAAGGTCAGCCTTCGTCACCCAGGCAGGGTCATAATCTGGCTCTAAATGAACAACATGCATTTTGCTTTATTATTGTGCTTATTCACATCCTTGTCAGTTCCCCAAATTCAGTCATTTGAATGTATTGGTTTTTCTCAGTCATGTATGAATGAGTGGTGTTCTCTTATACATCTACTATTCAGTCATATAACTTACATTTTATACTCACTTTTTCTTCCATAATAAAAATACTTTTGACAGAGCTTTGGTGACCAGTGAATCTGTATTCTTAGCCATTCAAATGAAATACAGGGGAAATGGATGTTAAGCATTACCACAATGTCATCTTTGCGCAATTGTGAATTTTATTGTACAGGATTTTCATGAATGTTGGATGAGGACAGCACAGCTCTGTAAAAATAACATTAAAAGCTTTCCAACTGTCCAAATAGCACAGTTAATAAACATTAGCATAGGTCTACATTTTGATGGGCTATATTCAATTTCCTGTTAAACGAGCATTATATTTCTATGAGGAGGTCATCTTTTTGATAACAAGTAATGGAAGATACATCAAAGCTCTATTAAAGTATAAAAAAAGAAATGAAATAACTGAAGGTCTTTTAAATCACTTATGTGCCATTTTCATGTATTCAATGTGGTACTTACTTCAAAACACTTTATTTCATAAAGTACATACAGTTCGGTATTTAAAACAAATTTTCAAGGAAACTATTTTTCTTTATCTTTATGACCCTTTTCGTGATTAAGTGCAGCAAACTTGGAACAGCATAAAAGGAAAGTGTTAGCTAAAGCTTGTCACCTTTATGTATCTTTTAGGTTAAATAAGGACTTTGCTAGCAAAATCTCAAATATTCATACTCACAAATCCTACATACACATTGATCAACTTTTTTAAGCACAAGGGGTAGGAGAGTGAATGGGTTAAAATAGAAGACAGATAGGGTTGCCAACTTTCCAAGTGCACAAAACCGAACACCCTAGTCCTGCCCCTTCCTTGAGGCCCTGCCCCCCTCCCCACTACATTCCCCCTCCCTCAGTGGCTTGTCTCCACCACTCTCACTCGTTTTCACTGGGGCAGGCAGTTGGAGAGTGGGAGGGGTGAGGGCTTTAAATGGAGATGCGGGCTCCCTGGTGGGGCCAGAAATGAGGGGTTCAGGGTGTGGGAAGGGGCTCTGGGCTGGGGCATGGAATTGGGGTGCGGGAGGGAGTGAGGGCTCTGGCTGGGGGTGCAGGCTCTGGGGTGGAGCCGGGGATGAGGGGTTTGGGGTGCAGGAAGGGGCTCTGGGTTTGACAGGCTCAGGGCTGGGGGTTGGGGCATGGGCTTACCTTGGGTGGCTCCAGGTCAGCCGTGCAGTGGGGCTAAGGCATGCTGTCTGCCTGTCCTGGGGCACTGTGCTGCACCCCGCAAGTGGCCAGCAGGTCCAGCTCCTAGGCGGAGGGAGGGGGGAAGAAGGATCCCCTACGCACTGCTCTAAGCCACAGGCACCGCCCCCCCACAACTCCCATTGGCCGGCCAATGGGAATGTGGAGCTGGTGCTTGGGCAGCATGTGGAGCCCTGTGGCCCCTCGCCTAGGAGCCGGATATAGGAGCCCCCCATTTCCGGGGCACAGCACAGTGCTCCAGGACAGGTAGGGACTAGCCTCCCTTACCTCCGCAGCACCACCAACTGGACTTTTAAAGGCCCAATCGGCAGTGCTGACTGGAGCGGCCAGGGTCCATTTTCGACCAGGTGTTCCGGTCGAAAACCGTACACCTGGTCACCCTAAAGATGGATGAGGCCCAACAGAACTTAGTAATAAACAACTGTAATAATAATAATAAATAAAATAATAATACATCCATCAATTTGGACTGTTGAAGCACTCTCATCTGATCACAAAGCACTTTACAGACAAATAATGAAGGCTCAACAACATCTATTAAGGTAGGTAACTATTATTATTCCCTGTTTACAGATGTGTGACTGAAGCACAGCGAGATGAAATTACAGCTGAAAACTGCATTGTAAGTTAGTGACGGAGCTTAAAATAGAACATTTATCCCAAGTCACTCAGAAGTTCCCGCTTTTATATTACCATGGCATACACAGCATTTCAGTTGCTACTTAAACACTGCCTATTCCTTACCTTCACAACTTAAAAAAAAATCTCAGTGGAAGTAAGTACAGTGATGTAAGTTTAGGCCTTCATGCTGCAATCAGATTCATGTGGTTGGCCTCTTGTGCCTTTGAAGACATCTAAGGTTTCTCATGGGTACAAGAAGCTACCATTTTGGTCTAGTTACAGGACTGGCACCATAAGCTCTTTGGGGCAGGGACAGACACTTTGTTCTGTGTTTGTACAGTGCCTGTACAGGGTTCTGGTCCATGACTGGGATTGCTAGGCACTACTGCAATATATAAATAATAGTAATAATTTGATGTACTCTTTCCCCCTTTTAATTCCTGGCCCTTTCACTTACCTCTGTCCCCACTGTCAGAATTCACCAGCTGCAGGTCCTTATATTGACTCTACTATTAGGAGTATTTGTCATGCAAATTGTCTGTTACAGATGTCACCCATAAAAATCTTTCAGTTGCCTTTGTAACTAACTAAATAAATCCAGTATTCTTTATACAAATGCTAGGGCATACAGGAAATACCACAACAACATTACTAGTTGCCCAAACAAAAATGAGAAGGTTTTTAAGGGTGACACTGGGTAATCTATTATATTACTGCCTAGGTTTGAGTTAGCAGACTCAAGAGAATATGAACAGTTCTGGAAATTCAAATAAGCCACTGGTTGACTAGCTTAACTGTTGAATCACATGGAATGTAGCTCCCAGGGTGGGTTTTAATTTAAATATTAATTATCCTTTTCTTTAATTTGGCTAAGTGAGCCTATGGACTCACAGCAGTGGGATACATGAGTTAAATGCACCTATTCCCTAAGTGATCTCTAAAATGATATAACATGACTGAGCTGTAGATTTCAATAAATTAATCATTCATAAAATACCATAATATGCTGTGGAGGTGATTAGCTAAACTGCTTACACTTGCACAAACATGCAGGCATAAATTTGCCAAAAGCAGTCCCCTTTAATCTTGCTAGATGCTGTTTCATTGTCATGGACGACAGCAATAACTCAACTCTGCTCTGACAGCTCTGGCACTTCAGAAGATGATTTGTGGAAGCCAAACTTATGCAAATAAGTATGCTTACAAATTAATTTATTGAATGGCCAGAGAACATATTTTTAACTCTCTTAGAACTGTGACTTTCCTATTCCAGGTTGAATGAATATATTGCATACTCTACTAGCCCAACAAAGCTATAGCATCTGTAACAATAAATCTGCAGATGGCTCCTCATTAAAAGAGTCCAGAGAAATCCTGTTACTATAGAAATTATTTCAGCAGGACTCCACACAGTTGCAGGGATTATAGTGGTGGATCCTGATGGGTGATCATAAGGGGTATAATGAAAGGAATAGTCTACTTATCTTATTGCCAACATCTCCATTTTTAAAAAGAGTTGTGGTGGTGTTTTTTAGTCTACAGTAGAAACCAGTTCTTCATAGGTGGCACACTGTGAAACTTCTGAAATCCATTCATGTACAGTCAGAAATTTTTCTGATTTCCTTTGTTGTGTAACATAAGAAAAAAAAAACAAGTCTGCAGAGATTTCTGTTTGTAAGTAGAAGCAGAAAGGTCTTCAAGAGGGGGATACTCAAAAGAAATATCTTTGGAGCCAGTGGAGAATTTGTATTCTATTCCAGCAGTTCATTGGTTGTTGTACATTTTTCTAGTATTTTTGAAGGATGGCACAGTTCCATTGTGTATGCATTGAGTTAGCATTTTCTATATTTTACTCCCACATTTGTTTAGCTCTACTGCGGGCTTCTGTTTCAGTTTTTTTGGAACCCAAAACGTTCTTGAATAAAAAATATTTTTCAAATTTTGTATTTCTCATTTATGCTGCTAGACTTTGCTGCAAACTTTGCATAACTATCTTTCCTTTTGTGGAAGGTCTGTTTGAAAGGGAATATTTAAGTTCATAGAGTAAAAAAATAAAGAGCATTGATTCCTCTGATGTATGAGTTACGCTGAGTCACAGAAAGGTTAAGTGATGTGCCCAAGGTCACACAGCAAATCAGCGCCAACGCTAGAAACAGAATTCCTGATTCCCAGTTCTATGTTTTAACTATGTAAGCCATGCTCACTCTCATAACATTAAAATATAATTCATGAACATTTGCTATCATTTCATTACAAGCCCCTTGTTACTATATCATGATAAGATGCCCAAGGAATAAAGTAGAGATACATTAATTAATTTTATATGGTAATTAATTACTGTATGTACATAAAAGCAAAGTGCATGCATCAGATGTTCCAAGAAATTTTTTTAATCTAAAACTCTAAAGATATTACTTTAATTGAAAAGAAAGAATGAGGTGTTCTATTTTATTGGGAAGACCATGCTAGGTGTGAATAATATGACAAGCCCTGTACATAAAGCCTACCAGAAGCAAGTATTTGTTATACCTTTGAAATTATCTCAAGATATGTAGTGAACCATGTAGTGAACCAAACACATCAGAGATTCATTATTTGATTAATAAAACCATGACAGATATTCAATGATTTAAAATAGGGTTACCATATTTAACAAATAAAAAAAGAGGACCCTCCACGGGGCCCTGGCCCCGCCCCAACTCCGCCCCAACCCCACCCTAACTCTGCCCCCTCCTCCCTCCCACTCCCAGCCATGCGAAAAGGGCTGCCCGAGCGCTACCGGCTTCATGGTTTGCTGGGCAGCCCCCAGACCCTGCGCAGCTGGAGCCCGGGAGGGGAAGCGCCCAGCCGGGGGCGCAGGGTCTGGAGGCTGCCTGGCAAACCGTGAAGCCAGTAGTGCTTGGACTTCAGGCAGCCCCTATGCCTCCGGACCCTGCCCCCCGGGCCGGGCACTTCCCCTCCCGGGCTCCGGCGGCGCAGGAGCAGAGCCGCCGCGGCCGGAGGCTCTGCTCCTCCCCTGACTCTTCGGCTCTGTTTAAGAGCCGAGCTGCCCGAGCGCTACCGGCTTTGGGCAGCCCCCATGCCTCCGGACCCTGTGCCGCCAGAGCCCGGGAGGGGAAGTGCCCAGCCGGCGGCTGGGGTCCGGAGGCAAGGGGGCTGCCTGAAGCCCATAGCACTCGGGCAGCTTGGCTCTTAAACAGAGCCGAAGAGTCAGGGGAGGAGCAGAGCAGCCACGGAAGGGGAAGTGCCCAGCCGGCATTTTCCCGGACACGTTCGGCTTTTTGGCAATTCCCCCCGGACGGGGGTTTCATTGCTGAAAAGCCGGACATGTCCAGGAAAAACCGGATGTATGGTAACCCTATTTTAAAAAAAAACATAGAAAAGGTTATTATACTATTTCTCAGTACTGATTCAGAAGAGATTTTTCATGCTAATCTATATAGTATGAAATAAACCTGTAAGCCACATTCATTCTAAACACTTGTTATTCAGCAACATCAGTATTCCTGAACCTTCTCTGACTTCACTGGAACTTTTTTATTCTCTGCTTATGAAACTTGTACAAGAGCAAGCAAAAAAGACTGCTGTTCCATGGTGTGCCGGGAAAGGAAAAACAATAAATATTCAAACAAGTTACCAAGGTGTGGTGTTGCTGTAATTGCATTTAATTTCTACCTGCAACATCAAAATTAATTCTTTTAAAACTGGGAGAATAGATACTGAACAGAGTAATGCTGGATAATGGTGACAGCATGACAATGACATCCAGTTCTGGAAATAAAAGCAACTTTAGGGTTACCATATTTTGAGCCTTCAAAAGGAGGACACTCCACGGGGCCCCGCCCCCACCCCAACTCCGCCCCTTCCCCAAAGTCCCCGCCCCAACTCCGCCCCCTCCCCTGCTTCCCGCGAACATTTGATTCACGGGAAGCCTGAAGCAGGTAAGGGGGGTGTGGGGGGAGGAGGCGCGGCCCAGTCTGGCCCCCCCGGTGTCTCCAGCCTGGGTCGGCTCAGGCCCTGGGGTGCTGGCCCCGGGCCTGGCCCCCGGCCGAGCACCCCTGGCCCGCTCAGCACTGCCGGTCCCCGGCCCCCGGGCCCCCGGCTGAGCACCCCCAGCCCGCTCAGCACCCCCCGGCCCCTGGCCCCTGGCCGAGCACCCCTGGCCCGCTCAGCGGCCCCCGGCACCGCCGGCGCTCGGCCCCCGGCGCTCGGCACCGCCGACCACCGGCCCTCGGCGCCCCCGGCACCGCCGACCACCGGCCCTCGGCGCCCCCGGCCCCTGGCCCAGCACCGCCAGCCCCCGGCCCAGCACCGCCGGCCCCGC
>NC_048308.1:65370882-65438111 GCF_013100865.1 Trachemys scripta elegans | reverse complement strand
GGGGGTTCTGGCGGCGCTCGGCTGGGGGGCTCGGGGGAGCGGCGCTTTTTTTTGCTGCTTGGGGCAGCAAAAAAGCTAGAGCCGGCCCTGGCTGTGAGTGTTTTTATTTGCATTGCAGACATACCCTTTGATTACTGGTGTCACATGTTGGTAGGTTTGAAGATTGAGTGGCAATTTGATGACAATTTGTGGAACACTTATATTTGTACATAAAGGATAGTGCCCAAATAAATACTTCAGAAAACTATTTCAGGATGAATTTTCCTGAATAATATTTAACAAATATTTACTTGTTTTTAATGATATTACTGAAGTGCTATTACCTACTTTAAATATAGGGAATCTCTCAAGTATAGGGAACCAGTAAAAGTTCATTTCAGTTTGAAAGATATATAAAATGTGATTTTTATAGGCTAGTGTAATATTAACAAGACAGAATAATAGGGTGTACCTAGAGTTGTAACAGACTTTGATTGCTATACGCCCAACGGCTATCTAGCTCCCTATCATCACTCTTGACATCAGGAAATGTTGGTGAAGGAGAAAGGGAAGAAGTCCTACTATACTGTTGCATGAGCACTTCTTGAGTTTAGCTTCTAAGGAGAAACTCTCCTCTGCACTTCCTCTATACACAGTTGTAGGTCATTGATGAAAAGATGAATTTTAATCCATAGGAGGGTTCCACAATACAATTTACAAAACAAGTTTCATTTATTTTTTGTTGGTATAATTAATGTTGTTTGCTATAGTCAAGATCCTCCAGCTGAGCCAAGCTGAATTTGATGCAAGGCCAGGTTGGATAAGGGAAAGGTGCTTAAATTTACCTTTGTGCTTCCTTGCTCCTGGCACCAGCCAGAGACTCGGACCAGTCCCTGGTAAAAGTTAGTACCCAGAGGGTCATGCCAGAGATCACTGTGAGGTACCCATCCCCTAGCTACACCCCCTACACTAGAAGCCAGTAGGACACATGTATAAGAGTTGCTACAACCACTCTATGTCACCTAAGGATTCCCCTAGATAGGAGTTCTTTAAGGATATGAATGTAGTGATTTTACAGTTGCATTGCACCCCCTAGAATATTTTTCAAGTATGGGGCAAGCTTTTCCAACATGCATACACAAATCCATCCAATGCTAATAACATGTTTGTCATTGCCATGAAGGTATCATTGTACTCTACCGGATGAAAGACCATTTAATTTTGTTCCACAGATCATTATTCAGATGTTGCATAAAAATAATTAAAGATTCTAATTGATTTTCAGACAACAGAGGCTAGACCAGATGTTCTGTACTGAGTTGAGGTTGTTATCCTTTTGTCAAAAATTACTAAGAATGGTAATTTGCTCATAATTATAATAAAAAAGCGATGAAATTTAATTTAGTGCATGGCCTGCTCAGCACATGGTTGAATACTTTTTGTACAATTTCTTTTCACTCAGCAAGCCCTCTCCTCTAATCAGACATTCCTGTTCCTGCTTAAAATTGGTAGCATGAACTGCAATCAACTTAATACAAGTAGAAATAAGAGCAATTCATTTCACTCAAGATCTCCAGCTATCTGTTTTATAAAACTAAATAGAAATAATGTTGGTGTCCCTGCCTGGTTTTGGCAATACTGATTATGATGATACCTGCTCATGCCAAAGCAGAATCAGATTCTGAAAATCCTGATTTACACATATGCAGCTGAGATCAGAATTTGACCCATGAGGTGGTATCTTGGTGTATAGAAAAGAACAGCATGGGAGTTATTTACAATGATTGAAACCATTATTGGTGTAGTGCTATACCAGCAAATAAGGATAAAGTATAGCGAAACTAAGGAAAAACACAGACCAGAATACTATACAAAGATACTTGTGGAAGAAGACTTCTGACTAGAAGCTGGTGGGCTTGCTTTGTTCTGTTTTGAAACAAGATTCCAATGGAGCCTTGCCAGCTCTCAACAATTATTGGGTAAAACATTGTGAATTACTGAATTTTGTGAAAAATCAGCATTACAACACTTTCCTAGTGGGGAGCAGCTGTAGGCTAACAGACGAACACTTAACTGGGAGTCAGGACAAATGGATTCGAACCTTACAATCTAGTCTGACTTTAGAAAAAAAGATAGTTGGGGACTGATCCAAACCCCACTGAGGTCAATCAGTTCCTTTGGAAGGGAATTTTAAAGGTGGTGAGATTGGCACTCAGTGGCAGAGAAAAGTGGTCTCTTTGGGCCACCATAAATACAATACTAATTTTTGAAAGACAGCTCTGAAATTCAGTCCTAACACTGCCTTCTCTACAGATTATTTTTGGTCTGTCCAGAGGAGAACACAGGTTTTGGAATTTTCAGAAACATCCAAGTGGCACCCACACACATAGGGCTGTGCACAAGGGATGCTACTGGACATAGCACACTTATTATTGTGTGGTGAAATGTAGTAAATGAGGCTCTGTGAGGCAAAATACACACACCAGACAGAATGTAAAAGTGACATACATACGCATAAAACCCACATATGAACAAATAGAGTGGGCCAGCACTTCTGTACAACCATCACGAACCTAGCTCATGTGCACTTTCATTCCAGACATGCAAGAAGTAAAGCACACATCTCTCCTCTCTAACCATTAACAGTAACAACTTTATAAACAACGAAACATGTTCACATAAACTGACCTATGTGTGGTGCAGCAGCAGCAACGTCATGAAGGAGAGGCCAGTTGCGCTGAGTTATGCACACTTCATCACTGGCAGATTCTGTGCCGCATGGTTACAGTGAAAAGGTGGCTCATGCGTCACTGGTGAAGCTACATTGCTGTACTATATTCTGTGCCTCCCACATTATTACCAGTTTACACTACAGACAGCACAAAGCAGGGTATCTAGGATGCAAATGAACTGCGGTGGGCCACTGAGGCACAGAACATTCAGCATTTCCAAAAGCTATGCTAATTATCCTATGGCTGACTCCAGCTCAACCCTGCCTTTAATCACCTCATGACAATATTAATGGAAGTCATTTAAATATGTTCATTATCAATTTGCACACACATTTTGAAAAAAACAAATATCATTGCATCGTATATTCTTCAGTGACGTTAGAGAGCACAGTCAACCAATGAAATTACTCTTTATTCGCACCATTCAGTGAAACTGATAGTAGCACTTTAGAACGAAATTTCCAAAGACTTTTATGTCATTGTCCCAAAACTTTGCACTTATATAATAGCTTTCATCTGATGACATTAGGGTATTTTTCAAGCCATTCCTCATACCCATTTTAGGTATTGATAAACTGAGGCACCGAGAGTTTACTTGACTTCCAGAAGGTCAAACATTTAATCACTAGTAAAGTCCTTTCTCCCAGTTCCCTGCAGTAGCAACTGTTCTGAACTGTATTGGCAAGTAAACAAGGGCACTACAACACAGTTTTAGGCAAAACTCCTATTAACTTCAATAGTTTTGCTTGAATATGGACTGCATGATTGGGCCATAGAAGTGAGACTGATTTTCAAATCTACTTTTAAAAGTTAGATGTATTAAGTCTGCATATAATAATTGTGGGATAATATTTTATTTATATCCAAGTTCCTTAAAGAGTATGATCTAAAAGCAAGAATGCAGGAAATCTAAACATTTTCTGTTACTCGCAAAATAATTAATAATAACGATAATTGAGACTATGTGTGAAAATAAAAGGTTCTCTTAACAGGCTTTAAAAAAAATCATTGTACTAACCATGAAGTGTTTCCTCTCTTCCATAGTAATCATAGACAGAAAAATTAAACAAACTAAGGCTTTCAAAATGGTTCACACTCACTTAGGAATAGAACTCATTATGTATTGTATTCACATAGTTTCCCTGATTTCATTTGGAATTTATGTGCTGAGATGAGATTTGTGCTGGGATGGTCTTAAAAACTATCCTGTAACTCTATACAAGTAGCAGTAGTGACTATTGTGGCATTTCTGGGTTATTATTAATAAAGCACTTTCCTGTACCATAACCTCATGGGCTTCCTTGCTCCTGCCTACACCACAACACAAAATTCAAGCACCCAAAATTTAACTATGAAAATTATCAATAAAAACCTGAGGTTAATGCAATACTTAATTTAAATGATTTTCTAAGTATTTTCTGATGTAGCATTTATAAGGAAGAAGATAACCTAAAACCCAGTCTGGGAATAATCTAAAATGTTGATATTTGATGTAATTGGTACATAAGTCACCTGTCAGGACCACACCTCTCAATTTATCCTTAGGGTTTACATTAGACGGATATAGATACAGATTAAAAGTTCCTAACTGGGTAATATATTTTTCTAGTGGGTTGCAATACATTCTGCTAACCTCTTACCTTCTGTTCTTCTTGTTTCTCTTACTATTTTCTCTACCATGGAAACAATAATAGAACACTTTTCCACTAAGCATGCTGATGTACTCAACAATAATTGTGTTTCTGGCCCTGAGAATCTGCATTAAAATATGTTACCATTACAGTATTAGGAGTTCATTCACTTGCTGACCTTACAAATGGAGATGAGATGAATCTGTACCTGGAGAGTTTCACCTGGAAAGCTTGTAGATTATAATTCAGATGTGATCCCTGCAGCCCCAAAGCTGTTATATTGCTTTAGAAAGATTGAGCATGAAAGACTGGCACCATTGTTTGGGGGCAAGGAAAGATGGTAATACAATATTTCTATTCTTCTGGTGTTGAGTTAATAGTTTGTATGATTAAAAAGCAAAGTTGCCCTAGGACCAAAGGATGTCACACCTTTTCAGAATTTACATTTTACAAAACTTAATTTCTATGACTAAAGAGTACCACATATTTTGTTAAAGCTAAGTAACCCAAAGTAATTGTATCCTTTTCTGAGGCAATATTTGGATTTTGAATCATACATTTTACAAAATCCTATTTTGACTTCACAATAAAACTCTTTCTTCAAAATGTTGTCAGTTTTCCTTGTGTAAACCATCATAGGCTTAAAACACAAAGCAAGACCCAGGATAAGGAACTACATTAAAGTTGATAACCATAAGATATCATCAGAACAACTCAATGCTTGTTTAGAGTCTAAAAGCTCAGTTACCTATCTAAAAATTTGGAGAAAATGCTAGTGCCACCTCTTGGTGAAAACATTAAACTGACAATAATTCTTCCTAATTTGAATAAGGTAAAATAATTTACTATGAGGGAAAATAGCCAATAGGTGGTTCTTTTGTGTGCTTTTACATTTTTCAATATATATTTCAGGTTAATAGTTATTATATTTAGTGTATGTTTTGGATAAATTAGTCACCATAACACTGACAGCAATGGAAAAGTGTAAGACTATGAGTGTCAGAGAGAAAGAGGCACATATTGATAGCAGAAGTATAAGAATACAAATATCACAGAAAAAAATCAAATTCTATACCAACACAAGGTAATACTGCTCTACACAAGTCTTTTGAGTATGAATAAATAGTGTTTGCATTTTAACCCAAGGCTTAATACATTTGAGGGACATTTGGAAGAGTGTCTGGCTCTGCAAAGTAAACAATTTATTATCCCCTGGATTGTTCAACAAATATCTTGAAGAAAAAATGTTTCTATCTGAAACTGCTAATATCAGAGAATGCTCATAGGGATAGTTCAGATCTTTTGCATCTTCTTTGTGTACTATGAAAGCGCAAGCTATGGTAACCTTAAATTTATGTTCAGAATTACATTATAATCCTCATTTTCCTGTGTTTATAACTTTACAAAAAGTTTTCCTTCTGTCTCATACATTCTATGATCTGGCTCATTTCAGATATGAATTTGTTTGGAAAACCTGAAGAAAATCCCTTCAAACAGATTGAGTTATAAAAGATTGAAAAAAAAAACATTTTTTGTATCTTAAATAACAGATTCTGTTTTAAATCACGTTCCACAATATACCGCTATACTATATTAAAATTTCAGTCACAAAAAGAATAAAGGTTTAATCATTTTCCATTACTAAGGTTATGTCTACACTACTGCGGTAAGTCGACCTAAGTTATGAAACTCCAGCTACATGAATAACGTAGCTAGAGGCGATGTAGCTTAGGTTGACTTACTGCGGTGTCTACACCGTGCTGGGTCGATAGGAGACACTCTCCCGTTGACTTACCTTACTCTTCTCATTCCAGGTAGAGTACGGGGGTCAACCATTGAGTTAGCTGGTCTTCAGTAGACCACTAAATTGATCCCCGGGGCATCGATTGACGAAGCATCAATACAGCGGTAATGTAGACAAGAGGTTAGATACAGCCACCAAAACCTAAATGGATGAGCTCCTGTCCTTTTTATCTTGCCATGTAGGAAGCATAATTTTAGAATTACTTTGTAAAGCTGTCCTCTATGGGCAAACTAACAATCTGAAATTGGGATGTGTCACTCCTTAGGTAATTCTGCCCTGAATTGTTGCTAGTATTTTCCATACCTAGCTTTCCATTCCACTTCAGCAGCCCATCTTCTCCCCATTCAAAACTTTCTTAGCATCTAGTACCAATAACAGTGAAATTCTGAATAAAATGCTAACCTTTCTGTAACTGTTGTGCTTCAAGATGTGTTGCACATGTCCATTCCACTGTAGGGCTGTGTGCAGTCCAGTACACAGTTGTCGGAGACTTCTTACCCTTAGCAGTACCCATTGGGCTGACCTGCATGCACTTTGCTGTTATGTGCACACTGCATAGATATAAAGGGCTAAGCTGCACCAGACCCACCTCAGTTCCTTCCTAGAACGATGATTTTGACAGAGAGGGAAAGGAGGGTCAGTTGTGGAATGGACATATGCAAATCATCTTGAACAACAGTTATGGAAAGGTTAACCATTGTATCTTCTTCCAATGATCGCACATGTCCATTCACTATAGGTAACTCATAAGCCATCCCATCTACAGGTAGGATCGACGTCTGTATGAATAGGGACTGGAGGAACCTCTTGTCCAAATTTAGCATTTTTCCTAGATTGTTGAGAAATTGCTTAGGAGGCAAACTTGTGACATGATGACCAGGTTTCCACTTTGCAAATGTCTAACATGGGCACATGAACCAGAAATGATGCAAAGGCTGCTTGGGATCTAGTCAAATGACCCAATACTTTATTCAGAAGCTTCACGTTAGCCAACTGGTAACAAAAACAAAGGCAAATACAATCAGATATTCATGATGAAATCCTTTGCATGGAAAATGAGGTGCCCTTCATTCTGTCCACAAATGCAACAAACAATTGAGATGAAGACCTGAAAGGTTTAGCCCCTTCCAGATAAAATGCTAGCACTCTTAACATCTAGAGCATGCAGTGACTCCTCTCCCTTATTACCATGAGGCTTTGGGAAGAAAGTCAGTAAGAATATTGGTTACTTGGTTGACATGAAAAGAGAAGACCACTTTCCTAAGAAAACTTGGATGAGAATAAAGGTAGACTTTATCTGCATTAAAAAATGTAAATGGAGGATGAGATACTTTTGAGGAAATTTACTTTTGTTGCTGGTTTGGTATATCTCATGAAAGAATAACCACCAAAGGGTGTGTCTTCCCTTTTTCTGAGCAGCTTGTCCTGAATTTGGTATTCTCAGTTGTGACTCATGGAGGCACAGTGACAAACACTGAATCAGGATTTTAAGCCCTGATCTAGCAAAGTACATTAAGCAAATGAGTAGTCTCACTGATGTCACTGGGGCCTCCGTGTAATGCTAAAATGGTGCATTAGTGCCTGTGTTGGCCCCCTGCATGGGGTCAACAAGTGTCTGTTCCATCAATGTATAAAGCCCAACTTAAACAACATTCATTCTAAATGAAGGTGTTTTTCCTTGCACCTTTCTGCTTCTTCTATTATCTTCACTCAATGGGAAAAAACACAGAAGTTCAGAGTTTGATAAAAAATGTTTTGAAAAAAAAATATCCACTGTTAATATCCATGAAAATTATTCTCTTATTTCACTAAAAATGCTAAACATGTAAGGCAAACTTCAAAACTTCCAGAAGGTTCTAAATCAGAAGCTATTTGTAACAGTTTGTGGGATATAGAGGAATAACACTTCTAATTCAGCTCCCAGATAAATGTCAGGACAGCAACCATGTAATTCAGTGTGTTCAGTAGGTTCATGTATTCAATGACATAAACTAAGGACCAAATCCTGAGAGATGCTGAGCACAAGCCTCTGCCATTTGAAAGCAATAAAAGTTGCAGAAATGATATGTGCCAAATCTGATTTGACTTTCAACAAGACACACAAAGAAAACAATCCCCTACAACAGTGTCTGCATTTTTAAATGTTGCACTGGGCAATTGCCAGGCATACAGATAAAACCCTTCCCACACTGCTTAGGAAGCTGAGGGCTAAATGGCTTCTGAACATTTTAATCAATAGTCGTTTCACTATTTACAACTTCACACAAATTTTATGGTGAGATACAGTATGTTTTTCCAGTGAAAGTTTTAATTCACAGGTGTGGTGGACCAATATAAACTAGAGTGTGCCACATTAGCAGAAAATTTATTATACAAATATTATAACACCAAGTGAATATTTAATAAAATGTATACAGTAATATTCAGATATTAACATTTATAAAAAATTGTAAGCTTACATCACACTGCACAAAAGCCGATTTGCAAGTAAATATTTATAAATATTACAAATAAATAATGGGTTCCTGCTTAGAAAAGAAACTTACAGTCTCTATTCACCATCAGGTACAGTACAATACAGAATAAACACAGAATCATGTGTGGTGGTTAAAACAGGAATGCTTCATGTAAAACCAATCTAATTTCCTTCTTTGACAGGATTACTGGCCTAGTGGATGGGGGGAAGCAGTAGATATGATATATCTTGATTTTAGTAAGGCTTTTGACAAAGTCCCACATGACATTCTCGGTAGCAAACTAGAGAAATGAGGTCTAGATGAAATTATGATTAGGTGAATACAGAGCTGGTTGAAAAAACAAACCATCAATGGTTTGCTGTCAAAGTGGAATCCCACAAGGGTCTGTCCTGGGCCCAGTACTACTGAATATTTTAATTAATGACTTGGATGAGGGAATAGAAAGAAGGCTTATAAAATTTGTAGATGGCACCCAAGGGGGCTGCAAAGCACTTTGGAGGACAGGATTAGAATTCAGAATTATCTGGATAAATTGGAGCATTGATCTGAAATCAATATGATGAAATTCAAAAACAACAAGTTCAAAGTACTATACTTAGAAAGGAAAAATCAAATGCACAAATACAAAATGGGAAATAACTGACTAGGCAGCAGTACTGCAGAGAAAGATCCGAGATTATAGTGGATCATATATTGAATATGAGTCAACAGTGGGATGCTGTTGCAAAAAAAGGCAATGTAATTTGGGATGTATTAAAAGAAGTATTGCATGCAAGTCACAGGAGGTAATTGTTCTGCTCTACTCAGTACATGTGATGGCTCAGCTGGAGTAGTATGCCAAGTTTGAAAAACCACACTTTAAGAAAGATATGAACACTTTGGAGGTAGTCCAGTGGAGAGAAACAAAAATGATAAGGGGTTTAGAAAAACATGACCTATGAGGAAATGTTGGAAGAATTGGGAATGTTTAGTTAAGAGAAGAGGACGCTTGGGGGGACATGATAACAGTCTTCGAACATGTAAAAGGTTATTATAAAGAAGATGATGATCAATTGTTCTCCATGTCCACTGAGGGTAGGACAAGAAGTAATTGGCTTAGTTTGTAGCAAGGAAGATTTATGTTGGGTATTAGGGGAAACTTTCTAGCTATAAGGATGGTTAAGCACTGGAACAGGTTATCAAGGGAGGATGTGGAATGCCTCTCCTGGGAGGTTTTTAAGAAAAGGCTGGACAAACACTTGTCAGGGTTGATCTAGGTATACTTAATCCTGCCTTAGCATGGGGGTGGGCAGGGGGAAAGGACTGGAGGACCACTTGAGATTCCTTCCAGACCTACAGCATGAGAAAAAAAATGCGGGCTTTTTTATTTCCCCTCCCCGCATACCAAATTCTAACCTAAGGTCACATCAACAAAACCAATCTTAATCATAACAAAAACCAGAAAGGATTTTGTTAACATTCTGTTCATAACAATATTATTCCTAGTAGCAATCATGGTGTGCAGTTGACCTTGCTCTCGCTCAGCGATCTTGAGACACTTTAATAGTGACATACTGTATTCCTTCTCTCACGTAATGACCTTTACAGAGTTATTACTGATTAATATGCCTATTTCAGAAGCGTGTTTCATTCTAGAAGCATGTGCTCTTCTTTATTCCTTAATTACAACCTTTTTAGTCAGAACATTTACTCCCTAGGACTTTCAAATTACTGTATATGACTTTATCATTTACTGTATATAATTACAGTCAATGCATTTTTTATAATGTAAAATGTTCAAAAACCAAATTTCATCCTCTATGTGACCTTAGCAGATGGGGCTTGGTTATTACTCCCTGAAGCTTTCGAATGTATAGGACAGATTGGATCATTTTCATCATTCACCTCTTGCGTTAGCCAAAGTTTTGGTCAGCTATTTTTAACCCACAAAGGGCCAATTTTTATGGCTTTTATGTATTCCCATCCCTACCAATGAACATATAACAGACGTTTCATGGAAGGAATGGGCCTACTGTGTCCACGATACATCCTTTATCTTCAGTTTAACATTCATCAAGCCATTGCTAAAATCATTAGTAGTTGTGATAAGGGGGAAGGCTGCGTGATATGACAGGCAAACTTTTAGAATGTGTTCACTAACCACAGATCTTCACTTTGCCTCATTTATAGTGAACAAATCTTTCTTCCCTGGCTCGTTGCTACTAGAAGACTGTCAAAGGCTGGCAGCTTGAACAATGAGTTATCTATGGTGTGCTATTTTTTTTTAAACTATCGCCAAGAAAGAATTTGAGCTACCTAACTCCGTTTAAAAAAAAAATAGAATATTGTACTAAGCAAATACTAGAACAGAAAATATTCCGAGAGAATTACATGCTGCATTACTAAGTGAAATGTTGTGATACGTACTGCAGCTTTTCTATGTTTCATACCAGATTTACATAATGTAGACAAAAAGATGCCACATTTTTCATTATGACTATTTGTACCTATTGGCTGTAGATTGCTCCTGCTAGTTTTTGGGATTATTATATGACACGTAGTAAGGAAGTCAGATAGATTTGTGTGTGTTTGTGTGTGTGTGTGTGTGTGTGACTATCCTTACGCAAATAATTGTTAAGATTTTAAATTCAAAGTTATGATTCCTGCAGCAACTTGAAGTTAGACCCTTTTGAACATGTGTAGAATCTTGCATTACTGAACACGTTAACTTTAGTGCCTCCCTACTTGGGTGCAATGTGTCCAAGTTATTGTTTCAGTCCTGCCCAGGCTCAGTAAGTACATCCCAAATATGCAGTAGATCATTGTATTACAGAACCCAGTTTCAGTGCCTTTTGGTAATTCTAGTTTCCGCATATGAGATACTGGAGTGAACCCTTAAACTGATGAATTGTTTCCAAGGTTTGTGAAGACATTGCCAATAATTTTTTTTTTTTTTTTTTTTTTACAGTAGAACAGAGTTTTAGTACATATATAACACAGGAAGCAAAACACAATCAGGCAAATGTTCAATACATTTCTGAATACAAGTCTACCTAGTTTCTTATGCGTCTTATCACAAATCTAATGGCACAACAGCCATAGTGACAGACTTTCTGGTAAAAAGAGTATGGAGTCAATGCAGGCACAGGTAAGAAATTGTTATTGACGCTTGTTAGTACAAGTGTCCTATATTTTCTGAATTTGACCAAAAAAAAATCTTTGTTTTACTTTACAAATTTTGGTGAAAAACAAAAGATATTAATTCTGGAATACATGAGATACAGTGAAATGAATTCTATGAATTAGGAATATGGATAAGTATAAATTCTCCACAGTAACACGCCATCCTTAATACATACCCTTTCATTCTGCTTTTTAACACTGCTGTGAGTTAAGGAAAGAAATCCAGCCTGGATTCTGAACTAAAAAGCTCTTTGATTTTCTCAGTTGAAGATTAACCTTAAATAAAATAATGTAGGGCTAAATGCCTCACGTTGTATGGGTGTGATGCAGAACAGAGGAGAAGGATGCTGTCATCAAGTGCACCCATACAGCAACAAGATGCGATACCATCATGTACTCTTAAGCACTTGGGGTGGGAGGGAAGAGCTCAACTAACATGGCCATACGTTCTCCACAGCCCCACACAGATATGGTCTGTCATTTTGAGAACATAGTCAGTCCCCATGTTGAGCATGTCTGTACTGTAGGAGGCAGAACCCCCAGCATAGGGCCCTTTGTGTCCCTTTCTGGAGCAGCAGTAAATTGTATCTCAATGTGCTTTTTTCCCATGCCCTTCTGCACTGCTTTGGTAAGATGGCTCAGTGTGTGGCCAGTATCACTTCACTCCTCTCCCGCCATAACACCAGGATTTTACCCTCAATGCAGTTTTTTGTATTATAATATCATCTAGCCTACAGTATTACAATTATAAAGAACTAATCAAATATAATGTCACATTGCCAAGTGCTGTGAGACCTCCTACTCAAGTTCCATATAGACCCTATTGCCTAGGAACAACAGAAATATAGTATTGGTAGTACTTCAAAATAACAAGGACATTGCCAATTAAGAGAACTGCAACATTATTTAAAATATATATATATATATATATATATATATATCCCTGATTCATGATTGCTCTGGGGCTTAGGCTTGCAATTCCATTAATGATTCTTATTTCATACAATTCATAGTGTATTGAACTATACTGTGCTAATGGGAAAGCTGTAATAATTTACTGTGTGTATTTGCTGCTGTCTAAGGTAAGCATGACATGCAAGAAATGTTAGCGTGTAAAAATAAAAGGCAGATAATGGGAGGAAAAAAAATAAGAAGAGAATGACAATTCCATAATTCTTCTTAGAATGTTTGCCTTTTGGGTGAGTAGAACGGCATTAAATGATTAGTCAGAAGTATGACACTTTTGAAAGCTTATCTTCATTTATTTTCAACAAGGTTTTGATGACTTTTACATTAATATTTTATTCCAATTCCCTTTTAATGTACTTAACTATGATAGGCATCCAGCCAACTTTCTATATTTTAATGTGCCATATCCAGCAACAACTGTTTGATATGCTCATTATAATTTTTTTTTTTAAATTGGATGCATGAGGTTAGTGAAGCATTTATGGGATAGATGAAAAATAAAATGGCTTTTCATAGGCATCTAAAAATAGGTTATATCATTTTACTATTTACCAGTCAATTGTTTTGGCAAGCTTTTCAGTAAGAAAATAAATGGGAAACATACAAGTTAAAAATTAGAAGCTTTCAAGTATCCAATGAATCCATTTGGCTACACTTGCCTACATAGCATGATATGCAGTCCTTGCTCAGGTAAAACTCCCATTCAAGCCAGGGAAAACCTAGGCTGACATTTGTGTCTTGTAATCACTGGATTGTCTTTTGGGATTAAATCCAGGCACACAGAAAAGTACAGTTCCAGCAGTCTGCTCTAAACTACAACTAGACTAATCTCTAGCAGTGCTATGGCC
Organism: Trachemys scripta elegans; assembly: GCF_013100865.1. Lineage (NCBI taxonomy): Eukaryota > Metazoa > Chordata > Testudines > Emydidae > Trachemys > Trachemys scripta. Next base: position 65,424,509 of record NC_048308.1, on the reverse strand, counting down.
CTCGGTTTCAATACAGTGGCCGTTAAGGGACACATCAATATGTGGACCAAATACTGCAATCGCCAAATCAAAATGCAACTAAAGTGGCTAACAAAAATTGAAAAAAAAATGTAGTTATACAGAAAGCGTAAGTTTCCAAGAAGCACCAAAGGGCAGATTTACTCCTGGGAAAAAGATGAAAGGCAAAACTTGTGAAGGAATCAATAGTACAGAAAAATAAAAGCTGAGAAATGTCACTGAAATGTGATTACTAAATTTAGTCCAGTTGAATTCTGAATCCAGTGGAGAGCCATTAATCAGGAGACAGGAACAGATGGTCAACTATATGGGCAACTTCAAGTGTTCAAAAATCATGGGATTTAAAAAAAAATACATTGAATCCTTTTTATTTGTCTTCTGGTCATGGAGCCTTTCTCTGCAACCCCAAGAGCTAGAAATGTAGGGGTCTTATTCATATGAGTCAAAGAGCTGGGGCTTTAAGAAAGATATCAAATACATTAGATTTGTCACAATCTCCATAAAATCCCAAGTGCTGGCAACACTCGGAAGATAACATTTTTAAGACAGCTGGACAAAAATCTTTCAGATAAATAGTTTATTCACTGAAAAATGCAAGTTTATATTGACAAACTATTTGTGAATGCAGGTGGAATGTGGCAAATTGTTTTGGCCAAACCAAAAAAATGAAAAAGTCAGAACATCTTGAGTTGGCATTTTCTAAATAAAACATTTTGACATTTCACTTCAAAATATTTGGTTCCAAAATCTAGGTAGAAGCAAAAGAAAACTGATTTCAGCAATGAAAGCCAAAAAAATTCCATTTGGGGTAAAAACAAAACATTTTTTTTTTTTGGCTTTTTTGGTTCGGTGATGTGATAAATGAAGGGTGTGGGGGGTTGCTCCCTTTTATGGACACCCAGCAGCTATAAAATCCCTGTTAGTAGCTGTTCTCTACTTCCTTTACCTGTAAAGGGTTCAAAAAAGCCCATAGGTAAAAGGAAGATACCTGAGCAAAAGAGTCAATAGGAAGGCTAGAACTTTTTAAAATTGGGAAAAAACTTTCCCTTTGTCTGTACGTTGTTGTTCTCCAGAGAGAGGGGACAGAGGAGAGACAGGGCTGGAACTATGCTGTAAGAGCTTTGAGCCAGGTATGGAAACCATCAGATCATACCTAAAACTACTTATTGAACCCCAGAGATTTAAGTAGATCAGGGAATGTCTAGGAAAACACAATTAGGGTTATCTCTTTTATTTCTTATTGGCTTGTGGACTCCTCTGTGCTAACCCCAGGTGCTTTTGTTTTGCTTGTAACCTTTAAGATGGACCTCAAGAAAACTATTCTTGATGCTTAATTATTATATTTATTCTTTTTAAATCTAGCAATAGCCTAAGTTCCAGATGTATTTTTTTTCTTTTTGTTTTTAATAAAATTTACCTTTTTTAAGAACAGGATTTTTGTGTGTGTGTGTCCTATGAGGTTTGTGCATGTTGTTTAATTAGCTGGTGGCAACAGCTAATTTCCTTTGTTTTCTTCCTCAGCTCTTCCCTGGCGTGGGGGGGAGTGAAAGGGCTTGAGGGTATCCCACAGGGAAGAATTCCCAAGTGCGCCTTTTTGGGTAAAATGGGGGTTTTTCATTTGGGTGGTGGCAGCATCTACCCATCCAAGGTCAGAGAAAAACTGTAAACTTGGGAGTTTAATACCAGCCTGGAGTGGCCAGTATTAATTTTTAGAATCCTTGCTGGTCCCCACCTTCTGCACTCAAAGTGCCAAAGTGGGGAATCAGCCTTGACAGGCCACCAAAGCAACAATTCAGTTATTCACTCAGCTCTAATTGATAACCACAGTTACTCAGCAGTATTTCCCTCTATGAGAAGGTCCTTCACAGGTTTTTATAAATAAAGAAACATACTTAATCTGATATAGCTGGTACTGCATGTCCTAACTGTATTTTTGGTACCAGAGCAAACCAGCTATACTGCCTCTGAGGGGCCTCTTACAGTCCCTAAAAGGCCTCCTGCTCTTGTAGTGCTTTCCAGTCACCCAAAATAATTTGGAGGGCCCTAGAGACTGAGAGTATGTCTACAATGTAACCAGAGGTGTGATTGCAGCATCTGTACACATATGTGAGGTAGTTTTACCTAATCACCTCAGGTAGTGAAGCTGAGTGAACTGCCACTCAAGTACCCAAGGTCCCCAAGTGGGGCTGTACTGCCAGTGATGAAACCCATGCTGCTATGGGCTTTGGTACCTGTGCTAGCTAGATTAAAGATGGTTCAGTTCTGCCAACATACACTGCATTCACACACACTAATTGCAATGTAGAGAAATCCTTAGAGAGAGGCCCAAAAAGGCCTCCATTTATTGACCAAATCAAACGCTACATAGAGATTTTTGTTATGGGTACTTCATTCATAGAATCATAGAAGATTAGGGTTGGAAGAGACCTCAGGAGGTTATATAGTCCAACCCCCTGCTCAAAGCAGGACCAATCCCAAATAAATCACCCCAGCCAGGGCTTTGTCAAGCCTGACCTTAAAAACCTCTAAGGATGGAGATTCCACCACCTCCCTAGGTAACCCATTCCAGTGCTTCACCACCCCCCTAGTGAAATAGTTTTTCCTAATATCTAACCTAGACCACTCCCACTGCAACTTGAGACCATTGCTCCTTGTTCTGTCATCTGCCACCACTGAGAACAGTCTAACTTCATCCTGTTTGGAACCCCCCTTCAGGTAATTGAAAGCTGCTATTAAATCCCTTCTCACTCTTCTCTCCTGCAGACTAAATAAACCCAGCTCCCTCAGCCTCTTCTCATAAGTCATGTGCCCTAGCCCCCTAATTATTTTCATTGCCCTCCGCAGGACTCTTGCCAATTTTTCCACATCCTTTCTGTAGTGGGGGCCCAAAACTGGATGCAATACTCCAGATGTGGCCTCACCAGTGCTGAATAAAGGGGGATAATCACTTCCCTCAATCTGCTGGCAATGCTCCGACCAATGCAGCCCAATATGCTGTTAGCCTTCTTGGCAATAAGGGCACACTGTTCACTCATATCCAGCTTCTCATCCACTGTAATCACCAGGTCCTTTTCTGCAGAAGTGCCACTTAGCCAGTCGGTCCCCAGCCTGTAGCAGTGCATGGGATTCTTCCATTCTAAGTGCAGGACTCTGCACTTGTCCTTGTTCAATCTCATCAGATTTTTTTTGGCCTAATCCTCCAATTTGTCTAGGTCACACTGGAACCTATCCTACCCTCCAGCTTATCTACCTCTCCCCCCAGCTTAGTGTCATCCGTGAACTTGCTAAGGGGACAATCCATCCCATCATCCAGATCATTAATGAAGATGTTGAACAAAAACTGCCCCAGGACTGACCCCTGGGGCACTCCGCTTGATATGGGCTGCCAACTAGGTATCGAGCCGTTGATCACTACCCATTGAGCCCGACGATCTAGCCAGCTTTCTATCCACCTTATAGTCCATTCATCCAATCCATATTTCTTTAACTTGCTGGCAAGAATACTGTGGGAGACCATATCAAAAGCTTTGCTAAATTCAAGATATATCACGTCCACCACTTTTCCCATATCCACAAACCACTTATCTCATCATAGAAAGCAATCAGGTTGGTCAGGCATGATTTGCCCTTGGTGAATCCATATTGGCTGTCCCTGATCACCTTCCTCTCCTCCAAGCGCTTCAAAATGGATTCCTTGAGGACCTGCTCCATGATTTTTCCAGGGACTGAGGTGAGGCTGACTGGTCTGTAGTTCCCCAGAGTCTCCTTCTTCCCTTTTTTAAAGATGGGCACTATATTTGCCTTTTTTCAATTGTCTGGAACCTCCTCAGATCACTATGAGTTTTCAAAGATAATGGACAATGGCTCTGCAATCACCTCAGCCACCTCCCTCAGCACCCTCAGATGCATTAGATTCGGCTCCATGGACTTGTGCATGTCCAGCTTTTCTAAGTAGTCCTTAACCTGTTCTTTCACCAATGAGGGCTGCTCACCTCTTCCCCATACTGTACTGTGCAGTGTAGCAGTCTGGGAGCTGACCTTGTCTGTGAAGACCGAGGCAAAAAAAGCATTGTGTACTTCAGTTTTTTCCACATCATCTGTCACTAGGTTGCCTCCCCAATTCCCTGACCTTCTTGTTGTTAACATACCTGTAGAAACCCTTCTTGTTACCCTTCACATCCCTTGCTAGATGCAATTCTTCCCTCTATCAGTTAAATCTCTATAACAACAGAACAGACCCCCAAATAGGAATCTATCGTGTGAAGCCTTCCCCTTAGAAAGTATTTACATAAAAATAATTAAGGGTAAAAGTAAGAAATGTCTTCAACTAATCTAACTTATTCAATTTATCACACAAGTTCTCTCTGCTGTTTCTTTTTTCAGGATTGGAAACTGATGGTTTCTCCACTCTTAACATTTTTTGTGCCATTTAATTCAAAAAAGATCCTAAATGCCTTGAATACACAGTTCTAAATAATAAAAGAGCTTTCATTTATCATCCAATCAGCCTCCAATAACACTACTCTATTACTTGCAAATGCAATAAAAATGAATAAAATACTTGATGGGGTTCATAATAGAGTGGAATAAGAACAGTATTACAGCTGATACCTCTTGACCCAGGAAAAGCAGTCACTGATTGCTTGTAGATAAGTATGTCAATCTTATAGGCTGAAAGAGTCAGTCTACTCAATAAGAGAATACATAGCTCAGGAAGCAGAGAATATTGAGAAGAGTTACAGATGCCTCAAGAAGTTTGAGAAGCATGAATGAAAACAAAATTTAAACCTAACTTTTTAGAGTTAAGGTTGCTCAACAGCTTTTCTTAACTACACAATCACTAAAATAAGGATTTTACCAGCTAAGCCAACTTTAAGTATTATTTATTTGTACTAATGTAGTGCCCAGGAGCCCTACTCATGGTGCAAGGCTCTGTACAAACACAGAACAAAAGACAGTCCCTGACCCAAAAAGCTTGCAATCTAACAGCCAAATCAGCTCCAACTCAGAGACCCCTAAGACACGATCCTCAGTTGCACACTAAATTCACTATCCATTCTAACACAGAACTATATGCAGTACCCATATCACTGTTCAACACAATCAGACTCAAATACAAAACATTAGTTTTGATCTCAACTGGATTAAGATATTTTACTGATAGGCTCATTTGATATTATTTGACTAAGTAATATGTTTGTTTATTGGTTTATTTTTAGATCAGGAAGGAAGAATATGTGAAATGTATGACTCATCTGTGATTTGGTGCAAAATAGGTTGTGCTCTCCTATGTTTCTTGAGCTTCAAAGTCCTCCTTCCCCATAATGCTTGCCAGGGGAATTGGTGACAGCCCCTTTGGGGCTCTATAGGGGATAAAGAAGCGGAGCTGTCACAGCACTAACTCCATGTAGCATTCCAGATAAAATGGCTTTCCCCACTGCAGAGATGATCATCAGCCAGCTATGAATCAAGAATGTCACTGTAATTTGGAAAACGTAGGCCCTGATCCTGGATCCTGCTGCTCTGCTCAGGTGAATCTCTGCATTTGCTAGCAGCTCCATTAAAACGGCCTCCAAGTGAATGCAAGATTCTGTTCATGTGGAATGGCTTGCAGATTGTGGTGATCATATGCAGGGGAGGGAGGGTTATTTCTGCTTCTATGGGTGCAATTCTAATGCTTCACACTATTTGAAATTAAATAAGGGTTTTGATTCATTCTTTTTTCTGACATCTAAAAACCTCCATTGATTTGAAGTAAACTTTCCCCAAACTGACTAATTTGATTAGCCCTTTTGTTTATTTAGGGTATGTCTACACTACGGGATTAATCCGAATTTATATAATTCGAATTTTGGAAACAGATTGTATACAGTTGAATGTATGAGGCCACACTAAGCACATTAATTCGGCGGTGTGTGTCCATGTACCGGGGCTAGCGTCAATTTCCGGAGCATTGCACTGTGGGTAGCTATCCCAGAGCTATCCCATAGTTCCCGCAGTCTTCCCCGCCCATTGGAATTCTGGGTTGAGATCCCAGTGCCTGATGGGGCAAAAAACATTGTCGCAGGTGGTTCTGGGTACAGCCTCACCCCTCCCTCCATGAACGCAACGGCAGACAACCATTTCGCGCCTTTTTTTCTGGGTGAACACTGCAGACTCCACGGCAAGCATGGAGCCCGCTCAGCTCAAGACAGCAGTCATGAACATTGTAAACATTGTAAACACCTCACGCGTTCTCGTGCAGTTTATGCTGAGCCAGGACCAGAAAAACGAAGCGAGGAGGTGGCGGCGACAGCAGTGCAGCGACAAGCGTGATGAGGACATGGACATGGACACAGAATTCTCTCAAACATCGGGCCCCGGTGCTTTGGAGATCATGTTGTTAATGGGGCAGGTTCTATCCGTGGAACACCGATTCTGGGCCCGGGAAACAAGCACAGACTGGTGGGACCGCATAGTGTTGCAGGTGTGGGACGATTCCCAGTGGCTGTGAAACTTTCGCATGCATAAGGGCACTTTCATGGAACTTTGTGACTTGCTGTCCCCTGCCCTGAAATGCCAGAATATCAAGGTGAGAGCAGCCCTCACAGTTGAGAAGCGAGTGGCGATAGCCCTGTGGAAGCTTGCAACGCCAGACAGCTACCGGTCAGTCGGGAATCAATTTGGAGCCCCCTCCCCCGCGTTCTTACACATCTGTTTGAGGAGGCTATGGAACATGGTGAGGGAGGAGGGGGATTATACAGGGGCTGTAGTGGCACTCTGTTATCCTGCAGCCGTTCCTGAAGCTCCACCAGACACCGGAGCATGTCTGTTTGCTCACGCAGCAGCCCCAGCATTGCATCCTGCCTCCTCTGATCTTCCTGCCACCACCTCTCATCTCGAGCGTCTCTCCTCTCCTCACGTTGGTCCCTCATGTCCTCACATTGGTCCCTCCTGTCCTCATGTTCACTGGCTTCTTTCCTATACTTTGAAACCGTGTCCTTCCACTCATTCAGATGATCTCTTTCACTGCGGGTGGATTCCATGATTTCTGCGAACATCTCGTCTCCCGTCTTCTTTTTCCGACGCCTTATCTGAGATAGCCTTCAGGACGGAGGAGGGAATCTTGAAGAATTTGCAGCTGCTGGAGGGAGGGAAAAAAGGAGAGATTTTTTTTAAAAGATACATTTTGCAGAACAATGCTTATACTCTTTCACGGTGACCAACACTATTCACATTACATAGAACATGTGATTTCTGTGCAAGGTCGCATTTTGCCTCTTAATATTGAGTGGCTGTGGCTTTGCTCCTAGAGATCACAGACGCAGGTCTGGGCAACAGAATTCGGCTTGCATGCGGCCATGGTAAGCCATTGTCTTTCGGCTTCTGCGCCCTCCTTTCCCACATACCAAGCAAAGCCCGTTGAGTGCTGCGGTTTTCCTGTTAACCTTCAGCAGCAGAAAACAAACTAACCCCCCCCCCATCCAATTCTCTGGATGATCGCTTTATCCCTCCCCCCACAGTGTGGCTGGTATCAGGGAAGATCCCTGCTAGCCAAACACAAAAAGCTCTGGGCCAATTCCCCCTCCCCCCCACGCTTGGCTAACTGCAGGGAAGGATTTCTTTTCAGCCACGGGCAAACAGCCCATTAGGAACGGCCACCTCTGTCCCCTTAATTAAATTCCCGTATTTCAACCAGGTTACCACGAGTGATATCACTCTCCTGAGGATTACACAGCGAGATAAAGAACGGATGTTGCTTGAATGCCAGCAAGCACCAGGACCATACGCTGCCAGGCTTTGTCATGCAATGATACCAGATTACTTGCTGCAAGCATGACGCGGTCAAGTGTCCTACCATGGAGGACGGAATAAGGCTGCACTGCCCAAAAACCTTGTGGCAAGGCTTTTGGAGTACCTCCAGGAGAGCTTCATGGAGATGTCCCTGGAGGATTTCTGCTCCATCCCCACACACGTTAACAGACTTTTCCAGTAGCTGTACTGGCCGCGAATGCATCCCAAGTCCTCAGGGCAAAGTAATCATTAAAAAATGCTTACTTTTAAAACAAATTTTATATTTTAAAAGGTAAACTCACCTGAGGTCCCTTCCATGGGGTCATGGTCTTGGATACTGGCTTGGGAGGGTTGGGAGGGTACTTCAGTCAGGCTGAGAAAAACATCCTGGCTGTTGGGGAGAACGGAGTGCTGGGTGCTCTCCGCCAGCCCATCCTCCTCCTCCTCTTCCCCGTCCGCAGAATCCTCAGGTGTAGCTGATGAGATTATCCCCACCTCGGAATCCATGGTCAGAGGTGGGGTAGTGGTGGCGGCCCCCCTTAGAACTGCATGCAGCTCGGTGTAGAAGCGGCATGTCCACAGCTCTGACCTGGAGCGACCGTTTGCCTCCTTTTTTTTTTGATAGGCTTGTCTGAGCTCCTTGACTTTCACGCGGCACTGATTTGAGTCCCTATTGTGGCCTCTCTCCAACATGCCCTTGGAGATTTTTTCAAAAGTTTTGGCATTTCGTCTTTTCGAACGAAGTTCTGCTAGCACTGAATCCTCTCCCCATATAGCGATCAGATCCAGTACCTCCCGTACGGTCCATGCTGGTGCTCTTTTTCGATTATCAGCCTGCATGGTTACCTGTGCTGATGAGCTATCTGTGGTCACCTGTGCTCTCCACGCTGGGCAAACAGGAAATAAAATTCAAATGTTCGCTGGGCTTTTCCTGTCTATCTGGCCAGTGCATCCAAGTTCAGATTGCTGTCCAGAGCGGTCACAATGGTGCACTATGGGATAGCTCCCGGAGGCCAATACCTTCGAATTGTGGCCACATTAACCCTAATTCAAAATGACAATATCGATTTTGGCGCTACTCCGCTCGTCAGGGTGGAGTACAGAAATCGATTTTAAGAGCCCTTTATTTCAAAATAAATGGCTTCGTTGTGTGGACAGGTGCAGGGTTAATTCGATTTAACGCTGCTAAATCCGAATTAAAGTCATAGTGTAGACCAGGCCTATGTTTCAAAAATAAGAAAGAGTGATGAGAGATAGCTTGCTGGCCACGCAAGTTTTCCCACACTTGACTTCTACCCATCAGTCACCAAACTGATAGAGTGTAATTACCCTTCATTGTAAAGCATTATACCAATCATCCACTTTTTGAATTCCAAGCTGAATCCAGCTTTCCCCTGTTTGTAGTATTTAGCACTTTATTTTGCCAATTGCTAAACTCTCCCCCAAAGCCCTATAAAATAATTAACAGGTACACAGAGGAGCCATGAAGATAATTAGCCCTCACATTTTTGAGCTCTGATATAATATTACTCTAAATCATTTGAAAAGCTATGATTGTGACATAATTATAAATTGCAGAGAGCTGAAGAAGCAAACTATGTAATAGATCAACTGTGTAATTATGGCAAACAGTGTAAGTATGCACCATACCAGCAACTCTTCTACTACAAATCTGTCTTCCATCAGCTGGTGAAGTATAACTGTCATCCTTCAAAAGGCACAAAACTCAACTCATGCTGTTATACTGAGAATCAGAAAAATGCCAAATATTTCATAGGTAGCATCTTAAATTATCTCCAAATCGATTACCAGCTGATAATTCTGCTTCATAAAAAAACCTTTAATTTCTCTGTTTGCTTTATATCATATTCCTAGATTTAGGTTTGCAACAGTGATTAAAATGTCCAAGTAAATATCATTGTGACACAAAAGCCCATTAGTGGCTCTCCGCTCTGTCTGCAACTTATCACACCTGACATGCTCAGTACACCTAACATACTGTTGTCATGATATTATAACCAAAGAGTGGCATGTAATATATCACTGGAAAACTAATCGTTCATTCTTCATTAATATTCTTGGTATATGTACAAGGTGTGTCCAAATTGTTATAAGCATGTGCTAGAATTATGTTCTTAAAACGTGTTTGGCAAGCAATGTGTAAGCCAAATCTGTTTTAGACAAAGAAATTTGATTGTCTGACCAGCCTGGTTGTCAGAGACAATGAAGGTACATTTCCATATATGGTATACAAAGCTATCAAGTTGTCAAACCTATGTTTATGGCCCAGTATGTCTAAACAGCTTCCAGAACCATGAAGTGCTAGCTCAACTAGACAACTTTCTAACCATACAAAACTGAACACCCTTGCCCCACTCTATCCCTGAGGCCCCGCCCCTTCTCCAAGAACCCGCCCCCGCTCACTCCATCTCCTCTCCTTCTCCGCCACCCACCGGCCTGGGGTTGGGGGTTAGGGTGCAGGAGGGAATGTGGGCTCAGGGTGGGGCCAGGGATGAGGGATTTGGGTTGCGGGGGAGGGGGTGGGATCCAGTAGGGAGTTTGGGTGCGGAAGGGGACTCAGGGCTGGGGCAGGGGGTTGGGTGAGGGCTCTGGGAGGGAATTAGGATGCAGGAAGGGGTTCTGACCTGGGGGATGCGGGAGCGGATTTTGGGTTCAGGCTCCGGCCGGGCTGTGCACTGTCTGTGCCCACATTTGCCACCTCCCAGCTCCTACTGGCTGCTGTTCCCGGCCAATGGGAGCTGCGGCGCCAGCACTCAGGGTGGGGGCAGTGTGCGGAGCCTCTATGGCCACCCCTGCGCCTAGGAGCCAGACATGCCGGCCACTTCCGAGAGCTGCCTTAGCCCTGCTGTGCCACCAACTGGACTTTTAGTGGCCCAGTCAGCAGTGACCGGAGCTGCCAGGGTCCCTTTTTGACCAGGTGTTCCAGTCAAAAATCGGATGTCTGGCAACCCTATCTAAACAACATCATCATCCTAAAAATGGCCCTTTGCACCTAGGATTGAATGACCAAGAGCCTCAAATGAGGTTGCAGCAGGACTCAAAAGGTGCTTCCTAGGATTGTCTACAGTGCCTTAGAAAGGCTTTCTTCTGTGAAATCTTGTGCACCTGTAATGCCAACAGACCCCAGGGTTCTTGGCGGGCTGGATGGAACCTCTGAAGCTTAATGCATGAGCCTCTACCGAATAAGCTAAAAACCAACTGGCTTTTAGCTACGGCTGCAGAACAGACTCATTTTACCTCTCTGTCTAAGGGCTAGTCTACATTGGCAGCGCTTTAATGTGGTTTGTGTGGTCGCGGCGCATTCCCAGTGCTCTAAAAACCCCACCTCCATGAGGGGCGGGGCTCCCAGCGCTGGTGCACTGTCTACACTGACGCTTTACAGTGCTGAAACTTGCTGCGCTCAATGGGGTGTTTTTTCACACCCCTGAGCGAGAAAGTTGCAGCGTTGTAAATTGCCAGTGTAGACAAGCCCTAAGTGATCTCAGTGCCACTAGATGGGACAGAACACCACACCCAGAAGGTGTGTGCGTTATACACCAGCCAAAGCATGGAGTGAACTTCCAATTACTCGACAGGGAAAGAACTGATTATTTTATGATAGCAAGCTCTTTATACACCGAAGAGTGGCATAATCAAAACCCTTAAGTATTCAGTCTCAATCTCCTGGCAAGAAGGAATGTGAGCAACGCATATGAACTGATGGAGGACAACAAAGAGAGAACTCACTATAAGAGTCACTAAGGGCACTACACTATCAACTTCAGAAGTTTAGCTCTGGGAATTACTGCAAATAACACACTAGGAGCAAGGACCCAGGAAGTGGGAACCCATTATTATGTACCTTTGAAAAAACTATTGAAATGCTACAAAGGCATTTTTAAAGTGGAAATAAGGCAAAATATATTTCATGCTGACACCAATCTTTGTCACAGACCATATTTTTTGGGGGGGGAAATGCATATGAAACATCTTTTATGACCATCACAAAAATTTACTCTCTGACTAGGGAGACACATGTTCTACAGTGACTTTTTTTTAATCCACTGCAATCTAGCACACCAGCAGTGCTCCATCATTTTTGCTTTTGGTTTTTGCATAAAATGTAATACAATAATGAAAAATCTCTTGTGCCCACAAACAGTCTAAACTAATCTTGTTTTAAGACACAACAAGTGTTTTTCTAAAGGCTCAACCAGTGATTCCATTCTCTGCCCTATCTAGTAAACAGAATAAACAGAGGAAATATTCAGAAATAGGTGGGGAAGAGAATTTCATCCCTGTCATAGTTATGGGATTAGCTCCACCTTTGTTCCCCTTCTGGTCTCTCCGAGTGCATCCAACTCGGGTGTTTGGCCTCTTGCCCTTGCCTGTCTCCAAGTATAATCTCGAGATTCTTTCAATTTTAGCCCAGAACCAACTTGTGAACCAACTACTTTTCATGCTATAGGTGTGACTTAGTTTCAGAAGCCTGTGTTTCTTCCCTTTGGGAGCCTGTGACTAGTGAGATTGACCGACAGCCTTCTTAAAACAAAGTATTTTTTATTTAGTAGAACAAAGCATTAGAGAAAAGGATTCTAAAACAACAAGCACCCTACACACACATTTAGTCTCATTTAATCTTATGTGTCACTACAAGCTCCATTAGATTGGCTTTCCTCTTCAGTTACAGGAACAGAACCAACCTACATTCTTTTAGCACAGCCAGGTATTCCTGACCAGTACATACCAGTACCTACCTGAGAGGAGTGTTTCGAGGATTAGTTCCTATTTGTATGGTCAGTTTGAAAATGCAAGTCACTATGTAAACACTAAGTATTTTATTTGATTACTATTACTGTCCATGGCCAAATCCTGAGGTCCTTCATCAAAGCTTCTTTCTCCCTTATTCAGGTATAACAATTGCAGCGGGATGTTTTAAAATCACAGAATTTCTTGCTTATATGACTGTGGGGCATAGTTTCCAACCTCCTGCGTCGAGTTCAGATTGCACCCCCTTAACCCATGGGCTTTCTGGTTCTTTAAAAACCAGAGTAGACAAAAGACTTCTTTGAAGATGCTCCTGACCTCTGGTTGTGCCTGCTGTCCCCACTGGCTCCTGTTGACCATAGGAGAACACATTCCTTCATGGCTATCCTCAGATGCCCCAATAAAGCAGAGAGGGGGCAAAAGCTCAACTTAAAATATGATCCAGCATCTCTCTCCTGGGCCTGAAAAGGAAAGAATCTATAGGAGCCCAGACAGCTCCTGCATCAACTTCCAACAACTCCACACAGCTGGAACACCGAAGTGGGACTTCCACTAGGTCAGAGGATGGGGTGTGGCACAAGCATGCATTTCTTTCCTTAATGTGGGCACAGATTCATCTGCATTCAGATAAAGAGATTATGTGACCCTATTTTTACGCAGGGAAATTCGCACTGAAGTCAATGAGAGTTTGCCTGAAGTACTGTAAGGAGGAAATAAAATCTGAGTGAGGGCATCAGAAACTGATTCCATGAACATCAGGAATGTACAAACTGATTTGGGCAAATAACGAGCTAATGCAGCTACATTTCTCTGAAGTAAACCTAAACCTGAGTTAAGAAAGATGTAGTCTGCAGTCAAAAATCAAAGCTTTCCATGGGAACATGCCAATGAAATTTTGGTGAGAAAAAATTGTAACAAAACATTTAGATTGGGACAGAATGTTTCAATTTTTCATTTTGAAATTTATTTTAAATTCTAAATTATTATATAAAATAAAAAGGCAAAATCAGAACATTTTGATTGCACTGAAATTAATTGTTTTTAAAAATGTTGTTTTGCAGGAAATCATTTTTTGTTTGTTTTTGTTCCAATTTCAAAATATCAGAACTTCCCGTAGAATAGAAATGTGGAGTTACACCAGCTCGAGTCAGCAGGACGTTGCTGCTTCAAGACAGAGGTAAGTCATCTATCTGGAGGGTTTTTTGGCATTATATGTTTAACTAGCTCAAAGGTCAAGTAATTTGTGTGGATTCGCAGACAATCAATCAGTTCTAGATTCAATGATAGAGATTAAGGTGAAGTGAAATGGGTTTGGAGACCTTTAGTGACCGCACTTAAACCCAAGTTCAACATTGTTCCAACTCAGCATAGCATGCCCAGCTCAGTAAAGATCTTTCTTTCATTCATCTAGAAGGGATGCCTTTCAAACTGTTGATCATCCATCAAGATGTGCTGCAAGCCATATAAAGGGGATATTTTCAATAGCACAACGGACAGTTAGTAGGGCTGGCCAGAAAACAAGAGTTTGGTTTAGCAAAAAATCTGATGTTTAGAAATTTGTTTTCACGCTGATGTGGGACAAAAATGAGACCTTTTGAAATTGTTAATGAAAACACACACGAGAGGGGGACCCAATCCAGTTAGAATAGCCAATAGCCCAGTGGATAAGGCACTCAAGTAGGATGTGGGAAAGCCAGGGTCAAGTCCTTTCTTTGAGACAAGCAGAGCAGGGACCTGAATCAAGGTCTCCCTGTCCCCTTGAAAATCTCCCCCTAAAATGTGAGTACTGCAGCATTAACAAAACCACAAGTCAGGTGGCTATCTCAATCACTAATAGAGCACTTTGCCTGTTGCTACCACACACGTCTACTTTGCTTGCTCCTGTCTTCAGCATAGCATGGCATGATGTCAGAACTAGCCTGAACCCACCAACAGTGAGGAAAAGGAATAGGGATGAAGGAAGGGCAAGCAAATGAAACTTCTCTGAAATGGACTTTTTTTGCTTGTCCCCAAGCACTGGATCATCCCCCAGAACAGGGCACTGAAAGAGAAGGAGGAAAGACGACAGAAAGGCAAATAGAAAAATCAGATGGGACAGAGAAAGTAAAGTCTATTAAGAGGAGGATCTACAAACTGGCTGCACTCCACAAACAGATCACCTGCAACAAAAAGGCCCGTTCCCACAGCAACAGTTAGGGAAGAGGCCTTCTTGAAAGGAGCAGTAAGAGCGCTCTTATGGCACATGATCTTTAGGAAAAATCTTACAAAGAGTTTGTAATGGAACATAAGTTCTTTTTCAGGAGTAATGGAGCTAATGTGTCCTATAGTCTTTCCAGAGATCTTCAATTTTCTGTTAAATCAGCACTGTCATAATGAATAGGCCATTGAATAGTGATATTCTACATCAGGACTTTTTCATGAGGGTACTGAACAAATTAATGTTTTCATCTGCACAATTGGGAGGTGATGCAGATGATCTACTGTTAACATCGAACTTAATTCAAGATCAGAAGAGTATGAAACTGTGACATACATTTCACTGGGAAACCTGAGCTAAACCCATCAAATAACAAAAGGATGCAAATGAGAATGCAAATTTCAATGCAATGAGATTCTGCCAAAAAGCTCAAAATGAGGCACAAAGCAGAGGCTGTGGGAAACCGAGAAAGAAGACTATGGGGATAAATAACAAAGTAGTGAAAATGATATGTGGAAGATGTTGGAATACACACCAACATCCCTTGTAAATGTGCCCAGCCTGAGAAGCTGAATACTATAAATGTCAGAAAAAATGACACTGTATAGGTGATGTACAGTGAAAGAGAGCAGCAAAAGGAATCAGAGAAAGAGAAGTTTTCCACAACAATCAAAGTTACAGAGCTTGCCAGTATTTCATCCTAAAACTTTTAACAGTGAAAAATAACCACAGAGGAAACAATGTTCCTTCGTTAATTTGCACAATATACATGGAGACGGAGCTGCTAATGTTTGATTATGGGAATGCTGAGAATGAAGTTACAACACCATTGTCACCACACCCTACTGAGGAGTAGCTTACCAAAGGTTATAACTGTAGCTTAGTAGTGGATTGAGCAGTAAATGTAGAAGATTTCTACACTGAAAACCGACATGAGCATACCTCTGAGGGGTGTGAAAAAAACACATCTCTCAGAGACTGACCTAACCCCGCTAGGTGGACAGAATAATTCTTCCATCAACCTAGCTACTGCCTCTTGGGGATAACTATAGTGGTGGGAGCGCCCTGCCATTGCACTGAGCACTGCAGTGCAGCTGCAGCTGTGCCACTGTAGCATTCTAAGTGTAGACATATCCAGAGGTCCGGTCTACACTGAAAACGTATATAGGCATAGCTACGTCTCTCAGAGGCATGAAAAATCCACGCTCCTAAGAGATGTAGCTATGCCAAACTAACCCCTGTATAGACAGCTCTTGGTCAATGGAAGAATTATTTTGTCGACTTAGGTACTGCCTCTTGGGGAGGTGAATTAAGTACAGCGATGGGAGAACTCCTGTCGATATAGTGAGTGTCTACACCAGGGGTCTCAAAGTCCTGGCCTGCGAGCCATCTGCAGCCCGAGAACCTCCCCACTGCGGCCCGCGGAGGAGAGAGACATGCAGACATGCTGCCCGCAATGTCTGCTGCAGGTGCCGCCCCCCGCAGCTCCCATTGGCTGGGGGAGAGGGACAGAGATACCATCGCTAGTTGCCGGGCAGAGTCAGCCCTAGAGGCAGCATCATTAGTTGCCGGGCAGAGTCAGCCGTGGCAGCAGCATCACTTTTTTCCACAATGAATATAAACAAGTCAAAATACCGAACACAACTATCTGATGCACACCTTGCTCCAATCCTGAAGGTTTCAACTGCTCAGTCACTGAGGTCAAACAGACAGACCTGAAGCGTTCCCAGGTGTCTGGCAAACACTAAAAGCTCTCTGGCAGGCGAAGAATAGTATGAAGTTGTATGACAGTTTTATTATTTCTAAGAAATTCGAAATAAAAAATACAATATAAACATTTTGTTTTCTGAATACCATCTTCAGTGACATTATTGGCCCGCTGGGAGGATTTGAGGACTGGCACTGGCCCTAAGGTAAATTGAGTTTGAGACCCCTGGTCTACACTGAAGTGCTGTAGTGTTTTAAGTGTAAACATAGCATAAGACTTCTGAACTTGTGGCAGAAAACTGCGAAACCAGCTTGCTGAATGGATGAGAACTGGAATTTCCTTGCAAAGATTTTGGTCCCATTCTGGGTTCCAAAGAGGCTAGGCCAACGAAGACCTCACAAACTGCTGATGATGAAGGCAGGAAGAAAGGATTAATGAATATATTCGGGCATCTAGAAGCCCCTTCTTAGCCTGGCCTCCAATGCCACTCACTCTGTCAGCCAATTGGTGTCAATGTGGCATCCCCCTCCCACACACACATGCTGTGCAGATGTTCTCCCTTTGTGTTTGGGTGAATTTTCTCCTTAACGTTTTACTTTGACTTGTTTCTCTTTCATTTTGTTGTTCCTAAATCATCACGTTACCAAAACATTATTTAATTTAAAGTATATTTTATCTAGATGGAGAACAGAGGAATTAATATGGGTGGATGTGCTTTATCTTTACTACATCTCCTGTGAGTTTTTGTCTTTCCTCCATCAACTGATAATGTTTAGTTTAGTAAAATTTGGGATAAATTAGAAGAACATTAGTCTCAAAAAGGTTGAAAACTTGCAGCATTTTTGGCTGTTTATCTTGGAGGAACACAAGTAATGTTCACACAAGGAGCTCTCAAAGGGCTATGTTAATTAATAGAGCCAAGTAATTTACAAAAACTAAAACACTGCTCATACCATTTTGTAAGTACACTCACCTCATTAACAAAAACCAATTCAACTTTCCTATAGGACTTATAAGAAAGAATATATAAATATTGCTAAGGCACTAACACAAAAAATGTATGGTAATTTATCATCAGAGCAGTGTCTTCTGAGCCTTTAGGGCTTGTACTTCTGAAATAAATTGCAAAATGTATAACAAACAATGGCTGTTTACCCTACATTAAGTGTGGTTCATCAAGAGGTGTTGTTCACGTGGATTCCACTTCTAGTGTGCATGCGTTCAGATTCTTTTGGCCAGCAATGTACACTGGGGTCAAGTCTGCATCCTGGATGCCCTGGATGCCCCCATTAAGGATGGAGCAGGCCCAACTGTCGCTCATTTCTTTTGCAAATACAGAATCCAGATGGCATAGGACTCAGTAATAGTGGGGAAAGAAGGCAGGTCATGGAATCCACATGGGCAGCATGATTAATAGATTGTAAGGCCAAAGGAATCATTGTCATTGTCTAATCTTACCTGCCAGGCCATAGAACGTAACTGTATTAATTCCCACTTCAAGTCTATTAGCTGTGCTTTAACTAGAGCATATCTTTAGAATACCTTTCAAACTTGGGCAGTTGCAGAAGCACCTTCCAGAGCTGCTGTTGAGCATGTACAGTGAAAGAGACTGCTGATTTTCACAGATACAGAGCAGCCCAATCCCTCTGTTAGCAGGGCAACCAATCCCAGAACCAACCCAAAGCCAGGACATCCACCCCAGATGCCCCAGGCTTGGCAGTGGCCTTGCACATTGCATCAGTGCTGCATGTATTTTACTAGCACCCCATTTGCTTCCTGATTTGGAATGGGAATTTTTTATTTTTAAATCTCAAAAATTATCAGTGGATGGAACAAAATATTTCCTACCCACCTCTATTTGAAATGAAGTAGCATGCTGGGACTTCCTCAACAACTATGTCATAAGCCTTGTCTACAACTATGTCATAAGCCTTTTTCTACATGAGGTAATGTCTACAAAAATATTCCTGCCATTGCTAGCATGAATTCAGTTGCTCTGATGTTAGCAACACAGAAAATCCTCACACAGAAGGCAACTTTCATCACCGTGTCAATCATTTATCCCGGGATATGTAAGCAAATTATTTTCAGATTGGGAAGTTTGAAAAGTGAAACAAATAAAGGTGTTACTTTACAATAAAGAGTACTGATCTCTTTCATACAAATACAGTACACTTACAATATAAAAATTACAATACCTCATTTGCAAATACACCATTAATTACAATAAAATACACAACCTTGAGGGACTTTATTGTAAAAGCCATTTCTAATTCACTACTAATGCATTCTCTTGAGATGCTGTTCAATTCCATCAAGCTCCCAAACACTTATACCTAAATTCTATGATCTACAACTGTAAAGACTATCTGTAAAAAATATTTTTTTCAGGGGAACACAGAGTAAAGATTATATTTTATATATATAATAGATATATAAATGGTTAGTTATATTGATAGCTATATAAATGGTAAATGGAGGAAAGCTATGAAAAACATGCATGAAATATCATTATGCAATAAACACAGACAAATGTAATATTTAAAATGCCTGGTCCTCAGATAGCAAATAGAATATTCAATGGCCTATGTGTTATAATACAAGGCTATAATGCAATGCTACTTTCACTCACTGTTTGTGGGAGTGCCCATTATTTAACTGGTCTGGACACAGGTTATGCTTTTTTTTTTTCTCTGTTTAACAGGATAAGGGATCTAATGAATTCACTACTGTATCTCTTGGAGGAATGTAAAGTCAAAGCAGTACTTTTGTTTCTATAACTAATGGCAAGATTTTGATCCCTTTACTGCCCCTGGGCAGCATCTTACTACACAAGGAGCCCCGCCCCCATCGACTACTGATAATGTTGTTACACTGCAGGTCCACCAGCTCTGCTCCTGGTAATTTCCATGGGCAGCTGCAGCAGTACCTGCCACAGCTGCTGCAACAAGGGAGGCACCGTGAGAGACTGTGCTGGTCTTCACAGACACCGAGCAGCACAGTCCCACTCTGTCTGAAGGGCAATCAATCCCATATGCTCCCCAAAGCCAGGTCATTTGCTCCAGATGCTCCATATTTGGCAGTGGCTTTGCACATCACCGTGGATGGTGGGGGAGCATCAGTGCAAGAAAGCACAGATTTTAGCCCTAAACACTTAGAATTACAAAATGTCACACTACCATTCCCTCAAAACATGACAGAGTGGATTTCTCAAATTGTCCCTGTATGGACAGAGAGTAAAGACAGAAATAACAATCACATTCTGTTATTAAGCAAGTGCTCTTGCATTTGTTGTAAATTTCACCAGTGATTTAAAATAAAAACACAGAGGTATAATATTTTCAGTTTTGACAATGCTATAAACTCAACACATTTGTATTCAGTAACTTAGCTATATTGTGATTGTGAAATATGTTGACATTTGCTGCATTTCAGACAGTAATCCATAATTCCTAATAATACTTCAGAGGTTCTGTGAATCAGTGCCATATTTGCCTTTAAACATGAATTGAAATAATTTGTTAAAAAGTTTAAGATCACCAAAGTTACAAACTATATAGAATCATAGAAATGGAGGGCTGGCAGGAACCTTGAGAGGTCCAGCCCCCTGAACTGACGCAGGACCAGCTAAACCTAAACCATCCCTGCCAGGTGTTTGTCTACTCTGTTGTGAAAAACCTCCAGTGATTTTTCCATCTCTTTTGTAAAGTCTGGCATCCAGAATTGGACACAGTATTCCAACTGAGGCCTCACAGGTGCAGAATCGAGCGGGACAATTACCTCCCCATGTCTTACATACACCCCAATGATACTAGCCTTTTTTCATAACCGTATCGCCTTGTTGACACATATTCTATTCATGATCTACTCTAACCCCCATATCCTTTTAGCAGTACTACAACCTAGCCAGTTATTTCCCATTTTGTACTTGTGCTTTTGAGTCTTTCTTCCTAGGTGTAGTACTTTGTACTAGTCTTTATTGAATTTCATCTTGTCGATTTCAGACCAATTCATCAAGGTTGTTTTGAATGCTAATCCTGTCCTCCAAAGTGCTTGCAATCTCTCCCAGCATGGTGTCATCTGCAAATTTTATAAGTATGCTATACTCCAGGGGTCGGCAACCTTTCAGAAGTGGTGTGCTGAGTCTTCATTTATTCATTTTAATATAAGGTTTCACGTGCCAGTAATACATTTTAACCTTTTTAGAAGGTCTCTTTCTATAAGTCTATAAAATATAACTAAACTATTGTTGTATGTAAACTAAACAAGGTTTCAAAATGTTTAAGAAGCTTCATTTAAAATTAAATTAAAATGCAGAGCCCCCCGGAC
This sequence comes from Trachemys scripta elegans, assembly GCF_013100865.1. Lineage (NCBI taxonomy): Eukaryota > Metazoa > Chordata > Testudines > Emydidae > Trachemys > Trachemys scripta. The sequence continues at coordinate 65,403,717 of NC_048308.1, read as the reverse complement.
CAGTGACCAGGACCCAGGCAATGTGAGTGCCACTGAAAATCAGCTTGCGTGCCGCCTTCGGCACGCGTGCCATAGGTTGCCTACCCCTGCTCTACTCCATTATCCACATCAATGAAAATATTGAATAGTCCCTGACACCTGAGGGACCCCACGTGATACACTCTCCCAGTTTGATAATGAACCATTGATGACTACTCTGAGTTCAGTACTCTCAGTTGTACACCCACCTTAACATAATTTCATCTAGACTACATTTCCCTAATTTGCTTATGAGAATTGCATGTGGGACTGTATAAAAAGCATTACTAACATCAAGCTACATTGTGTCTACTGGCTCCCTCCTATTGACTAAGCCAGTAACCCTGTCAAAGAAAGAAATTAGTGACAGACCTGCGGGTGGCTATATTACAACAGAAAAACTTCAAAAACAGACTCCAACGAGAGACTGCTGAGCTGGAATTGATATGCAAACTAGACACAATCAACTCCGGTTTGAATAGACTGGGAATGGCTGAGCCATTACAAACATTGCATCTATCTCCCCTTGTAAGTATGCTCACACTTCTTATCAAACTGTCTGTACTGGGCTATCTTGATTATCACTTCAAAAGTTTTTTTTTCTCTTAATTAATTGGCCTCTCAGAGTTGGTAAGACAACTCCCACCTGTTTATGCTCTCTGTATGTGTGTATATATATCTCCTCAATATATGTTCCATTCTATATGCATCCAAAGAAGTGGGCTGTAGTCCACCAAAGCTTATGCTCTAATAAATTTGTTAGTCTCTAAGGTGCCACAAGTACTCCTGTTCTTTTTTTAGGTAGGTTTGGTATGATTTGTTCTTGACAATTCTATGCTGGCTATTCCTTATAACCCTATTATCCTCTAGGTGCTTACAAACTGGTTGTTTAAAATTTGTGCCTGTATCTTTCCAGGTATTGAAGTTAGGCTGACTGGTTTATAATCCTCCAGGTTCTCTTTGTTCCACTTTTTAAAGATAGGTACTGTGTTTGCCTTTTCTACTCAACAGGAACCTCACCCCTCCTCCATGAGTTCTCAAAAAAAATCGCTAGCTCTTCTAACAGTGCTTCAGCTAGTTCCTTAAGTACCCTAGAATGAACTTCACTAGGCCCTGCTGACTTGAATACATCTAACTTATTGAAATATTATTGAACCTTTTATCTTTCCTGGTTGTGGTTTTAATTCCTTCCCTCTTGTTAATATTAATTGTGTTCAGTAACTGCTCACCATTAACCTTTTTAGTGAAGACTGAAGCAAAATAGGTATTAAACACCTCAGCCTTCTTGATGTTATCAGCTCTCCTTCTTCACTAAGTAAAGGACCTACACTTTACTTTGTTTTTGACTTGCTCTTAACATATTTAAAGAACCTCCTTGTATTGTCTTTTATGCCCCTTGCTAGGTATAACTCATTTTGTCCTTACATGCTTGTGCTGTTCTTTTGTATTCCTCCCTAGCAATTTGTCCAAGTTTGCACTCTGCATATAATTGTATGATTATTTTCTGATTTTCTCCAGATGGAGCTATAATAGCCTCTTACTATTCTTCCTAGCTTTCCTTTGCTTTGGGACAGTTTGGAATTTTGCCTTTATGTATAGCTTTAAAATCTTACATACATTTTACGTTGATTAATCATTTCTTGTTTTTTTACATACAAAGATTTCAGTTCAGAGTTTTTGTTTCCCTTACAACAGTTGATCAGATCACTAAATTGACACTGTCTAGCACATATTGCTCAATGTTCTTGAGCTGTTTTTTGTTTGTTTGTTTGTTTGTTTGTTTCCAAAAGGCTGATTACTCTGTCTTTGTTAGTATCCTCTCTTACCTAGGTCCGTAATTCTATCCTGTCCTGGTTCTTTTCCTCTTACCCTGCTGACCACAGTATAAGTTTTGAGCAATGAAGAACAGACACTAAAGGGGACAGGTTAGCAATCTAAGTTCAGGTTTGAAGTACCTGTGCTGTTTGAAACCACAATACTTAGTTTAACTCAGACAACATAAGTTCCATGCAGATTTACTGCTTGCAGACACTTTTGTAGAAATGCTTACGTATATATTAAAAAAATAAAATGTCTTCAGAAGGAAAAAAGACGTGCAAATCACAGCATTTAGGAAAGACCTTAAATGGTTAGCACTCATTAATTCTTGGAAAATTTTACTGACAACCTTAAAATTGTAGCGATTGGTTAATTTACAGAATTTACAAAATTAGTTAATTTTGTTGAGACAGCTTGTATTATGATGTTTGTTTTTCTGCTACTTTCCCACCATCATTTGTGAATATGATATTATCAAAAAAATATTTCAAAAATGTAACAGTAAGCACAGCCATTGATTGCAGACAGCAAAATTTTTAATTAAAAAGAAATGCAGGGTGAAAAGTGAAAGCCATATAAATGAGATTTACAATTCAATTCAAATGAGTCAATGCAATGAGCCCCTACTGGGGATACTGTGCTGAAACATTAACTAATTTAAATGAGCTGAAAAGCATCCGACTAAATAACTCTTTTATCTGTGTTCCCCTGAAACAATATTAATTAGTTTTCTTCATAACTCACTACACTACATCCTTAATAGGTCTTTAGCATTTTTGTTATGTATACTATCCTTAAAGCTGATGCTCATCTGTGCTTTGTAAATTTTCCCTTTTGAAAATAAATAATTTCTATAGCTGCTTTCACTGAGTGCTATGTGAAACTATAAAAAGATAAGGCTGGAATAGATCCACTAGACCATTTAATCCACCCTCATTCAATGTTGTACTATACACTATCTACTCTTGAACACTGGTAGCGATGTTGCCCCTCACATACTACCATGCAACATTATTCAGGCATCTAGCTCACCTTATTATCAGATGCTTTTCTCCAGATCTAGAATTTCTCCCTTTTGATTACCTCTCATTATGGAAATCCAAACTCATTTAGACTAGACAGGACCTCCAACCTGACATCTAGTCCCTCCAACACAAGACTGAAAGGTTAATTTAATTATTTCTAAATCATCAGTAAAGTAGACTGGTTTTGACTCTAGCCTTGAATATCTCAGATGACAGTGATTCCACAACCATTGCTTGTATCTTGTAGCAGCCCTCCAATGATCTTCTATTTATCATTTAATTGTCTTAATATTGTTCCCTGCCACAAGTTTTAATCCTCTTGCTTGTTAGGTCTTCTTTACCCAATGAAAACAATTTAATCCCTTTAAATATTTGGATAGAATTGTGTCTCTTCTCTGTCATTTCTTCTATACATGGACTGTTATCTTAATAATTTCACATAGCTCTTATTGACAACAGCTTCTGTTTCCACAAAGCTGAAACAAATGTCTCTTGTTCTGAGAGGAAAAAAGAAAAGACAGGAAAAGAAAAAAAGATGGTAACCTCAGATACTACTGTGTAGTGACTCTTGACAAATGTTGACTTTTTAATTCAACCACTTCCCTCCCCACCCAATGACAAAATGTATGTTTCTCTCTCTCATTTTTCCTGTGGAAATTTTTTGAAAGATCTTGGTTTTGTTCCACATGAGAACAAAAACAAAAATTTCAAAACCTCAACATTATTCAACAAAGGCAAATCCTAATTGTGGTCTTGTGCATTTTGGACTTATGTATTTGCTCAAATATGTGAAGCTACAGAAAGTGAGCTTCCTATTCATTCCATTCAAGCTCTTTTTGGAATAAGTATTCCATTTTGGTAGGACTCCAGGGTAGTGGGAAAAAAACTAATACAACTTATTTTTCTCTGCTTAGAAAATCATTTTGGGTCAATGGACGAGTAACTTTCCAACTGACTTTTCTTGACCTAGGTAGTGCTGATACCCAAACTTTTGAAAGCCATCTCTCTCCAGAGGAGGCAAGGTCAGTGGGGCTCCATTCAGCAACATTGGCTGTGTAGAAAGATATTTGTCACTATGATATTTGAACAATATTTTTACTACAGTCCATATAAGCAGGACTGTAGTCATTCATATAAGCATTAGGTGAAGAAGCTAAGTAGACTTATGTTTTTATGTACATTATTTTCGCTATTTTGCTGGTTTTGTTCTTTCCTTGATTTCGCCTTCTCTATGCCTTGCCATTTCAAAGAAATATTTTTAAAAGCATACATTAAAGAAAGGATCCAAAATGTTTTCCTTAATGTGCCAAATCACAAGTTTTCTCTTTTAAGTACAACAAATAAGTAGAAAAGATTTTACTGTCTCTGTGTTTAGATTCAGTTTTAAAACAACAAAGCAAAATAGTGAAAGTAGGACAGAGCAAGCTGGCTGCAGATGTTTGGATAACTATAAGTCATAAACTTGCATAAGGCAAATTTGTTTCGGTCAGTCCCTGGCTCAAACATGTCATTTTATTCAGGGGCAAACAAACAAACAAAGGAATGATTGACACCTAAATAAAGCCTGATGCCTTATATATAGTTCAGACTTCACAAAATTTCATCACTGCAGCAGCTCAAACTGTAAATAGGTTGGAGATGCTGTGACCGAATGCACCTCTGTATTTGCATCATACACACTGCTATAATCTTTGTACAAAATATACTTTGTGGGGTATCATTTGAAAACTGATAGCTCACTGATCAATAATATCATGGTGAAATATGTGTGGTGACATGATACGGAAAGTTATGAATTACCTGTGACTGATGTTAGTAGCACATGTTCAAACCCACACATCCCTGATTAGGCAGGAGTTGTTATGCAGGTCTATCTTAGGTCTGGCCTACGCTGGGGGGGATCAATCTAAGTTACGCAACTTCAGCTACGTGAACAATGTAGCTGAAGTCGACGTACTTATATCCACTTACCATGGTGTCTACACTGTGGTAAGTTGATGGCTGATCCTCTCCCGTTGACTCCACCCATGCCTCTCGTCCTGGTGGAGTACTGGAGTCAAAGGGAGAGCACTCGGCAGTCAATTTATCGAGTCTACACTAGACACAATAAATCGACCCCCCGCTGGATCGCTCACTGCCTGTCGATCCAGTGGGTAATGTAGACAAGCCCTTAAACAAAGGAATGTGTGTTTACTTCAATTTACATCTAAATAGTAAAAAAAAGGTCCTTGACACAATGAGAAAGACAGGGCAAATCTGCATTTCAGCATTCACAGTGGAAAAGAAAGAGAATGGATGGACCTTCACCCCCAGACTGTGTTGCCTTCTTTACCATTTGAATAAACGTTGCTTTAGGGGTAATCCTCAGAAGAATCCACTTCATAGGGGAACTGGACTACAAAAATGAGGGGCAAAAACACCCCATGTATTCTCTCTTTTTCTCTCTCCCTATCTCTCTCTCTTTCACCTAAAACAAAGGAACCAGCCATTTTGACTTTGGGAGAGATCCTTAGCTGAAATTTGGTCAGCCCTATTGCTGGGAGCATGTGGTAAGGCTTTGACCTTGACCTAAGTCAAGTTTGTTAAGTTTTAGTACAAGAAAATATTTTATCTTTATTTCTCTGGTAACTATTTCTGACTTCAATGCCTTTTACTTCTACTCACTTAAAATCTCTCTTTATAGTTAAATAAACTTGTATTATAATCAAACTAATCGAGTGTTATGTTTAAACTGAAATGTTGGGTAACTCCATTTAGAGCAGCAAACTGTTGTATATTGACCTTTTACCAGGGCAACAGACTCATAATACCTTAACTGTCCAGGAGAGGGCTGGGCAGTGCAGAACATACATTTTGGGGGAAGATTCAGAACTGAGAGTGTGTTGGGGTCTCCCTGCAGGTAGTAACCCAGGCTGGTGGGGTCAGTATTGGTAGCAGGCTGCAGCTATACACAGACACTCAAGCTGTGATGTGCACGCTATTTGTAAGACACCCACATTGGGAGCTACAGCAGCAAGGCATTGTTATACACCCCAGGTTGCAGAGCAGGTGGTGACAACACCTCACTGGTTTAGACTGCACCCCAGAATGTGACAGATACATAGAAAACTTTGATTTTCAGTATTGCAGTCTATTAACTTTCATGAGTATGAATACTTACAACCAGCCAACCCACCCACGATCATAACTTTGCACAGGCTCTGATCAGAGTGACTTTTTCCTTTTGCAAACTCAAGTGCCAACACATGTATAAATGGGGCAGATTAGGAATAGAGTGCACCATCTATTTTGATTTGATTAAAAATTTAATTTATAGATCTCATTTGTTTTGAAACAAACAAAAACAGAGATGATATTTTTGCAAATACCGTTGTAGCCTTTTGTTAGTATCAATTAGTTTAAAATGCAAATGAAGATGATCTTCTGTCTGGTTTGACAGGATCAGTTTGTTATTTGTTCATCTTGGTAGACTGCTTCCTTCTACATTGTTGATTTAAAAATATCTAAACTATGTCATTAGTTTAAAATGTAAAGCTAATAAAAAAGATCAAGAGTACTCAGCATTCTCAATTGGGGGCAGATTGTCAGAAGAGCTCGGCTCTCAATAAGGCACCTAAGTGAAAAGGAAAGATTTTCAAAAGTACTCAGCGTTCAGTAGCTCTCAATGTTTTGTTGGGTACTGAGCATTTTTTAAAACTCTGGCCATTTTATTTAAGTGCCTAAATGGGAACTGAGCTCTTTTGAAAATGTGGACATTATTTGGATGCTAAATGGGAGCTGTTTTGAAAATCTGACCCTAATATTAACCCTGGATATGAATGAAAAACAATGCAAGTTGGATACCTGTCTTAGGCACTTTTGAAAAATCTCACTCTTTGTAAAAAGAATCAAACAGATGAAAACATGTCTTATAAGATTACGTCTGCCATGGCTGCTTCATCTTCTTCCCAAGACACATATCACCTTCAGCCAGTTAATTCCCTAATGTAGGCCACAGAATAGAAATATAGAAAACAAGAGCATGGTTGCCAATGTGCTTTCAAAATATTTGCAAATAATTTGTTTTAAAACTCCTAATAAAACAGTCACAAACCAAAATTTATGACTTTTAACAATTGATTTGATATCCTGAGAGATATCCAAATTAGTTAGATTTAATAAGTTAGGAACAGAATCTTCAGGTATAGATACAAGAACAAGAGCGTTGTCAGTATAAAAGCATGACCATGTGCTCTGTTTGGCCTATCCAGATGTGATGCATATTTTGATTTGTACAGATAACAATAGCTAAAGGGTCTAGGAGTAGGTCAAACAGCAAAGGCAAGAGGAGGCAAACTTGCCTCATAGCTCTGAAATAATGCCATTGGTGACCACCCTGGAAGAGGGATTCCTATAAAGAAGTTTAATCCAGAAGATAAACTGATTATCAAATCCAAATTTAGCAAGCATGCAAAAGAGGTAATGCCAGGATATACAGTCACAGGCTTTCTCTGCATCCAAGGAGATGGCAGCTAGAGTGTTCCTTCAACTCTCTTGAAGTAGCAATTATGTTAGTCCATTGGCGCAAATTGTCAAATCCACGTCTGTGACAGATCAGCCACATCTGATTGACATGAATAATTTGGGATACAATTCCATCAAGCATTTTTTGCAAGGGCTTTAGCTAATATTTTGGCATCATAATTGATGAGGGAGATTGGCTTATAGCTACTACAGAGACTGGGTAAAAGATTATCAAAATGAATTCACTTCTCCAAATATTGTGTTTCCTGAGATGTCTACCAGCTACTATTTCTCAGTTTTATTTTAGAAAAATGAATGGAATTGTTTACAATATTTCTCTGGGAGGTGGGTGAGAGGCCAAGACTAGCTTTGTGTAAGCTGCAATTCCCGACATCATCTGGAGTCTTCAGTTTCCCACCAGCCTTTATCCTCAGCCAGGCAGCCCTGTAGCTCCAGATCATCACAGAGCAGACCCCTCCCTGGCTGCTGATGGAATGGGAGTTGGTCCAATCCCTCCCATTGGCAGGAGTACTGGGTTCAGCCCATTACCATTTGACTTGTAAAATGTCCCCTATAATATTGGCTACCAGGCAAAAATGGGCCAATTTGGCTATTTATGGACGTCCTGGCCCAAAAGGACCTGTCTAATTTAGATTGCCAGGAAAAAAGATTGGTGTCTATCCTAACCATCGTAAAGTTCCTTGCAAAACATTAAAACGACCTCTACTGTTGACCTATGATTAAGGCTGATTCAGCAGAAAATTATATTTCTGGCACACTGGTCCCAGCATAGGTTACAATGCATGGGCCTTGAAAAAACTGACTACTGATGGAGATACTGGTCTCCCAGAGTCACACTGGCTCATATGGGTTAGGACTGTCCAGGAATACAATCCTTGTGGCTAAAAGTAGGCAGGAGGATTAATATAATGCATACACCTCCTTAAAAATGACTTCCCAAAACTATGTTTTGGGAAATAACACATCATCTTGGAAACCCTTTAATTCAGAGAGTTTGGTTCTCTGGAGCAGTGCTTATAGCAAAATGAGACATACAGCTTAGCAGCAAGGGCAGGCTGCCTCCAAGGATAGAAACCTGGCACAGCAACTTGGCTGACCTGGCAGCTAAAGAGTGGGTGACAATCAGACAAGAGGTTAACCACAGCCAAATTTGAAAAGATTTGATCTGATTTTTTAGAAATCGTTGATTAATTCCTAGTGGATGGAAACAGATGTCACTTCCTTTCCCCACCCTGTCCTCCTTTCTTCCCTCCTTTCCTTCCTCTCCCTTCCCATTCCTTCACCTTTTTTTTTAATTTTTGGTCTTTTTGTATCCCTTCCCAGCTTATTCATTGGGAAAAATAAAAATAAACTAGTCACACAACCACATGCTGTACTATGAAATACTGTACATGCTGCTTTATGAAAACTAAAATTGGTCCCTCTATAATTCTAGAATATATTAACCATAGATGTAATCTGGGATCAAATAGTGGCATGTGTCATTTAACAGAGCATTTTCAAAGGTTTATCAAATTGGCAATCACATTGTAACCACTGTGTACAATATGTACTTCATAATAAGGCTGCTTGTAGGAACAGTTTCAAAAAATTCTAACACTCCCTTTAAGACAAACTTAGCCCCTGGCAATCTGATATTTTATAAAGAGAATAAATGTAATCATATGAGTTAAATGGCATTGAATAGACTTACCTTTTATGTTTCAGATAACAACAACTAAGGAAACCAGGTAAAAGAAAAGTACTGTAAGGGAGATCCAACTTAATTTTGCAACTCTCATAAAACACCCATTTATTTTGCTATCAATCTTTAAAGGAGCACATTCCATATGGATCTTTTTAAAAAAAAACAAGTTGCCTTATGAGGTGGACCTGTCGTAGTGCTGCTATACTCAAGTGTTCAAAAATTATGAGTCAAGACCCCAAACACTACAGGATTGGCTTAAAAATAAGTAATACATTTAGGGAGGGTTTTTTATTTGCTTTCTGCTCCCTGAGCCTTTGTCGTAATAGTGTAGGCCAAATTCCCAGGTCAGTAGATATTAAGAAACAAAACGCTTCTGGGGAAAAGTTGCTAAAATGATTTTCTTTCATAATTTGAATGTGCTGAATCTGAAAATGATGCTTACCAAGCTGAGTTTTGAACTTTAAGGTAAGTAAAAACAAAAGAAAATTGCTACCATTTGTAACTTAAAAGAATAAATAGAAAGTAAAGGAGAGGGGCTAACTATGGAATACATTCCTAATTTGGAATGCTGTGCTATCAGAAAATGCAGGGAGAGATCTCAGTTGAAGATCGTACTCTACTTCCTCTGGTCAAGTGATGATATTCACTTTAATTTTAGTTGGTTTTTCAGTAAGGACAATTTAAGACTAAGTAAACTAACCACTTTTCAGGCATTTTTGATATGTGAAAGAGTTAAATGCATTACACAAAGTATCATACACAACATAACAGGTATCATTAAACAATTACAACCCATACTCGATGGGGACCATATCCTGAAAGAAATCCTTCCCAACCCCCCTCTTTGGGCCCAGGGCCACCCAGAGGATTCAGGGGGCCTGGGGCAAAGCGGGGGAGCGGACATAAAAAAAGGCGCCACCCGCTTCAGCACTTGTACTCACCGGGCTGCGCTCTGAGTCGTCATCGGCAGCGGGTCCTTCACTCGCTCCACATCTTCGGCAGCACTGAAGGACCTGCTGCCAAAATGCCGCTGAAGACCTGGAGCGACTGAAGGGCACGCCGCCGAAGTGCCGCCGAAGACTCGGACCACTGCTGGGTGAGTAGCCAGGGAAGGGATTCTCGGACAGGGCTTGTGGGGCCCCTGCGGGGCCTGGGGCAAATTGCCACACTTGCCCCCCCCCCCCCCCCCCACCGGGAGGCCCTGTTCGGGCCTTCAAACAATCCTCCAGCCTCACCAGGCTCCTCATCAGAAGCAAGCTCCCCACAGACCAGGACCCATCAACCCAAAGCAGCACCAAAACCTGCCATAACAGATGCAAAACCTGTAGACACATCATCATTGCTATAATTATCAATACCGCCCCAATGCATCTTTCAAGATCTATGGATACTACACATGCCTATCACAACACGTGATGTATCTAATCCAGAACTCTAAGTGCCCCAATAACAACTAGGTGGGTAGAACCTGACAGTCACTACAGCTCTCGAATGAACTCATGCAAAAAAAGTAATAATGCCATATTGACTGTAGTCAAACACTTCTCACAAAACAATCACTCCATATGTGACCTCGTCCTCAAAGGAAATCTGCACAACACCTTCAAAAGATGAGCTAGGGAGCTTAAAGTGATAACTTTGCTAGACACTAAAAATCATGGTCTTAATAAAAACACTGGGTTTATGGCTTTTTACAACTAACCCCTCCCTCCACCTTTTATGTCTTATGACTGTAAGGTGTGTTAATGGGCCACTTCACCTTGAATGGTCCCTTAGAATATGTGTTAACTACTCATGCTAAACAATCTATTCTACCTTGAATTTAGCAGTGACATTCTGGAGTACCTTTCCTGGACCTGATGAAGAGCTCTGTGTTGCTTGAAAGCTTGTCTCTTTCACCAACAGAAGTTATATTCTTTTATTGGACCATCACCCACCTGTCTCTCTGATAAACTACATCATACTATGTTGTGCATTTCCATAATTTCTCCTCTATTAGCCCTAACCACTAACTTTACCTAAAACTTACTTTTGGTTACAGCGTAAGTGGGTTGAGTATTTGATCAATCAAACCTTCAGCCCTCATGTAGATTGCGCCGATCACAATAAGTCTTCCATTCTTCTCTTATCCTGGCCTTCCTCCCCATGTGCGGCCATGCCTTTCCACAATAAAATCTTCCCATCTCTTTGGAGGTCAGCCAAATGGTTGTTTTAGTTCCCATAGGTACCACTTGGCGACAGTTGTAGTCCATAGATTGTCAGTAAGCCTAGCTATATGCCCAGCTCATCGCATTTTACTGTATCTGCTTTCAATAATGTCCTGCACTCCACTCTGCTGTGTGATCACTTCATTGGGGACTTGGTCGCAGATTGAAATCCCCAGAATTCTTCTTTCCATCGCCCTCTCCATGACAGAGAGTTGTTCCTCCTCTGTCTTCATCAGCACCCATGTTTCACTGCCATACAACATTGCTGGCAGTACAATTGAGTTGAAGAAGTTGGCACATGTTGCCTTGTTGATTTTTCCTTGGAGGACATCCCTGATAGAATTGAATGTGCACCAGCCAGCTTTCTTTCTTCATGAGACTTTGCCATCCTGACCATGGCACATATTAATTTCTTGGCCCAAATAGACGTATTGTTCAACTTCTTCTATTTGTTCTCCCTTGACTAATACTTGGGCTTTTGGCAAGGCATAAGACTGCATACATTTCATTTTAGAGCAGTTCATTTTCAGTCCAACTTGGCTGCTTTTTGTGTTGAATTCTCACAGCATTTTCTGTAGTTTGATAGTGTTTTCGGCAATCAACGTGATATCGTCCGTGAATCTGAGGTGGTTTAACTGCTCTCCATTGATGCTGATTCCACCTTTCCAATTCATCTGCCTCATTACCATTTCAATGCAGGCCATGAAGAGTTTCGGTAAAACCGTGTCTCCCTGCTTCACACCTTTTTTGACTGGGATGTAAAGGGGAGTGTCGAACAGAGTTATATCCGTAGTGCAGTCAGAGTTTACTTCCTTTAGTAGTTTGATGTAATTTGTGTCGATGCCCTGTTCTGCAAGAGCTTTCAGCAGTGCATTGATCTCTATGATGTCAAACGCGTTTTCATAGTCAACGAAGGCAATGCATAAAGGGAACACACAAATAAGCTACATACTGGTAAATATGAATAATTAATTTGTTTTTATAAAATATTTATATAGTAGTAGTTATATTTCTCATCAGGTATTCCATAGATGAAATATGGAGGCAGTCTTGAACCTGACCATCACTCAACGGTATCTTATGAACAATGCATTATTTGCCAACTAGTGAAAAATGGCATTGTTTTTGCTTTAGTGAACAGGAATTGGCTACAAGAGGCAACCAATGCAAGATAAATTTGGATTTTCAAAATAGGGATGCAATTGATTGAAGACCTGTTAGAATTCTGTCAGAATGCAGGCAGTCATTACCTTGGCGCAAAAAATTGTTATGCAATGTTTACACAAGGGTAAAAGTAGCAGACTTTGTAAATCTTTTAATTTAAGCACTCATACATGAGGCTTCATGATAAGATGGCAACTTCCATGACTGGAGTACCAGCATTGAGGGAGATAACTTGTTCTGGAAGGATATATGGGGAAAAGGAGGAGGTGTTGTACTGTATGTCAAGAACATATGTACACTTGCTCTGAGGTCCAAGAGGAAGTGAGCAGTAGACATACTAATAGTCTCTGGGTTAGGATAAAAATGGAAAAGAATAGTACCAATGTGATGGTAGGGGTCTATTATAGACTACCAAATCAAGAGGAAGTGAATGCGGCATTCTACTAGCAGGTAACAAGATTAGCTAGCATATATGAGCTAGTATTAATGGGGGATTTTAACTTCCCTGATATCTATTGGAAAACTATTATCACAAAACATATGTCCTACAAGTTCCTGGCATGTGTAGGGGACAACTTTCTGATTCAGAAAGCTGAACAACAACTAAGGGGTTATCCATTTTTGATCTGTCATTGACCAGCAGGGATGAATTAGTTATGAATGTGAAGGTGGTCAAATCTCATAGAATTCAAGATCCTAAGGAAAGGAGGACATGAGAACAGCCAAACAAAGACACTTGACTTCAGAAAGGCAGATGTAAACCAGATCCTATGGAAGATCCTATGGAAAGGCTAATTAGGAAGAAAAAGATGTGAAGGAGGCTGGCAGTTCCTAAAAGATGTAATACTAGAGGCTCAACATCAAGCTATTCCAATGCATAGGAAAGTTAAGAGCCACAGGAGGCCAATGTGGCTGCACAAGGAGCTTTTTAGAATCTAAAATTTTACAATCTAAAATTCTCAAGGGATACATACAGGAAATAGAAGGAGGGGCATGTCACCAAGAAAGTATACATGGGAACAGAGTGAATATGTAGGGACAAAAATCAGGAAATCCAAGGCAAAGAATGAGTTACAGCTGACAAGGAATGTTAGAGACAACAAGAAGGGGTTCTTTAAATATGTCACACAAAAACAGATCAGGAACAGTGTGGATCTGCTGCTGAATGAAGATGATGATTGAAAGGCAGAGCTCCTCAATGCCTACTTTGCTTCAATCTTCTCACAAAAAATAACATGTGACTGAACAACTAGGGAAGCTGCCATAGACAATAAAGGGGAAGGGATACAGATCAGGGTAAGTAAAGAACACATCAGATCTATTAATGGAATGATGTCGGATTGGAAGGAGGTCTCAAGTGGGTTCCACAGGGATCTGTTCTGGGTGTGGCGTTAACTTCTTTATTAATGACCAGGATGTAGAAATAGAGAGCGTACTGATCAAATTTGCAGATGACACAAAGCTAGGGGGGTTGCCAACACTTTGGAGGGTAGAGCTAAGATTCAGAGGGATCTTGATAAATTAGAGAACAAAATAAAATTCCAAGAAATGTAAGGTGCTACACTTAGGGAAGAAAATCCAAATGCACAAATAAAGAATGGGGGATAACTGGCTTCATAGCAGCACTGCTGAGAAGGATCTGGGAGTTGTGATCGATTACAACCTCAATATGAGTCAGTAATGTGATGCTGTTGCAAAAACAACAACAAAAACACAAATGTAGTTACAGGTTGCATTAACAGAGGCATAGCATGCAAGTTACGGGAGATGATAGTACCACTCTACTCAGCGCTGGTTAGCCTTCAGCTGGAGTACAGTGTCCAGTTTTGGTCACCAATGTACAGAAAGGATTTAGAGAAACTGGAAAGGATCCAGAAGTAAGTGACAAAGATGATAGAAGAGATTGAATGCAAGCCACATGGACAAAGGCTGAAGGAACTGGGTATGTTTAGTTTGGAAATAGGAGATTAAGGGGGGACATGATAGTGGTCTTCTAATACTTGAAAGGCTGCCATAAAAGAAAAAGATGGAAAACAGTTCTGTCTTGACACAGAGGGCAGGACAAGAGGCAGTGGGTTCAAACTACAGCATAGCAGATTTAAATTAAATTTTCAGAAAAAATTCCTAACTGTAAGAACAGTAGGACAATGGAACAGACTGCCTAGGAAGGTCATGGAAGCTCCTTTACTGAAGAAGTTCAAAAAGAGGCTGGATAGCCATCTGTGTTGGATGGTTTAGACACAACAAATCCTGCATGTTGGCAAGGGGTTAGACTAGATGACGTTTGTGGTACTTTTTAACCAGATGGTTCTATGACTCTATGCCAGCCTGGTGCTTTACTTGCTTACTCTTATATTTTCTGGTACCGGTATACTTGCTGATACACTGCAACCACAATTCATCATTTAAAGAAGTACAAGTCATGCACATTATATTTTTCCTGGTTTGGCATCAGTTGTGGATCCCTGAAACTCCCATGTACTGCAGGACAAAATTATTTTTTATAAAAAAGAATAACAGCTGCAAACAGAGTCTTCATATTACTGTTGACATCGGTGCTTTCTTCCGCTTTTGATAGTGCCATGTCTTTTGCTGCTTTTAAGGGTATGCGCTATGATTCATTCCTGCAAATAAGATTGCTGAAAAGGACATCCATATCCCTCAGTCCATCTTCAATAAGTGCTTTAAGAGCCTTTCTGCTGAACGTTTGTTCCTCTTCAATCCTGTTCAAAGCACATATTTCTCCATACTTAGCCTTTGCATTGGTCATTGCCACCACTTTCCCCTCCATTAGTGCCTCTCTGAAGCAATTTATGAATTCCAGCTGAGCCACACAGGGTACAGTAGTAAAATTAGTATTTGTTGCTTTTACCTTTTGACGCAACACATTACACACATTTTCAGTGTAGCACTCAATGGGATACCAAATGTCATATGCCTGGGCTTCTTTGGGTCAATGCATCCAGGTTATTTTCCATGCAACATTATATGTAAACATGACTGCTTCTCACCTGTCTCACATGTTGAAACTGTGCTTAATGGACGCCCTTCGGCTTATCACAGAAGAAGCATATGTTCTCAAGATGCATGTCATGGGACCTAGTATAAGGCAAATCTTTCCTACAGCTAACGCTTGCCCTGGCAGTTTCAACTCTTTCCTGGTGCTTGATGTACTTCCTCTCCAACTTTGCCAAATTCAGTTTATCGGTGCACTTCTTAGAGCAGGGGTCGGCAACCTTTCAGAAGTGGTGTGCCGAGTCTTCACTTAAACTTAAGGTTTTGCGTGCCAGTAATACATTTTAACGTTTTTAGAAGGTCTCTCTATAAGTCTATATTATATAACTAAACTATTGTTGTATGTAAAGTAAACAAGGTTTTCAAAATGTTTAAGAAGCTTCATTTAAAATTAAATTAAAATGCTGATCTTACGCCGCCGGCCCACTCAGCCCGCTGCTGGCCTGGGGTTCCATTCACCTAGTTTGGCAGCGGGCTGAGTGGGGCCTGCAGGACCCCGGCTGGCAAGGGGCCGGCAGCTGGGACCCCAGACTAGGGGTGCAGGTGGGAATGTGGGGGAGGGGGATGCAGGAGCTCCTGTTTGGTGCTCAGGGTGGGGTTGGGGAGGGTTGCAAGAGTCAGGGCATGGGGTGTGGAGGGGCTGGGTATGTGTGGGGGGTGCAGGAGTCAGAACGGGGACTGGGTGTGTGGGGGGGTGCAGGGGTCAGGGCAGAAGGCTGGGTGTGTGTGGGGGGGGTGCAGGGGTCAGGGCAGAGGGCTGTGGGGCAGGGTTCAGGGGTCAGGGCAGGGGGCTGTGTGTGGGGGGGGTTCAGGGGTCAGGGTAAAAGGCTGGGGTGCTTGGCCCATGGAGGTGCTCACGGCAGGGGGCTGGAGGGGATATGCCCTGTTCCCACCCCTTTCCCCAGGGCCCCATCCGCACCTCTTCTCTGCTTCCTCCCCGGCATGACCAAGCTTCTGCCTCCTGCCCCCGCAGGAGAAATCAGTGGGCGGGGGGGCTGAGTGGGGCCAGGACCCCGGCAGGCAGCAGCATTCCATCAAAAATCAGCTTGCGTGCCATCTTTGGCATGCGTGCCACAGGTTGCTGAACCCTGTCTTAGAGCATGTAAGGTACTACCACACACTGTGTTAAATCGAATTCTCCACAGTGGTATTTTCCAAAGTTTCAGCTACCAGTTGATACTTTGTCTCCCTACTGATGCATAAAAATAACCAAAGTGAAACAAGGACTTTGTAATAAATTATTTTGGGATTGTAATTATATTATATAATGCATAACTATGTCCATACCGTTTGCTGATGGATTCCGGGAATTTCTTGCTGATGTCTTAACCAGTGCCTCATTACAACTTTTAGAATAATAAACAAATCTGATAATCAATACCACGTAATAGCTTTTTTTGCTGATGATGGCATATCAGCTTGAGAGCACTTCTTCCATTTATATAATCTAACATAAAAAAATTAATCAGGTATCATGTTCTGAGCATTAACAGTACTGTCAGTAGACAGCTTCAAGTTAACTTTGTGAGGGCTGCATGTTTGTCATGCTTGTGTTAAAGTATAATTAATACATTGATTTTTAAACCTTTTCTTGAATATATAGCTACATAACTGTTCTGGGTCTGTCATGTTTGGTACCATTGTGTTTGTGGGAGAAAGAGCTTTTGAATGATATGCAACGTGACCCATTTCTGGCCACATTGTATTATCAAAATTTCCACCAAGAGACCTGGATAGGGTGGGCGGGGAGGGGGAGTGAGACACCCCCCACACACACATACGCTGCAGAGGATGACACAATTGAAATTTTGTTTCTTTAGATTTTTATGAATCAGATGACACTTCCCTTTCCTTTCTATCATTTACTTGTCCACAGAATTACACATGGTCCCAGACTGAACAGAGAAAAAAAACGTTTTCCTATAATTTTACAATCCTAATGATCTGAAAGTTTATTTCTAACAGCTACACAATTTTCAGAAAAAAATGTGATTAGAAAGTCGACTGTGTCCCTTTAATACTCATACACTAAGACAGCTTGATAAAGTGATAGGATTTACCTAGGTTCCCATGAAGACAAACAATTACAATAAAAAAAATGAATGTAATGCACACAAATAATTTTGAATTTGGAAATATCAATAATGATGACACTGAACTGCCTATGAGAAGATAAGCACCTTATTACAGTTTGGCAAAACTTTACCAATCTGGGAACTAAAAAGTTATGCAAATACATTTTAGAAAAATGTGATTACTATACCTTCAAACACCAGGCAGAGATCAATTTTGCCTACTTTAAGGTTTGCTACTTAATACCAATATATAAAATTCCCACTCAATAGAATGGGTTACGTACCTGTTGCATAATATGTTTAATACTGTTACTTATGATGAGTAAGCTCTACCTCAACACCAGGCCCAACATTAGGTATATGCCACATAAGGACAATACTGCCTTAGCACGGTAAGGGCAAGATGAACTAAATACGTGTTTTCTATTGCTAATTTCTATGGTTGTATATGAATAATAGCATGTAACAATTTTTAGGATATAGATATTCAGGCCTCTCTGCAAAGCCTATACTTTAAGAATTTAAGTGTATTCTTATCATTTAGCTAGTTATAGAAGTACAAAAGAAGAATCAAAATCACTCTGCCTGTTTATAGGTCTCCTCTCACTAGGACAGTCTGAGGCCTTGTTCTTAGGTTAAGGCCTTTGACTAAACAGCAGAGGCAGCCATAAGCTGGGAAGCGAACAGTCACATCCTCACCGGTCACACTGAAAGTAAAGCAGTTTTGAGCTGTTAGAAAGGTGATCCAATCTGTCACCTCCAGAGAAAGGAAAGAGTCTAGAAGATTTAAAGGAAACTTAGTTTAATAGCATCCTGTCTGGCAAGAACTCACTTATCAATAGCTGGGGTGTGAAATCCTCATTTCTTTGTTGTTCTATCACTCTAGTCCCCATTTCCCTATTGTCTGTCTGTATAATCTCTGTCTGGTCTGTGATTGTTTCTGTCTGCTGTATAATTAATTTTGTTGGGTGTAAACCAATTAAGGTGGCGGGATATAATTGGTTAGATAATCATGTTACAATACGTTAGGATTGGTTAGTTCAATTTCAGTAAAATAATTGGTTAAGGTATAACTAAGCAGAACTCAAGTTTTACTATATAGCCTGCAGTCAATCAGGAGGTAAGGGGAGGCGGGTGGGAAACTGAAATCATGTTTTGCTAAGGGGGGGAATGGGAACAGGGAATGGGAACATTGACACAGGAAAGACTCTGTGGTGTCAGAGCTGGAAAGAGGGGACATTGAGGAAGGAAATTGGAATCATTGCTTGCTGGAAGTTCACCCCAATAAACAGCGAGTTGTTTGCACCTTCAAACTTCGGGTATTGCTGCTCTCTGTTCATGCAAGAAGGACCAGGGAAGTGAGAGGGTGAAGGAATAAGCCCTCTAACAACAATATGTCAGATACATGATTTTTTTTCTTCAAATGCTCCAAAATTTCACTTGGTCTTAACATTAAACTAACTGGTGTCCTTTGCTTTCCTTTTAGAAGACTGTTTTTATTTGCACTAAATCATTTATCAGAGACCTTTGTCCAAAAAAAGCAATTTAATATAATTGATAAGGATGCTAATCATTCCTCAGATCATTTCTTTAATACTCTGGTGGATTCCACCTGACCCTGATTCTTCAAAGTTCATTTCCCCTACAAAGTGCTTAATTTTTTAATAATTGTGCTACTTCCATCATCTGCTTTTTCCATAATTAATTGGCAAAAAGAATAGTCTTTCAGCCATTTTTCTGTCAATGGTTCTCCTTCCTTGCTCTAGATATATTTGGCCTAGTTCACTAACGGATTCCTCCAGTTCTACCCCAGATTCTCTCCTGTGCTAATATCCACAGGATGCAAGAGATGATGGACAATCAGGAATCTGTTGCCACTCCATTCTCTGGGCCAATCTATGTTGACCACGGTATAGGCGGGATCTGCTGTTTATAGTTCTCAAGGGATTTTAGACCAGCTGGGACTGGCATAAACCTAGAGTAATGCTGAATCATGCCCATTATCTAAACAAATCTACTGTCCCAACTCATCACATTTGTCAAGGCTCCTTCCCCACTCTGAACTTTAGGGTACAGATGTGGGGGCCTGCATGAAAACTTCTAAGCTTAACTACCAGCTTAGATCTGGTCTGCTGCCACCACTCCCAATATGCTAATTCCCTTCCCTGGGTAGCCTTGAGAGACTCTTCACCAATTCCCTGGTGAATACAGATCCAAACCCCTTGGATCTTAAAACAAGGAGAAATTAACCATCCCCCCTCCTCTCTCCCACCAACTCCTGGTGGATCAAGATCCAACCCCCTTGGATCTAAAAAACAGGGAAAATCAATCAGATTCTTAAAAAGAAGGCTTTTAATTAAAGAAAAAGGTAAAAATCATCTCTGTAAAATCAGGATGGAAAATAACTTTACAGGGTAATCAAACTTAAAGAGCCCAGAGGACCCCCCTCTAGCCTTAGGTTCAAAGTTACAGCAAACAGAGGTAAACACTCTAGTAAAAGGTACATTTACAAGTTGAGAAAACAAAGATAAAATACCACGCCTTGCCTGGCTGTACTTGCAAGGTTGAAAATGAGAGACTTGTTCAGAAAGATTTGGAGAGCCTGGATTGATGTCTGGTCCCTCTTAGTCCCAAAAGCGAACTCCACCAAAACAAAGAGCACAAACAAAAGCCTTCCCCCCACCAAGATTTGAAAGTATCTTGTCCCCTTATTGGTCCTTTGGGTCAGGTGTCTGCCAGGTTACCTGAGCTTCTTAACCCTTTACAGGTAAAAGGATTTTGGAGTCTCTGGCCAGGAGGGATTTTATAGTATTGTACACAGGAGGGCTATTACCCTTCCCTTTATAATTATGACAACATTCATGCATTTTTCACCTGTTCATGTATATTTATCATATGCTAGGGCGCTTGTTATGGCATGCTTGCATATTTACAAAGTGGTGGGGGAGGAGGAGAAGGGGAACAAAACCTTAGTGCTACATGCAATACACAAACTGTTCTTTATACAGTATCTTTAAAAAAAACACAAGTGTTTTAAAAATGCATTATTCAGTTTCTAAATGTGAAATGTTATGTCAAGTCCTGTCATCAACATCAGGAAATAAATGATTATTGCATCTAAAATATGCCTAAAAATTGAGACTGTGTGCAGAAATTAAATTATTATTTTAAAAAAGGAATGATAAACCATCTTGAAGAAAAATCTAGAGAGTTCTGTCTCACTTACTTTCCTGACCAGAGAATTTGGACAGTTAAAACTATAATGCTAGATGATCTCCAGAGAGAGGGTTTTTTTTTGTTTTTTTTTTAAGACTAAGACGGCAATTCACTGGCAGAGGAACTAGCAGAGAATTGTGTTGGGAATATTCCAACAGTGAGTTTCACCTGTTGGATTATTTCAGCAATCCAAGTCACAAACTCCGAGGAATTTACTTTCCTCTTGAACAGCTTGTGTCTATTTCGGTAATTTTTAAACAATCTCACTATCCTGGTTAGTGTCGTATGTTCCCTGTTAATCTTACCAACATGTGAACAGCTCATGGAATTTATCAAAACTGATATTTTAGCGGTTTAAGCTGAAGAAAATATATTTTTAGTTAAGATAGACCAAGTAAAATATAATCAGGAGTGGTATTGTATCTTTTTTAAAACAATTCTATTTTTATGCATTGTGAACATACTCAGACCTGGATAATTATAGGCCTGTCAGCCTAACATCAATCCTGGAAAAGATAATGGAGCAGCTGATATGAGACTTTATTAATAAAGAATTAAAAGAGAGTAATGTAATTAATGCAAATCAACATGGATTTATGGAAAATAGATCCAGTCAAACTAAAAAAAGATTTCATGAGATCTCAGGTTTGGTTGATAAAGGTAATAGTGTTGACATAATATATTTTGACGTGGTACTGCATGACATTTTTATCAAAATCCTAGAACAATATAAAATTAACATGGCATTCATTAAATGGATTAAAACTAGCTAACTGATAGTTCCCAAAATGTAATCATAAACAAGGAATCGTCATCAAGTGGGTATATTTCTAGTGAGGTCCTACAGGGATCGGTTCTTGGCCCTATGCTATTTAACATTTTTATCAGTGACCTGGAAGAAAACCAAATCATAGACAAAGTTTGCAGATCACACAATAATTGGAAGTATGGTAAATAATGAGGAAAGGTCACTGATGCAGAGCAATCTGGATCACTTTGTAAACTGGGTGCAAGCAAACAATACACATTTCAGTATGATTAAATGTAAATGTATACATCAAGGAACAAAGTATGCTGTCCATAGTTACAAAGTGGGGAACCCTATCCTGGAAAGTAGTGACTCTGAAAAAGATTTGGGGATTATGACGGATAATCAGCTGAACACAAGCACCCAGTCTGACGCTGTGGCCAAAACAGCTAATGTGATACTGCGATGCATAACTAAGGGCTGGTCCACACGGGGGCGGGGGATCGATCTAGGAAACTCAACTTCAGCTACGAGAATAGCGTAGCTGAAGTCGACGTTTCCTAGATCGAACTAAGTTTACTTACTGCAGGTCCACGCAACGCAGGCAAGCTCCCCTGTCGACAGCACTTCCTCCTCTCGGCGAGCAGGAGTTCCGCAGTCGACGGGGGAGCGCTTCTGGGATTGATTTATTGCGTCCAGATGAGACGCGATAAATCGATCCCAGAAGATCAATCTCTACCCGCCGAATCAGGCGGGTACTGTGGACCTACCCTAAGGCACTTTCAAGTAGTAGAGAGATTATAATACCTCTTTCTGGCACATGTATTTAGTTCTGGTGTCCACACATCAAAATGGATGTTGATAAATTGGAGAGGGTTCAGACAAGAGCCAGGAGAATGATTAAAGGATTAGAAAAATATGCCTTATAGTGGTACACTCAAGGAGCTCCATCTATTTAGCTTAACAAAGCAAAGGGAAGCTTAAGGGGTGACTTGTTTACAATCTATAAGTATCTACATGGGGAACAAGTATTTAATAATGGCCTCTTCAATCTAGCAGATAAAGGTATCGCACTATCCTATGGCTGGAAATTGAAGCTAGACAAATTCAGACTGGAAACAAGATGTACATTTTTGACAGGGAGAGTAATTAATCACTGACAATTTTTAAATCAAGACTGGATGTTTTCCTGCACAAAAGATCTGCGCTAAGAATTATTTGGGCAAAGTTTATAGCCTCTGTTATATAGGAAGTCAGACTAGATGATGACAGTGGTCCCTTCTGGAATCTATCTATAAGTTATGTACACACACATACACAGAGTATGCAATAAAATAATCCAACTTGTTTTTGTAGCCATATACCGTGGTGATGGGCAATATACAAGAACCTAAACAGAATATGAGTAGGATTGATCTCTATTTTCATCCTCCTGATGGTTGGCAAGAAAGGTAATATTCAATTTATTCAAACGCACTGTCATTAACTACACCGGGTCTCATTCACTGCTTTATTGAAGTGTAATTCAATTAACTTCAATGGAGTAAGAGCAATGTAAACCTGGACCAATGCAGTGGAGAAATCAGGCCCATATTTGGTGAAATCAATATATCTAACAAATCCAGCAGCTAGTTCATTGAACAATCAGACAATGATTGTTATTAAAAAGTCAACATTTAGCAATATTAGCCAGTTGCCAGGTATTTTCATTCTAAAAGTAGGAAAACCAATGGTATCTTAGACATGGGAGAAGGTGAGAGTTGCACGTCTTCGAGGAGGCACAATTGATTCAGATGCTCTTATGGGGCAATCTCCTTCCACTGGAACGTCCAGCCCATTCAATAGTCTGAAGCAGAGGTTGAGATGTGCAGCCACAACTCCCTGCCCCCTTTGAGGTACTATGCATCCCTGCAGTCTCAAAGAGGAAGCAGTCCCTACACTCGCTCAAGCATAGGAGTTGCTATTATCCCTGGTCTTCATGTAAAGTGCATAAGGTAGTGGAAGATTCCCTGAGCCGTCTTCTCTACACAGCACCTACAAAAAGGTCCATCATAACCTGTCTCATTTTGTGGGCAAACACTGATTTTATTAGTCATTTAAAGGTTGCTCTATGACACATACCATAATATCTGAGTAGCTCACATATTAGATATTAAGGAATTTATCTTCACATCAACTATTCCTGAGCAGAAACTTATTGTGAATGATTTGAGGAGTACTTTGCATTACTCTTGTAATTATTCCATTATGTAAGTTACTCAGTTCCATATTTGTATTGCTTACATTTTATTTATGTCAGTGGAGTGCCCCTTTTTTTGCTAAGGCACCTCACTTTCCAAATGTCATTCAACAATGCTGCAAACTTCCCCAAAACACACACACACACACACACCCCTAAACATGTAAACTTAATCTGAACTTCTACAGGGTACACTTATTTGCATGTTTCCTTTCTCTAAAGACCTATGGCAGTCACTGCAGTTCAAGTACTATGCTCACCTTTATGGCAGAAAACCACAGTTTAAAATGCTCAGACAATGTAAAATGGCTGAACAGATTTTCCTCAAACTTCTCAAACCTTTCAAACGCTTTTATTTCATGGATAAAACCCATATGAGATGTATTTATGTATGACTGAACTTTAATGAAATGTTTGGGATCTCTCTGTTTGTTTATACCATTTTTTTAACTTTTAATATATGCATAACATTCACGTAAACTCTCAGATTAAGAAAAACAAAAGCCTGAAGGCATTACCAAATTAATTTGCAATTTGTACAGTAGAGCATCAAAGAAAGTGCTTTACAGTAGTAATTACAAAGCAATTATTGGCAAAACTAATCCATCATTAAAAATAGTATAGACAATCTTGTGCATTATTTTTGAGTGGCATCTTTATATGAAAGGTATTAAGAGCACTTTGCATTACTCTTGAAAACACTTCTATTATGTAAATCACTTATTTATCTTAAGTATGATTTATATATTTTAATTTAGTTTCCTCTTTAGTTTCCCCTTTTCTCTATTTTTGCTGTATTATATATAGAAAACTCTTGGGCTCTGATGAAATTTCATTCAAGAATGCTTTAGACTTCCACAAAACACAACCTTCCTACATTATTGGCAAGCTGTATGTATGCTGACTCAGATATACATTTAATCATCATTGTTCTCTCTTTGCTCTTTCCGAAGAAATATCTCATTTTCTTATGAATCGCAACATCCAGAAATTTGCTGCCAAGAAGCAGACAACTTAAATGATGACAGCTGAAATCAAAGCAAATCCTCTTGGATATAAATTCCACTTTGTGCATGTCTCTATAATGAAATGAATAGTGTTAAACAGATACAGTGAAACTATTCCATTTCTGTTCAATCTGGGACTTCACTGAGTGATGTTCAGATGCAGATTTGATGATACTGGTTGTGCCATACAACATAACAGGGCTGAACACAAGAAGATGCTTCTGAAAGCAAGCACACCAGAACAACCATAACAACGAGACCTAGCCCTCATTTGATATATAGGATGAAAGAAGTGACTTCCAATCACTACTGACCTCAATTCAACCAGTCAACTTGGAGGTCTTCATCATGTCGCCTAGAGGGAAATCACTAGTGTCAGAAGTTGTCTACATAGGCATGAAGAAAAGGTATGCCAAGTCTTACAAGCCTATGATAACCAGACACCTTCTAGAGCAGAGATTCACAAGTTATGATCCACATAACACTTGTGGGTGATGCATGGATTGCTGGCTCTTTCTCCTTATTAAAATGACAGCTAAAATATATTTGGCACTTTCCTAATATTACTTTTCCATGTAAGCAGTTGTCACAGGTAGAGCTGGGTGATTTTTTTTGTTTGTTGGCAAATAGAAAGCCCACATAAAAATGTGTTTTTTTTGAGGGAGGGGTGGGGGGAAATAGTTTCAGGACTGAGGCACCATTCACAAAACAGCCGGAGGAGGTGACGGCGCTGCTGCCTCCCTTTTAAGCTTTAGTCCAACGGTTAGGGCAGTCATCTGCCACATGGGGAAGACTGGTTCAGTCCCCCCTCAGGCTGATATAGAAAAGGGACTGGGTCTCCCACATTGAAGGACAGTGCCCCAGTCTCTGGGGTATAGGATATTCTGGGTCTCTCTCAGTCTCTCCTGTTGAAGTTGTTCCACTGTGTATAAATAATTAAATAGCAACTAGAGCAGAAACATGAACTTGGGTCTCCCACTTCCCAGACAAGTGCCCTAACCACCAGGCTAGACAGTCATTCTCACTATCTGCCTCTGCCCCAGTGACCTTCTTCAGAAAGACATAAGGGATAAATCAAGCTTCTATTATGCTTTGGGTTTCTGTGTTTTTTAAAATCTTGGTGGCAGGAGAATGAAAATTCCACTTCTTTAAACAAAATCACATTTGACAGTTCTTCATCAAGGGCAGAAGGAAAAATGACAGCCTAGATGGGGAATAAGCAGCATTTATGCAGGCATAGTCATTGCATTTCTTAAATTGCAAAAACTGACACTTTAAATTATTTTAACCATTAAAAGTAACTGAACAGGATAGCTAAGACCACAAAAAATCAATAGGGTGAAAAAACAAAGAAAACTTGCTGAAAGCACAAAGACTGATCAGCCTTTCTCTGAATTAACTCCTCAAAATGGTTTACCAGATGATTTAAAATAGAGTGACTGTGAAAAGGGTAAGATCAAGTCAGAATTTCAATATTTGTTCTCTATTTTCCCATTTGAATCAAGTTTTATTTTTGGAATAGAAGAAACTATTCAGAATGCAGGACTTTAGCTCAAAAAGACACTCTATAACTCATTTTATTATGCTCCACCTTTCAAATCTGGAAACAGTGTTATTTTCTCCAAAACTTGCCTCACAAGTTGTATTAGACTTTTCTTTCATATTTCTAAAGATGGTGTTTGAGATTCATTTTGGAGGATGTGGGGGTGGAATCAATCCTCCATTTAAACTGTCTATTTTTGTTCTGCTGACATTAAAGTTATCATCATATAAAAAAAGTTATTTCTGAACAATAGGGGGCGAACCTCTGCATACCACTGAATACCAAGCACAAAACTTTGAATGAAAAAAGATTGAAAATGCAAATATAAATAAATATAACTCTGACTATTTAACAATGAACAAAAGAGCTCTGAAATCCTAATGAAACATTTAAAAAAATCCATCCTTTCCTTAACAAGGCTCTGGAAGTTCCAACATTATAATGCTTTTTTCATTTCTTTACAGATTTTCAAGGAAATAAACACATTTTAATGAAACGGCATAGATTTAATAACTATGATCTAAAAAGACTGATGTCTTCTCAGTTGGATATTTTAAAAGAGGTGTTTTCTTGTCTCAAATGAAGTCTACAAATATTTTGAAAGTGACAATATGAAACAGCACATTAGGATAGGGTTGCCAACTTGGTAATATTTAAAAAGGAGTGCCGGAACCTCCGCTGCCCTGCCTCTTCTCCCTGAGGCTCCACCCCTCTTCTTTCTCCTGAGGCCCCGCTCCCATCCACTCCTCCTACCCCCTCCCCCATAGCTCACTACTTTTCCCCTTCCACCTCCCTGCCCAGGTCAGGAAGGACTTGCCTGCGAGCTAGGGCCAGGAGCTGGAGCCACCCGACACAGGTAGGAGATGGCTCCAGCTGAATAGGGGCTGGTGATGACCCGGCGCCTCCCCATCTCCAGTAACCGGACACTGGGTATCGGGTCAGTCAATCGGACCAGACACTGTCGGGTCCCCTTTTCAATCAGACTTTCCCGTCAAAACCCGGCATCTGGCCACCCTACATTAGTGTCATTAGTTCCACAGAATGTCCCTCAGGAAGTCGTATAATCATCTGGTAACTAAAGCAGAAAGTCCATTCTGTGGCAATACCTATGCTATCAGATACAACAATTAGGGAAACAATTTTAATAATCTCTTCTATAGACTGCATGCACTTCTCTAGTATGAAGCACACAAAGAAAAAAGGGAGTAAAAAAGAAGCAAAACAAGAGATGTGGTGGAGCAGAGAGGCCCCACAATAGCAGAGAAGAGGTTAAAAAGAGCCTGTGGGTCCATCTAGCCCCACCCTGCTATGCCTGCAGCCAGTGCGAAGCCTGGAAGGGGAATTAAAGGAGAGAACCTAGCTCAGTTCAGGTCTGACTGGTGAGGAAACAGAATGGAGCTCTGCCTCCTTGCATGAAGGGAGCTTTGCTGGTGGAGAAACAGGCCTGATAGCCAGGACAGCCACTGGCAGAGAAGTGCTTAGCCCTCACGAGAAAGCAATGCTCAACTCAAACAGTTTAGGAGAGTGGGGATCACCCCATAGTGAGTTGACTTTAGTTTTCGCTGGAGAACATTTTGGAGCTTAGTTCCTCCTGACCCCTGAAGGGATTACGACTGTAGGAGAGCCCCAATGGACACAGGGGACTGAGACTTTCTCGCACCCCTCTCCTCCCATGGAGATCTGCAGCCATGTTAAGATGCCAAGAAGGTCCACAAGGGGGCTCTATTTCAGCCATTCCATTACAAGAGTAAACTGTAAAAAGGATTAAAGGTGGGGTAGCCCCTGAACCGATGGATGTGGGGAGTCTGAGTCAATGCAGCAAACTCCTCCTGCCCTAGAAGACACCCCAAATGAGTAGAAGGTGGTGGGACTTTAGGAGGTTAGGAGATGCTGGTCAGAATATGAGAGGTAGCGAATGGGAGTGGGAGTATTTACTTTAAAGAGCAGCATTTCCACCTTAAAATTCAGCAGCAGTTAGTGCTGCAGGTGTTAACCTCTTCTCCATGTAGTCTGCTCACAGAGGGAGTAGGGTAAAGGCACCGTCAGCACATGGTGGCGTGACTCCTAAAAAATACTTGTGCTACTGATGGGTGAGAGAACCTAGAGAGCCAGGTGGACATCTATATAGCTGCAAATTATTTCCCCTGCAGATGTATAAGAATCTAGGGGGGCTGTGAGGCCACCATCTCTGACTCTTCCATTTCCCCAAAACTTCTCTCCTCTGAAGGGAGCATGGGAAGGAAATTCCATGAGGCAAACTGCATCTTGAGCCCTTTGTCTCCTAGCTTTTACCACAGGAGGGTACAATAAGATTCTGTGTTCCTAAATCACTGCAGGCAGATACACATATTTGAAATGTCTGCTAAAACTAAAATATTGATCTATCCATACAATTATAAGGATCAGGCTTGAGTCTAAATCTCACAATGAAATTTTTAAATCCCTTTCATGCTACTAGAGGTTTAGTGAGTTGGAGGACTGTCTAATCTGTAAACAGGTTAAAAAATATATATGTATCATAGTGTTGTTTTGGACCCCAGGATACAACAATTACTTTCTACAGCATCCAACTTTGACATTTACTCATTGTGGAAAAACGTGTACTGCTTTTTGAAATAGGTTTTTTGCACTCTAATCTCACCACAAAGCACTTAAGACTCTGAAGGTATCAGTGAAGATAAAATAGAACAATGCTGAATAGACAATCAAGTAACAAAACACTCTTGCTAAGTTTGAACATATGCGTACACAAATGTGCGTGCGAAGGCATATATGAGCTAATAATTGTATATACCCCAGCCATCTCTGTATCAAGCTGTTAAATCCTAGGCAAAAAAAAAAAAAGTGTTTATGAGTCTCAGAAGGCAAGAAATACAATGCAAGTGGCACAGGCATGAAAGTGTATTAAACCTTACCAAGATCCTTCAGAAGTAGACCACTGAAAATTGCATCATCAGTGTAATGTTAGGTAGAGCTGGGTTGTTATGCAAAGCAAAAATATTTTTATTACACTTCACTTAAGATATGTTTGCAAAGGAAATAAGGTAAGCTTTAAAATTCTCACACTGCAGGCATTATATGTCCCTGACATATTATAAGGAGAAAACATTAGGGTCAAAACAGTCTCTTTCTTTGGTCAGAACTAAGGCTAGCTGGAAAACCTGAATTCGCTTTTCAAAAAAATTGTGATATTGAAGTTTGTTTGTGTTCTGATGTGAAATTAAAATGAGACTTTTCTTTCCTTCTTTCTTGCGGAAAAACAGAGACCCACAGACCCACTCCAGAGTTGTCCAGTGGTTAGGGCAGGCTCTTGCCTGGCATATGGGAAAAGGAGGTTCTGATTCAGACAGAGCAGGACTTGAAACTGGTCTCCCACATAACAGGCAAGTGCCCGAACCACCAAGTTATAATGTTAATCTCTCCTGTTGGAGCTGTTCCACTTTATAGAAATAATTAAATATTCATTCAGCCAGAGGGTGAGAGATGGACTCCACAGTCTGGAAGTTACAGTACTCAGATATGCGAGACCCATGTTCAAATTCTTGCTCCAAACTCAGGCAGACAGAAACCAGGTCTCCCGCATCCCAGATGAGTGCCCTAACTACCGGGCTTTTGGTTATTCTGGTATCTCTCTGGTTTTGAGAAGAAATTCCATCCTGGACCAGAGAAACATTCCAATGAAAGTTTTGTCAAAACCAATGGATTTTAATTAACATTTTCAGTTTTGACATGTCATTATTTTCCAACCAAAACCCCCCACAACCCATGTCAAAAAAATTCCCAGTCAGCTCTAGATGGGACCTGAGGGACAGCACTTCCCTTTGCTTCATGTCAGAGAAAGATCCCACACATCCTCCACCAGGAAGAGTGGATAAGAGTTGTGACTCACAGGTTCTGTGGCTGGATCCCCTGCTACTTCCACTGGGACTGGAAGGAAACTGCATCCCCCAAAAGAAGAATTAGCATTCACAAAGTTTCCATTCCCCTAAGCCGGTTGTTCCCATGTTGAGGAACATGGCGCTCTTTTGCAGTTCTTACACATATTTTTCAGTAAAGATTCAACAAGTCATATTGCATCAAAGAAATGTATCATACATTTTCTGGGGACTACAGGGATTTTGCTGATTAGATAATACTTTATGAATATAATGTAAACACACTTTCTACTTAGGTGAGAGTACTTAATTATCTGACAGAATCTTAACTCAATTCTCAAACAGCTGTATGAACTCACAAGATTTGGGAATTTTAAAAATGAGTTTCTGTATATTAAAGCGACTGAATGTCGGGCAGATGGCTCATATATCAAATGGTTGTCTGGTGCCATGGGATGTGCAATTCTGCAAAGTGTTAGCTAAATTATTCTCTCTGATTCACGAGAACAATGCCCAGGGCCTTCAATGGAAGCCCTGAAAGAATGTCTGCAGGGAAAGTTTAAGGTCAATGACATTTTAAGTTTACAGCAAATGGAAGACCTTAAGTACTTCTAAGGTACTTATTTAAGTGTGGAATTTGCGTATTATATCAATTGGATTATCTAATTTGTAGTTGCTCAAATACCATTTGGTCAATTTTGAAATCTGTAAAAAGGAATACCATGTTAGGTGGTAAAGACCCTGAAAAATCCATGTTAGACGTCTGGGTTTCCCTATATACCCAGAAGGTGTCATCACTGCTCCACAGAGGTTTGGTAAACAGCATTTATTTTTACCTAGAAGCTAAAATGCTTAGTTTTTAAAGGAAGAGACTCTCACAATTGACAATGAGCAATACTATGTTCACGTCCTAAACACTCAAGCAGTCTGAAGTAGATTCCATTTAAAATAAGAAAACCACATGTAAATTGGATGATGAACCAGACTATAGCATTGACCTTTCAATTCTTCAAAACTAGACCTGAAGACAAGTATAAAGCACAGCAGACCACTGAGCCTTTGCAGATCTTAATGCAGGATTGGAGCCTTAAGGTGTAATTTTAGAATGAGGGGATGTTATAACACTGTCTGCAGCAAGTCAATGTGTCTGAATTTTCAAGGAGATTTAAAAATACCTTCTCCGGAAGCCACTCATAATAAATGGGGAAACCTAGTATAATTAAATATAATGATGAGCTAATCCTTGAAGGAAAAAATATCTTTGACTGATCCCACCAGGAAAACCTTGACAATCTCACTAAATCCTTTATATTTGCTTTTCTTTATTATCTCTAAAGTCATATGGCAACAGTGGCAGGCATAGCTGTTTAGACCTATTCTTTACACTACAGAGTATCATGTAGGGCTAAAAGGATTTAGGAGCACACACTTACATGTAAACAGGAATATATGTTTTTTAAAGAGTGTATGTAGCTATAGTTAGGGTGTCTCCCCAGCCCAGGAGGTATTAATGCCAAGCCCAGAGTCTGTTCAGGCCCTTTCTTCTGGGTACATTTATTGGTTGCACTGACAACCTTTAGTAACCCCCAAAATAAAACAGTTCAACATAAGCCCAACGGCTTCTTTCCCACTGACTCAGAGGCTCCCTTCTCAGAGCCTCCCTGCCCCATGGCCTACCACAGGAGTCAACTGGTTTCCTCAAAAAGAAGAACAGGAGTACTTGTGGCACCTTAGAGACTAACAAATTTATTAGAGCATAAGCTTTCGTGGACTACAGCCCACTTCTTCGGATGCATATAGAATGGAACATATATTGAGGAGATATATATACACACATACAGAGAGCATAAACAGGTGGGAGTTGTCTTACCAACTCTGAGAGGCCAATTAATTAAGAGAAAAAAAACTTTTGAAGTGATAATCAAGCTAGCCCAGTACAGACAGTTTGATAATAAGTGTGAGAGTACTTACAAGGGGAGATAGAGTCAATGTTTGTAATGGCTCAGCCATTCCCAGTCCTTATTCAAACCGGAGTTGATTGTGTCTAGTTTGCATATCAATTCTAGCTCAGCAGTCTCTCTTTGGAGTCTGTTTTTGAAGTTTTTCTGTTGTAATATAGCCACCCGCAGGTCTGTCACTGAATGACCAGACAGGTTAAAGTGTTCTCCCACTGGTTTTTGAGTATTTTGATTCCTGATGTCAGATTTGTGTCCATTAATTCTTTTGCGTAGAGACTGTCCGGTTTGGCCAATGTACATGGCAGAGGGGCATTGCTGGCACATGATGGCATACATCACATTGGTAGATGTGCAGGTGAACGAGCCCCTGATGGTATGGCTGATGTGATTAGGTCCTATGATGATGTCACTTGAATAGATATGTGGACAGAGTTGGCATCGGGGTTTTTTACAAGGATAGGTTCCTGGGTTAGTGGTTTTGTTCAGTGATGTGTGGTTGCTGGTGAGTATTTGCTTGAGGTTGGGGGGTTGTCTGTAAGCGAGGACAGGTCTGTCTCCCAAGATCTGTGAGAGTAAAGGATCATCTTTGAGGATAGGTTGTAGATCTCTGATGATGCGCTGGAGAGGTTTTAGTTGGGGGCTGAAGGTGACAGCTAGTGGTGTTCTGTTATTTTCTTTGTTGGGCCTGTCTTGTAGGAGGTGACTTCTGGGTACTC
>NC_048308.1:65291825-65370872 GCF_013100865.1 Trachemys scripta elegans | reverse complement strand
GAGTACCCAGAAGTCACCTCCTACAAGACAGGCCCAACAAAGAAAATAACAGAACACCACTAGCTGTCACCTTCAGCCCACAACTAAAACCTCTCCAGCGCATCATCAGAGATCTACAACCTATCCTGAAAGATGACAGACCTGTCCTCGCTTACAGACAACCCCCCAACCTAAAGCAAATACTCACCAGCAACCACACATCACTGAACAAAACCACTAACCCAGGAACCTATCCTTGTAAAAAACCCCGATGCCAACTCTGTCCACATATCTATTCAAGTGACATCATCATAGGACCTAATCACATCAGCCATACCATCAGGGGCTCGTTCACCTGCACATCTACCAATGTGATATATGCCATCATGTGCCAGCAATGCCCCTCTGCCATGTACATTGGCCAAACCGGACAGTCTCTACGCAAAAGAATTAATGGACACAAATCTGACATCAGGAATCAAAATACTCAAAAACCAGTGGGAGAACACTTTAACCTGTCTGGTCATTCAGTGACAGACCTGCGGGTGGCTATATTACAACAGAAAAACTTCAAAAACAGACTCCAAAGAGAGACTGCTGAGCTAGAATTGATATGCAAACTAGACACAATCAACTCCGGTTTGAATAAGGACTGGGAATGGCTGAGCCATTACAAACATTGACTCTATCTCCCCTTGTAAGTACTCTCACACTTATTATCAAACTGTCTGTACTGGGCTAGCTTGATTATCACTTCAAAAGTTTTTTTTCTCTTAATTAATTGGCCTCTCAGCGTTGGTAAGACAACTCCCACCTGTTTATGCTCTCTGTATGTGTGTATATATATCTCCTCAATATATGTTCCATTCTACATGCATCCGAAGAAGTGGGCTGTAGTCCACGAAAGCTTATGCTCTAATAAATTTGTTAGTCTCTAAGGTGCCACAAGTACTTCTGTTCTTCTTTTTGCGGATACAGACTAACACGGCTGTTACTCTGAAACTGGTTTCCTGTAAATCCTATCACCCACCCTTCCAGCCCCCATAGGAATCAGATGCTCATCAGTCAGTCACCTCATCCCTTTCTAGCAGGATCTGATAATCCCCTCTACAAAGTCCAAACACCGTTTTTTGAAGTGGCTCTGCTTCTGAATAGAGCTTGCTGGCCTTTGAAAGGAAGACTAGCCTGCTACAACAAACAAATGTATGTTTTACATAATATTGGGCAATACACTTTCTAAATACTTTTGTGAATGGATCACTTTCCCTTCCAGTGTGCACAGAGGTGCATGAGGTAGGATCAATGTCCTCCTAAAATCCTGGCTGTACACTTCTGGGCAAGGAATATTAGTAACTCCCCTACGCAGACTGCAGAAAGAAGTGACTCACAGTCATGCCCAGCTATCTTTCCTCAGTGGATCAGAGATCCCATGCAGTATGCAGCCGCACCAGAGAAAATTAGTCAAAATGTTGACATAAGAATTTAAGAATATAAGAACATAAGACTGGCCATACTGGGTCAGACCGAAGGTCCATCTAGCCCAGTATCCCGTCTTCCAACAGTGGCCAATGCCATGTGCTTCAAAGAGAATTAACAGAACAGGTAATCATCAAGTGATTGATGACCTACCATATGGGGTAGATTCAACCACTCACTCATATGATTAAACCAAGCCCATCAAAAACCAAGCAGAAATTTAAAGAACTACTGCGAAAATTTGTCAAAATGGTTTAGCAATCATTCTAACAGCAAATAAGATTTTCATGGATTTTCATCAAACATTTTCAGATTTTTGAAAAATTGTTCCCAGTTTCAAGAACATTTTCGTTCTGGGAGATCTTGGCAAACCAGTAAAGTGCCTGAAACACTACTGCTTATTGCTAAAAGTAGGCAAGTTAGCAGGCCATAAGTGGGCCTGTGTAGCAGCCTTAGCATGACCGAGTCAGGAGGGGAAGGGGGTTGGGTGCCACAGAAAAGGCAGCTTGACCCCGCGTCCTTTCTGATGAGATCTCTGTTGAAATTGCTGAGATATGCATTTTAGGAAAACAGGAAGCTTGCCTATGTGTGCCCTCAGGGATGTGTCTGTTAGGGCTTCAAGGCATTCAAACTCTGAAAAAAACACATCTGGCTCATTGATGATCAGAAGGAAACCTCTTGCTTAACCTTTGAAATTGCTTGCTTATCAAGTTTTATTTGAGTGATGTGTTATTGTAATACTAATGAATAAATAAGGGAAGAAAGTTTGGGGTAGCTGTACTCTTCAAGGACTCTCCCCTCTGGACACATCTTGTGGTCCCCACCGGCAGATGGAAGATTGGCCATCGGAAGACTGCCGCTATGCCACTCGAGAGGCACACCCAACTTTGGTAATTATTGAGGGTCGGGGGTGTTTTACTAACCTGTTGCGGACGTGTGTAAGTGCTTGAGACTAAGTAAAGTATATCTTTAAGTGAGAGCACTTTTGTGTTGTCCTGTTTGTGCCAGCCATCTATCTGTCGGACGGCCATGTCTCCCATGATTTATTTCCTGACACCACCTCATACAGCGTAAAGTTACCAGGAGTTTCGGGTTGAAAGAACCCCAGATAACAATTTTGACCAACACAAACCTCCTTTTGTTACCAACATTTTAACCAGCTCTACTTGTTGTTTATTGCTTATATGACAGATCTTCATAAAACTATATTGGGTGTTTCCCCAATTTTTCAAACACTGATTTTTGGGAAGGCCTTCAACTGACATTTGAGAAACCACACTACCCAAAATACAAGATCTAAGAAAAAAAATTAACTTTGGAAAACTCCTTGGATTTAACAAGAACTTTGTGAAATTCAATGAGGAAAGACAATTTGTCTTTGGGCTGATAAATTTAGTAGCTTTGAACCAGTAATCTGGCTGCAATGTGGACAGTACAAAACTGTTACAAAAGATCTATACATAGCAAAATAAATGTATCTGGGTGGGTTTCAAACATATATTTACAAAGAAACACACCTAGCTAATTTGTCAGAAATTACTGAACTTTGCTGCTAGCTGTAACCTATTGTCAAAGATGACTTTCATGTTTACTCTCCCTCAGCCCAATAGTTAGCAAGCACGTTAAGGGTGCAATTGCTTGTAAACTATGACATTTAACAAATCTAAATTTAAAACTTGATATTTTGACCCAAGGAAATGGGCTGCAAACAACTGCAAAAACATTAATTTTTTATCATTCAACCTTCGAGAACCTGTACAGTCACCGTCACATAAAAGATTTTCATTAGAAACTATTATTAAATACAAACCTGCCAACCAAAAGGAAGCCATTTTTGTCCACAATGGAGAACATTCAGCTTCCCCCAACACTTCCTTTAAAGTCCTGTTATGGTGGTAAAAGGGTGTGACGTTTGGAGTCCACTCACAAAACCCCAGCCAGAGTGCTTTTTGCAGAACACTGCTACCAGCTGTGTCAACTTACACCAGCTAAGGACCTGGCCCTTAGGTTAAAAACATAGCTTAGCTCACAAGTAGACATGAATTTTAGCACATTCATCCTTTCTCATTTACACAAAACCCACAAAATCACTATAAATTTGGTCCAAATTACAGGTCTTTCCTCAAGAGTAGATGAAGACTGGAGCAAAAAAAGATGATGCAAACTCAGATGAGCATTACCACCATATCTAGCTATTATTCCCTAGCAATCCAGTTCTGTTAGTTTTATCTCTCATGAAGACCAATTTACACACTCTTTAAACATCTATAAAGAATGGCTGTTAACATTAGGGGTACATACTGTCAGGGCCGGCTCCAGGGTTTTGGCCGCCCCAAGCAGCCAAAGCCAAAAAAAAAAAAAAATAGCCGCGGCCGCGATTGCGATCTGCGGCAGCAATTCGGCGGGAGGTCCTTCACTCCGAGCCGGAGTGAGGGACCGTCCGCCGAATTGCCGCCGAATACCTGGACCTGCCGCCCCTCTCCCAAGCGGCCGCCCCAAGCACCTGCTTGAGAAGCTGGTGCCTGGAGCCGGCCCTGCATACTGTAAGACTTCACTACCACACAGATTTTTTTTATGGCAAACTTCCAGCTATCTTTAATGGATATATTGAGAATGTTGGCCTATCACATATGCTTTTTACCTGGTTTGAAAATCCACTATGACAAAATGGACTACAGAGGGGGAAAGGACACAGACACTGGAATTTAATATTTTCTAATGGCCCGATTCTGTTCTCAGTTACATCAACTACTAAAAGCATCTATGTGGAGGAACTCACTGGATTCAATGAATTTATTCTAGATATACACCAGAGTAATAGGAGATCAGAGTATGGCAGTAAGTAAATTGCATGGGAATCTCAGAGCAAGTATTCTGTACATTCTATAGACGAGGGTTTAGGTCTCTTAGTCAAGGACTCAGCCTAGTCCACTTGGCCTGCACAGTGCTTTTGACAATTGTTTCAGATGTTCAACAAGAACAGTTCCTACACCACTTTCAGCAAATTGCTCTCTACGACCTTTTGAAAGATAAAACTCAATAATTATACAATGATAAACTGAAAAAATGGCTAAGGTTCCTACCAGCTGACTGCTAGATCATGGACTTTTAAAGTGCTGCTCAGCCTGTATACTCCAGATTTCAATGGCCGGGTGCATTCCTTGGCACGAGCAAGATAAGGGTTCACTTGAGTATCTATGGGAAATTCTGAATCCTAGGAAAAAAGAGAAGTATTAATTCTTGAGATTACTGCACAAGTTTGTGTAACAAATTATTTATCAATTTATTTTTGCATGTATACAGTTTTGTCTATTTTTTCCATTGCTCACTATTGGTTCTTCAGCATTGCTTCTAGTAAACTGCAGTCAGCCTCCAATCCTGCAAACACTAATGCATGTACTTAAAGCTAAGTACAAGTATGTTTGCAGCATTGGTGTCTATAAATGATAACACTGAGTATACTCAAAGACCTAATTATTTGTTTTTTCAACGCCTGTTCCACGGAGCATATTTCTGAAGCAATGTTAGTTGTTAAAAGTAGCCCAAACTCCATCCTTCTTTAAATCTGAAGACTACACCGCTCAACACAGCAGTACGTTTTCAAAGTACGATGCAGATGTACATGTGAATACTGTGAAATATAATGGAAAATGATGACCAAGTTCTGCTGTCATTTATACCCAGGCAATGTTACTGAAGTTTATGCAAGTATATGAATGTAAATAAAAGGAAGAAATTGTTCTCGTGCTTTAATTAAAATAGCCATTTATGAATCTGGTGGTGGCGGCATGTATGGGGTTGAAAAGTGAAATTTGTTAAGCCAGCAGCATAGCAACACAATATAAAATTTAACCAAAATTCTACATGCCATAAATACTAGTTTCATAAACCACAGGGTGAACATCAGAAGAAAACTTATTATGCAACATGTTGTTGTTTAACCAATAGAAATCTTTTTAGTTTGTTTAGCCAGCACTACAGCAAGAAGTTTGATATTGCTAATTTGCTAATTTAAAAACCCTGGATTCAATCTAGGGTTGCCAACTTTCTAATCGCACAAAACCGAACACCCCTGCCTCACCCCCTGCCCCGCCCCTTCTCCGAGGGCCCTCCCCCCACTCGCTCCATCCGCTCTCCCTCCGTCGCTTGCTGTACCCCACGCTCCAGGCTGGGGTACGGTGGGTATGGGCTCAGGATTGGAGGTGTGGACTCGGGGGGGAAGGGATGAGGGGGCTGAGGTACAAGAGGGGGCTCCAGGCTGGGACATGGGTGGCATGGGCTCTGGGCTGGGGGTGTGGGCTCTGGGGTGGGGTTGGGGATAAGTTTGGAGTGCAGGAGGGGGCTCTGGGCTGTGGCAGGGGGTTGGGATGCAGGGGTGTGTGAAGGCTCTGACTGGGGATGTGAGGTCTGGAATGGGGCCAGGGATGAGGAGTTTGGGGTGCAGGCAGGGGCTCAGGGCTGGGCAGGGGGTTGGGGTTTTGGAGGGCTGCAAGGTGCAGGCTCCGGGAGGGAATTTGTGTGTGGGAGGGGACTCCAGGCTGGGGCGGGGATTGGGGTGCAGGAGGGGGCCTGGGGTCTCAGCAGTGCTTACTGTGGCTCCCAGGAAGCGGCCATCAGGCCCCTGCACCCCCTACGTGTATGGGCGGCCAGGGAGGCTCCGTGCAGGGCCTTTGCTCTCGCAGGCATCATCCCCACAGCTCCCATTGGTCACGGTTCCCAGCCAAAGAGAGCTGTGGAGCCGGCATTCAGGGCAGGCCATGGGTCCGCAGGGACCTGGTGGCCGCTTCCGGGAGCCATGTGGAGCCAGGGCAGGCAGGGAACCTGCCTTAGCCCAAGGCCCACATTGCGCCGCCGACCAGACTTCTAATGACCAGGTCAGCGATGCCGACTGAAGTCACCAGGACCTTTTCGACTGGGCATTCCGGTCAAAAACCGGACATCTGGCAATCCTAATTCAGTCCTGCACTGTAGCAAACTCATTTTCAGACAAATGTGACTTTAAACCACCTTTACACTTTCCCCAATCTTCAACCAACATTGTCTCCAGTGTAATTTAGAGCTGCATATGGGCTATAATTTGCGCGCTGGCTAAAGCAGTCTTACTTATGCTGTTTACTTTTTACTTACTCCTGTTCATTTATTTTTTGGGGAAATTAGGTCATTTATTTTTTAGGCACCAAGGGCCAGATTTGCAAAGGCACGTCAGTGCCTAAAGATGCAGGTAGCTTCTTTTGAAAATCCCAATAGGAGTCTAAGTGGGTTAGGTGCCTGAATCCACTGAAATCAATGGAATTTAGAAACCTAATCTACTCAGACTCTTCTATAATTCCCACTAGGCACCTAAATATCTTTGAAAATCTAGCCGTAAGGCCCTGATCCAAAGCCCATTGAAATTAATGGAAAGAATCCAACATCAACCTTAATGGGCTTTCAATCAGATCCTTAAATATAGTGTTATAGATACCTATCTTTCAGCATCCAAGTCTGAACTTTTTGGCAGACATTTAGATTGTATGTGCAATTTGTTATAAAGCAAAGATACCACAGGGATGATAAATACTTAGATTAGACTAATCTGCATTGTATTAGACAACCAGTATGGAATTGTACTATAGAGATGGGCTCAAACTGCTCAACCGGGACTGGATTTCAAATGCCCAAATGTTCCACGGTGTTTAGATTAAGGATTTAGGTCTGACCATCATACAGATGGGACCAGTAGCAAAATTTTAACCTGACACAGATTTCAAACATTCGAAGGGTTAAGATGTGCTGAGCTAGGGATTTTGTCTAAGACCATCCTTAGTAACAAATTTGTTTTTTATACAACTACCAGAAAAATAAAAAAGTATTAATATCTAGTCATCAGAAAAGCATATTTTTCTTAATCTAGGACAATACTGCTAAACAGTGGATATGTCTCTATCTCCATATGGTTTTACAACATCGCTTCTCTGATCAATGTAGACTCTTAAAAGTTTTCTAAAGATTAATCAACCAGCTAGAAGTTTTTATTATATGCTCTAATTAGCCTGGCTACATGGGCTTTATTAAAAACAGATTGTCATTTAAGAAGGTCAGGAGAGTACTAATCTTATACAATATACATTAAGGACTTAAAAAAAAGTCCTTGTATCCTTAAAGGAATTCTAAAGATTCAGCTGACTGTACACGTTTGCAACATTCCCAAATACACTGTTGAAAATAAGTTTCATACAGAAGATTAATTTACAGTGTTCTTTAAAATTCCCATCACCCAATCAGATTAAGAATGGAATAGGATCCACACATTATCTGAGCATGCGCAGATAGCAGGGATACGGACATTCTTTTTAGCATTTGCACTAGTTGTTGAACTCAGTCAAGCTTAAATTGAAGGAATAAGCATAGGGCAATTAAAATTCCAAAACTGCAGAATATTAGGAGGATTTTTTAATTCACATTTTAAAACCTCTCTATAATTCATGTTTCTTGCTAGAGAGTTCTCTCACCACTTGGTATCCCCTCATGGTCAAGAATGACATTGCTGCTCCTTACTGTACTAGCGCCACCTGTTGACAGTCACTCAGGTGCTGTGGCAGTCTCTCTACAGGGTACCTTACTCACTGAGACAGCTCACCAGACAGATCACAGTCTTTAGTCCACCCCTTTCAGGGTCCCCATTTTCCACACTAAAATCCAAAACTGTCTCTAACAGAAACAAAAGGCCTTCCACCTTCTCTGGGGCTCTTCTTCAGCCCATCCTCAGTTCAATCTGCTGCTGGGTTCAACTACCTCTGTGAAGGGCTTGTCCACTCCTTGGGGCTGGTAGGGGAACACAGTCCCACCCTTGACTCCTGGTTCCAGCCCATGGCCCTGAATTAGGTTGGATCCTTTACCGACAATGCAGTTTTCCCTGAGTCACCTCCTACCTCTTTTCTCCCCTTCTGAATCTCCCAGTCTCTCCCTGGTTAGTCAGCATTTCCCCTAGACCTCTCTGCCTGCTGAGATTTTGACTCTTCTGTTTTAGTCAGCATCTCTCCCAGGCCTCCCTGCTCTTAGCTTCCTTTCTCTGCTCTGGCTTCCCTCTACTGAATCAGGGCCCTGACGACTATTCCCTCCAACTCTTTCTCCCACCTGGACCCCATCAGCACTTAAACCAGGCTATTTATATTCTTCACAGGTGGGATTCATCCTGTAATCAGGATTGGGTTAGCCCCAGGCTCTCCAGCCCAAGGGCAAGTCACCTTGTTACACTTCCTAAATAAGCTCCAACCCTAAAAAGTACCAAGTACAATGAAGTACAGTAGGAACCCTGGATTCTGTTGCCAGCTTGCTGCAAGCCTGATGGGTGATCTTGGGCAAATCATTTCACCGCTGTGTGCCTCACTTTCCCCATCTATAAAATGACCTCCTTTGTAAAGTGCTTTGAGATCTACTGCTGAAAAGCTCATAATAATAATAGCTAGCACTGATAATTATTTATATAGTTCTTACAAAGGAATGCAACTGATTGTGGGGAAATTACAGTGAGCAAGCTGCTTCAGGAACTGAATATGCACAAAGAGGAGGACATCTTCATCTCACAAGAGAGACACTTTTGCCTTCTCATAACTGTTGTTCTTCGAGATGTATTGTTCACGTCCATTCCAATAACGTAGGTGCAGGCTGCCATGTGGCCGAGGAGAATCAGACATCCCCTTGAAGTTGTGGTGGGGGTATTGCCTGAGAGTCTGGATGATGTCTGTTATTGCTTGGAATCGGGACTCCGGCAGGATTGCTCTTGCCTGTACCGAGTCTAATGAATTCTATTCTTTGAGTCAGTGACAGCGTTGACTTGTTCACATTGAGGAGGAGTCCTAGTCTTTCAAAGGTAGCTCTGACGAACCGGACATGAGACTCCTCCAGCTCCCTGGAGCGCCCCCACAGCAGCCAGTCGTTGAGATAGGGATACACCTGTACCTGCCTCTTGTGGAGAAAGTCTGCGACCACCGACATGAATGATGGAATGGGAGCACAAACCTCAGGAAATGTCTGTGAGCCGGACAGATGACTATATGAAAGTACGCATCTTTCACGTCGAAGGCGGCATACCAGTCTCCCAGATCCAAGAAAGGTATGATCGTGCTCAGGGAGACCATGCGGAACTTCAACTCCACCATGAACTGGTTGAGTCCTCACAGGTCTAGAATGGGTCTGAGACCCCCTTTGCCTTGGGGATAAGGAAGTATCAGGAGTAGAATTTCTTGCCCCTTAGCTCCTGATGAACCTCCTCCACTGCCCCTATGGCAAGAAGCAATTGCACCTCCTGGATAAGGAGTTGCTCGTGAGAAGGGTCCCTGAAGCGGGACGGGGAAGGGGGGGCGGGAGGGAGGGAAGGAGCAGAACTGGAGAAAATATCCCACTTCTACTGTGCAGAGCACCCAACAGTCCAATGTTATTTGTGATCAAGCATGATAGAAGTGGGACAGACTATTCATGGAGCACGGGGAAGGATCCAGAATCACAGCAGATGCACTGTCCTCGGGTTTCCCTTCAAAAGCCTTGTTTGGGGCCCAACAATGGCTTGGTCAGACCCTGGCCCTGCCCTGAAGGTGGGTTTGAAGGCTCGTGCCTGTTATTTTCTGCCCTACGGCGGTAGAAGTCCTGCCTTGGGTGGGGCTGGTACTGCCGCTTCTGCTGCAGCTGGGGTTTGAAATGCTTGCACTGGGTAGCCGGTGTGTGCATTCCCAATGACTTCATAGTTGTGCTAGAGTCTTTCAGGCTGTGTAGCTTTGAGTCGGTCTGGTCTGAGAACAGCCCTGTGCCCTCAAAGGGAAGGTCCTGCAAGGTGTGTTGAACTTCCGGAGGTAACCCGGACACTTGGAGCCAGGAAGTTCATCTCATCACCACCCCCGAGGAGAGGGTACGGCCAGCTGAATCAG
The DNA here is from genome assembly GCF_013100865.1 of Trachemys scripta elegans. Classification (NCBI taxonomy): domain Eukaryota; kingdom Metazoa; phylum Chordata; order Testudines; family Emydidae; genus Trachemys; species Trachemys scripta. The sequence continues at coordinate 65,360,514 of NC_048308.1, read as the reverse complement.
CTGAGTCAAGGGAGGCCTGTAGGGAGGTCCTCACTACTGCCTTCCCCTCCTCGACTATGGTGGAAAATTCCACCCTTGACTCTGCTGGAAGCAATTCCTTATACTTAGACACAGAAGTCCAAGAATTAAAGTTGTATCTTCTGAAGATAGTCTTCTGGTTGGCTATCCTCAGCTGGAGGCCCCTGCAGCATAGATCTTCCCACCAAAGAGATTCATGCATTTAGCTTCCTTAGACTTGGGGGCCGGTGGCTGTTGCCTGACGCCCCTTTTCATTTACCGCCAAGACCACCAGGGAGCAAGGGTGTGTGTCAAGGTTCCTTCCCCACTCTGAACTCTAGGGTACAGATGTGGGGACCTGCATTAGAACCTCTAAGCTTAACTACCAGCTTAGATCTGGTTTTGCTGCCACCACCCAAATTATTTATAAGTCATTTGGGGAACTCTGTCTACCTCCCCCCAGAATATTTCCCTCCCAAGTACTATAACCCTTCCCTGGGTAGCCTTGAGAGACTTTTTCACCAATTTCCTGGTGAACACCAATCCAAACCCTTGGATCTTAAAACAAGGAGAAATTAACCATTCCCCCTCCTTCTCCCCCCCCCCCCAATTGCTGGTGAGTCCAGATCCAACATCCTTGGATCTTAAAACAAGGAAAAATCAATCAAGTTCTTAAAAAGAAGGCTTTTAATTAAAGAAAGAAAGGTAAAAATCATCTCCGTAAAATCAGGATTGAAAATAACTTTACAGGGTAATCAGATTCAAAGAGCCCAGAGGAACCCCTTCTAGCCTTAGGTTCAAAGTTACAGCAAACAGAGGTAAACCCTCTAGCAAAAGGAACATTTACAATTTGAGAAAACAAAGATAAACTAACACGTCTGGCCTGGCTGTTACTTACAAGTTTGAAATATGAGAGACTTGTTCAGAAAGATTTGGAGAGCATGGATTGATGTTCGGTCCCTCTTAGTCCCAAGAGCGAACAACCCCCAAAACAAAAACAAAAACAAAAGCCCCCCCCCCCCCCCCCCACACCCCAACCCCCCCCCCCCCCTCCGTCCTCCCGGTCAGATGTCAGCCATGTTACCTGAGCTTCTTAACCCTTTACGGGTAAAAGGATTTTGGTGTCTCTGGCCAGGAGGGATTTTATAGTATTGTACACAGGAGGGTTGTTATCCTTCCCTTTATAGTTATGACAGTGTGGGTGCGAGAAGAGGTACTCGCAGCCCTTGGAAGGAACAAAGTACATCCTCTCTATGCCCCTGGTGGTGGGCGGAATGGAGGCTGGAGTCTGCCACAGGGTCTTATTAGTGTTTTGAATGGTCTTTATTAGCGGTAGCACCACCCAGGAAGGATCTTCTGGGGCAAGAATGTCTACCACAGGGTCCTCTGCCTCGACCACTTCCTCCGCCTGCAGGCCCATGTTGCAGGCAATGCAACAGAGCAGGTCTTGGTGTGCCCTGTGGTCAATAGGCAGGGGCCCCGAAGCGGACGTCCATGCTACCACCTCATTGGGCTAGGAAGATGAGGTGGCAAGTGGTGGTACAGGGTCCTCCTGTCCCTCGAGCTGCCTGGGTTGCTCCTGGACTGTATCAGGCTCTGCCACTGGCTCAGCAAAGGTGGCTGTTTCGTGGACTAGCAGCAGGTCCTGAACTGGTTCTGACCCCACCTCTGCAGTCTGAGGGGGTGGCTTGGCAGGGCCGGCTCCAGGGTTTTGGCCGCCCCAAGCAGCCAAACAAAAACAAAACAAAAAAAGCAGCGATTGCGATCTGCGGCAGCAATTCGGCGGGAGGTCCTTCGCTCCGAGCAGGAGTGAGGGACCCTCTGCTGAATTGCCGCCAAACAGCTGGACGTGCCGCCCCTCTCCGGAGTGGCCGCCCCAAGCACTTGCTTGGTAAGCTGGTGCCTGGAGCCGGCCCTGTGGCTTGGAGAGGGCAGCATCAGCTCCCCGAGGGGCAGGTCTCTCTCTAGGTAACTGGGAAGGGCGGCATCACAAGGTCACAGACCTAGAGCCCCTGGAAGGGATACTATCAGGCCCAGGGTAAGCCCAGGGGTTCTAAAAGGGCCATTGTGTGGGGGGTTGCCACTGTGGCTGCCAGACCACACATGCATCCCTTTGGCGCCTGCCCGACCTGTGCCGACTGCGCCTTGAATAATATGAGTCAGCATCAGACGCTGAAGAGCCCAAGCGCAATGACAAGGGCAGTGCCAAAGCCCCATATGCTGGCCACCGGTGTCGTGTGGAAGAGGCAAGGGACCAGTGTCGCGACAATCTTGCCGAGGATTGGTGCCAGCGATCAGCTGCTGGGCTCCGGAGTCACTTGTCGGTACCAGTACTGCAAGGGTGTTGTGGACTGGTGCCGATCTGTCCTCAGTGCCAGGGAGATAGCTCACCGTGTCCCCGGTGCCAGGCGTGTTCCTGATGGAGTTGGTGTCAGGGAATGATGTTGCGGCGATAGGGATCGGGTCCGCTGCATCGTGGTGGGTTTGCCTCTGGACGGTACCGATCTCAACAGTACTGGAGACTCGTCCCTAATAACTGGGGGCTGATCTGCAGTCATCTCTATGAGATCTCTTGCGGCTTCAAAAGTGTCCGGGGTGGAGGCTGGCTCCAACACTTCCACCTGGCACTGCCCTGCCTGAGAGTCGCTGTGTGCCAGACTCGACGGTGCCTTCTGGGGCTCTGGAGTCGACAGCACCGACTATTGCTGTCTGGGAGCCAGGTCCTTCCTTATGTGCAGCGATACATCCCCTGGCAGTCCTGCAGCTCTCAGAGGAGAGCGCCCTCTCTCAGTCTTTTTATGTCACTTGTGGGGCACTGAGGAAGTAGAGCGGTGCTGGGCCACTGCTCTCTGTTGCTGTGCCGAGGATCACCAGTGCCGAGGGTCTCTCATACTAGAATGCTTCCTCGGCCCTGCGTCGCGAACCAATGCAGAGCACTCCGCACCGACACGCTTGGCCTGAGCCTTGGCAGTCTGAAGCCGCTGGATGAAGTGGGGATTCCATGAGCAGCTGCTTCAAAGGGAAATCCCACCACTTTTTCGTCCTAGGTTTAAAAGCCCTGCAGATTTTGCAACGCTCGATCTCATGTGCCTTCCCCAAACACCTCAGGCAAGAGTTGGGGGGGTCACCACTTGGTGTGGGCTTGTGGCATGTGCTGCAAGACTTAAAGCCCTGGGCTTGCGGCATGTCCCGGAGCCCAAGAAGGGGTTGATGGGATAGGGAAAGATCCCACTCACATACACCTATACTGACAACTATAACTATAACTATACTAACAACTACAAAACAAGAAGAACTAGATTAGGTAACTACAGCAAGGGAGCACTTGCAAAGCAAGTGAGTCACCATTCCAACGGCTGCCACAGATGGTAAGAAGGAACTGATGGGGGGTTGGATCGGCAGGGTCATATATTGAGTGCCATGAAGGCGCCACTCCAGGGGGCTCCCCAGCTGCCACGACAGGAGCTGCTATGGGAAAAAGTTTCCAATGACCGTGCATGCGGTGCACCCGCACCTGATTGGAATCGACTTGAACAAGCATTTGAAGAAGAACAGTCATTTATCAGTATCTCTGAAGCTGTTTTTCCAGAGAAGTACATGTACAAAACTTTAACAACAGAGTTTATTTTAAGGATTTCTTCTTTGAGTCAGGCAATGTCTACGCAGTCCCACAGTGCGGACTATGGAGGTGTGAACTGAAGAGAACACCAGGGAGTTCCATTCTAAGTACCCCATGTGGATGTGGTACCTAGCTCACATTAGCATAGTCCTGTCGTTAACAGCGACTAGGAACCAGTTTGCACCAGCAGCATCCATATGGGGCACTTTCTGTGCAACTCTTTGGTGCACTTTACAATTCACAGCCCCACAGTCCACCCCTGTAGTTTGAAATGTAGACAAGTCTTTTTAAAGAAACTTTAGATACTACTTTCACAGAGTATTGGATTTTACTCTCTTTAATACACTTTTAAACTGTTTCTTTAAAGAATAAGAATTTGTCCCCTTCTATGCAAGCCCTGTTCACTTATTAGCCTACAATGTCCCCTTTCTTATCTCATTAGAGATATTGTAGCTGCCATTGCAATTAAGCATCGCTGTACTATTTCCGTCCTGAGATTCTGCCATGGCTTAGGCCAGCATCAGCTGGCACAAACTCTTCAGTCAGAGTACATTACTGTGATTAATTTAACTGTTTAAATGCTTCACTCCTTAAGAGTGTGAATCCTGCATTATTCTGGAACATGAAATTCATCCTTAACTATGAAGATCCTATTACACCTCAAGGCCCAGATGGTGTAAATAGCGGTAGCTCCACTGATGTCCAATTTAAATGTGATTTCAGTGGAGCTACCCCAATTTACATTAACTGAAAATCTGGCTCTCTAATATAATCAATCAGACTTACTACTAAGGTAACTACTTTGCGTGGAGTTCAGAATTGGAGCCAGTTTTAGATTCTGCCTAGTGCAGTGACCATTTAGAACTAATCTTTTTGTTTATTAACTTACACAGAATAATACTTAGCTCTTAAATAGTGCCTAACATCAGTAGATCTCAAAGCGCTTCATAATCTTTAATGTATTTATCCTCACAACATCGCTGTAAGGTAGGGAAGTATTATTATCCCGTTTTACAGATGGGGAACTGAGGGACAGAAAGGCTATAATGAATTGCTCACAGTCACATCAGAAGTCCATGGTTAAGAAGGAAATTGAACCAGGTCTCCCCAGTCCTAGGCTAGTGCCCTAACCACCGGTCCATCCTTCCTCAAGTTTCTTCTCCTCTTCAGTTTTCATGATGGGCTAGCTCAGTGTGGAGCTTCTGAATCCTGGTCTACAAAGGAACCCAAACCTGCTCCCTTTGAAGTCACAGTAGTCAACTGAGATCAGGACTGGACCCCAAGGTAATAACAGTTATTTAGCATTGTGAAATAAATACACAATCCTTATACGGAGAGTATCATTCAACAAAAATGTGACAGTCGAACTGTGCTCTCTGATTGGAAGGTGCATGCCAACAAGTTTTGGCAGAGACAGGAGCTCTTCATTGTCTAATCCTCATTCTGTGCTCAAGCACTAAACCTCAGAGCAGTAGGAAATCATCAGTGCACGTCAGCTGAGATGTAGGACACTGAGGATTTCTTGCAAATGCAAACATTGACTGCAAAAATGTACGCTATTTCAATATCAACAATAAGAATTTGACACAAAAGTCAAAAAAATGGAAAAGTTAAGATCCCAAAGCAATGTGTACTTATTATTATGTATTAGTTTTGTTTGCTCTAGCATCCACAATGTGCCAGACATTTGTATTACATTGCACATTAAAGGCCTTACGCTTCTCTCTCCACACTATGTACAAGACAGAATAATGCATTTCCTGACTGTAAAATTAAACATTCTATTACTTTGTCATCAAAGGCGAAGAACACTGACTTCTAAATAGTGAGAGAATGTCCATGACCCTGGCCATTCTGAAAACAATGGCCTTAGTCTTTGCTGATACTGAAAACAATTGACCCCTTCTATAAGCCCAGAGTGTCATTTTACAAGTCAAAGTATCTTTGTTATTTAAAATTACAGTGAAATGGATTGTGTCAGCCAATCGCAATGCCAGGATGATGTCAGATATTACTACTACTAACTCTTATATAGTCATGCCATAGATCTCGAAACATCTTACAAAAGGGAGTAAGTATCATTATCTCCATTTGACAGATAGGGAAACTGAGGCACGGGGAAGTGAAGTAAAATGTCCAAGGTGTCTCAGCAGGTCTATGAAAGTGCCGGAATAGAATCCAGGTCTCCCAACTTCCAGTTCAGTGCTCCATCCACTATTTTACAAATGGGAAACTGAGGCATAGAGAGGCTAAGTAATTTGCCTAAGATCACCCAGGAAAGGTATAGCAGAGCTAAGAATTGGACTCACATCTCCTGAGTCCTAGTACAGTGCCTTAACCATCAGACCATCCTTCCTACCAAGATATTAAGATACTTATCTGCTTATTAACCCAATTTACAAATCTCCTGAGGTACCTAAAGGGGTTCTTCCTTCTCTGTCCTGTATCTTTACTGTGGGGACACATTCCCACCTCTGATAGCAGCACTCTTCAGGACAACTTTGTGGCCCTCAGTCAGGATTTTTCTGAGAAAATATTATGGGGCCCTCCCTTACACTAACAGATTTTTCAGGAGTGAGACTCAACAGTAATTTTAGATAGGAAGTTTGAGTACCATCACAGTAAGATTAGTGCAGCTGCCTGAATGCAGAGTCCACCAATTTTTCTGCTGTGTCCTGCTGCTGCCTGGTTTGAATTAATACTTGTTCTAGGGCTTCCACTTCAGATCAGTAACAACCCAGCATGCACAATATGACTCAGAAGTTCCAAAGCACATAAGCACAGGGGCTTTCAAAATACACTGTGTACTCTGGGGATCTACTATGCGGGGAACACCAGAATACAAAGCAGAAATAGGGGCCAGCAGATAGGCTGGCAAACATCTCTGCCAAAACTTATGGAAGACAAATGGTGTGTGAGTGGAATTGATCTAAATCAGTCCCAAAATTAAAGAAAGGTTTGACATAGTGTAAGAGATATGTAAAGTATTAGGAAGTATTGTGCATCTAAATTAGTGCATTCATGTCAAATCTCAGCCTTGTCTATATCAATGCAGCTAAAATGCTAGGATTCTGCTTTGCCAGCTGTTTTAGATGGAAGTCTAAGCAGTCAACTTCACTAGGCAAATGTCAGCAGAGTCAAACCTGTTACCTTGCTTGCAAAATGTGAGCGCATTATTAAGAGGGAGATTGCCAGAAAGCAACTCAGTGACTCAAAAATCTATGTGGTGAGGAGCAGGAATCTATTTCCATTTCAAAAAATCATTTGACAGCTCTGCAACATCAGTTTGTAGCTCTACTTTGAAAATTTCATCTTTCTACATCTGCAATGATATTAGTCACTGACTTGCAACTTCCAAACTTGTAAACACAGATCAGTCATTGAATCATAGAAATGTAGGGCTGGAAGGGACCTCGGGAGATCATCTAGTCCAGCTTCCTGCGCTGAGGCAGGACCAAGAAATAGACCATCTATGACAAAGGTTTGTCCAACCGGCTCTTAAAAATCTCCACTGTTGGGGATTCCACAATTAGGGCCGGCTCCAGCTTTTTTGCCGCCCCAAGCGGCAAAGAGAAAAAAAAAACAACAAAAAAAAGCCGCGATCAGCGGCACTTTGGCGGCTGCTCTACCGCGCCGCTTCATTCTTCGGCGGCCGGTCCTTCCCTCTGAGAGGGACTGAGGCACCCACCGCCGAATTGCCACCGAAGACCCGGACGTGCTGCCCCCTTCCATGGGCCGCCCCAAGCACCAGCTTGCTGCGCTGGTGCCTGGAGCCGGCCCTGTTCACAACCCCCCTTGGAAGCCTATTTCAGTACTTAACTATTCTTAGTTAGAAAGCTTTTCCAAATATCTAACCTAAATCTCTCTTGCTGCAGATTAAGCCAATTACTTCTTGTCCTACCTTCAGAGGACATGGAGAATAATTGATCGCCATCCTCTTTATAACAATCCTTAACATAGCTGAAGACTGTTATCAGGTCCTCCCCTCAGTCTTCTTTTCTGATGACTAAACCTGCCCAATTTTTTTAACTTTCCTCATGCTTCTGGTTTTCTGAACCTTTTCTCATTTTTGTTGCTCTCCTCTGAACTCTCTCTAATTTATCCACTTCTTTCCTAAACTGTGGCACACAGAATTGGACACAATACTTCCACGGAGGCCTCACCAGTGCAGAGCAGAGAGGGACAACTACCTCCCATGTCTTATGTACAGTTCTCCTGTTAATATATGAATATTAGTCTTTTTAACAACTGCAACACATCATTGACTCATATTAAATTTGTAATCCACTCTAACACCCAGATCCTTTTCAGCAGTACTACCACCTAGACAGTTATTCCCCATTTTGTAGTTGTGCTTCTGATTTCTCCTTACTAAGTATAGTACTTTGCATTTATCTTTATTGAATTTCATCTGGTTGATTTCAGACCAATTCTTTAATTTTTCCAGGTCATTTTGAAATAGAATGATGTCCTCCAAAGTGCTTGCAACCCTTCCCAGCTTGATGTCATATACGTATTTTATAAGCATATTTTCCACTCCATTATTCAAGTTATTAATGAAAATATTGACTATCACTGAACTCAGGACTGCCCCCTGTGCAACTACATTAAATACACCATCCCAGTTTGATAGGAAGCCACTGATAACTACTCTTTGAGTATGATCTTTCATCCAGTTGTGCAACCACCTTATAGTATTTCATCTAGACCACATTTCCCTGGTTAATTTATGAGAATATTATGTGGGACTGTGTCAAAAGCCTTACTAAAATCTAGATATATCACATCTACTGCTTCCTCCCTATTCACTAGCAGTAACCCTGTCAAAGCAGGAAATTAGGTTGGTTTGGCATGATTTGTTTTTGACAAATTCATGTTCCTTATAACCCTATTGTCCTCTAGGTGGTTACAAACTGTTTATTAATTTCTTCAAGTATTTTTCTAGGTATCAAAGTTAGCCTATAATTCCACAGGTCCTCTTTGTTTCACTTTTTAAAGATAGGTACTATGTTTGCCCTTCTCCAGTCCTCTAGAATCTCACCTGTCCTCCATGAGTTCTTGAAGATAATTGCTAACAGTTCTGAGATTGCTTCATCTAGTTCTTTAAGTACCCTAAGATGAATGTCATCAAGCCCCGCTGACTTGAATACATCTAACTTATCTAACTGTTCTTTAATATGTTCTTTCCCTATTTTGGCTTGCGTTCCTTCCTCTTTGTTCTTAATATTAATTGTGTTGAATATCTAATCACCATTAATCTTTTTAGTCAAAACCGAAGCAAATATATATATATATATATATATATATATATATATATATATATCCAAGAGGCATATCATGTGAAAGGCAGATGATTGCTCCTCTGTATCTATCAGTTTATTCATTTTAAAAGGAAATAATGAGATGTTAACAAATGAATGGGGGTAGGGGGTGGGAGGGAGAATTGTGAAGCTTAGTTCTTATTATTTATCTACAGTATATGTCCAAATACCCTCACAAAGTGCTTACTTGTCTGGCTGCCTAACTGTTTTCAGTGTACGAAATATTCTTCTCTTGGCTATCACCAAAAATGAAAAATGAGTATGTATTTTTGTAATTGGAAAAGCACCATTTAGATCAGCTATTTTAACCTTACTCTCACCTGCAGGAAAAGAAAGAAAGGGAGACAAGCGCATCTTCTTTTAAAAAGGGTTGCTCATGTCACTATTTTAGGAAGGTGTTTATATGTTTTGATCGTGCATTTATATTTTGGAGGACACAATAGCCTTTAAAAGAAAAGTTATCTATATACAAGCAAGTCTAGTAGAAAGAATCAGTATTGACTACAGTAACATTGTGAGATCTTCTCCAGAAAAACTGCTTTTGCAGCAAAGAAACATTTAAGATAGGAGCTTCTAGCAGTTTAGAAAGCAGGTTAGGTAGTCACGGTCTGTGATCCACTCACAGGACTGTTTGGAGATTCCTAGATCTTTTCAAACCAGTTCAGCCCCTCTCTAGGATGAATTTAGTGAAGTAAAAATATAATCTTTAGAGGTGTCAATTTGATGTAACATGTTAAAAATGTATCTTCTATTCATGGAATTATATTTTATTTTCTATTGATTTAAATAGTACTAGAATGCCACATAAAAATGATAGAGACAAGATAGATGAGGCAATATATTTTATTGGACCAACTTCTATTGGCAGAAGAGAAATTTCAAGCTTCACAGAGCTGTTCTTCAGGTGTGGAAAAAATATTCAGTGACATGGCTAAATACAAGCTGGGACAGATGTGTTAACCTCTTATGTTTAACAATGTCACAGGAGACCACTTAATTGCTCACTTCATTTTAACAACTCTGCAGTCATAGGACAAAGGAGGGTTAGTAGGTTACAAATTGTTGTAATAAGCCATAAAACCAGCATCTCTGAGTCCATGATTTTTAGTGTCTAGCAGAGTGATGAATTTAAGTTCCCAAGCTTGTCTTTTGAAGGTGTTGTATAGGTTTCCTTTGAGGATGAGAACTGAGAGGTTATTCCTTCCCCAACTTTTCACAATTTGTAACCTGCTAACCTTTGTCCTACAACTGCAGAGGTGTTAATTGCCCACTTCATTTTAAGTGATCCCTGAAGCAGGAATTAACCCTTTATGCTTAACAATCTGTCCCGACTTGTATCTGGGTGTGACTAAGGCTACAAATCTGTCTCAGATTTGGGCCAGATTGCTAGATTAGGGCCACAGAGGTCATAGATTCTGTGATTTTTCATGACCTCCAGGACATTTGGGCTTGGGCTGTCAGCCCCAGATGGCAGGGCTTGGACTGTCAGTTCCACCTCCCGCCCCCCTGCCAGTGGCAGGGATTGGGCTTCAACCCCACATTGCGGGGCTTGGGCTTCCATGAATTCTTGTTTATTGCCTGCAACCTGTCTGTGACTTTTTCTAAAAATAATCGAGAAAAAATCTTAACCCTAGCTGTGACACTCTGATTACTTGCCTCTCTCATATCCTGGGACCAATATGGCTACAATAACCCTACAAACATAAAAATGATTACTTATATTTTCAAAAGGGACTGGTGAGTTAGTGTACTTCTATTTCACTGCTCTACAGCCAAAATGCTTCTGAAATAAATGTAGTCAAACTTTACTAATTCTGGGTCACTGAGAACGAAAATGAGGCTTAAAATTGTTGATTGGCTCTAGTTTTCAAGATATGCTATTGGGTCAGGATATATGACCCTTGACTTGGGAATGGCGGAGGATAAGTGAGTTATAAAGGGAAGGGATCTCAATTTAAACCAGAAATGACTAAAATACATCTTTGACTGGATCTATGAATAAATCTATGACTGGGTTTGGACACTACTTGCTTTTTAGGCAAAACAATGAATGATGCAATCTGAAGCTGGTATTGCATCATACATGATATGAATTGCATCATGTTATTCCTAGAAGTCATGGATGATGCAATCATAACAAAGCTTACATCACTCTGCTGAACAAATTGCCCTATATCAGCTCTAGAAATCATACAGTGTCGCGCTCTCTTATTTGTCAGTGTTTGATTTTTCAAAGGGACATATTTCTGTTTAGCCAAAGTGAGCAGAGATGCCTCATACTTGTGTGAACAGTGCAGATAACTTCTGCTATGTTTGTGGTGAAGTGACTTTTGCATCATAAAAGCGCAGTATAACCACTATGGTTAAGAAAGCCTATCACCTTTATTTTGGCTGCAAAATTGGAGATCAGGACAAGAGGTGGGCCCCACACATATGCTGCAACACTTGTACAACAAATCTTCGCCAGTGGTTGAACAGGAAAAGGAAATCTATGCCTTTTGCAGTGCCAATGATTTGGAGAGAGCCAACAGATCATACCAGCAGTTGTTACTTCTGCATGGTGCCTGCAGTTGGGAAAGGTGTGTCAAAGAAGAAAAAGTGGACTGTGCATTATCCAAACATTCCATCAGCTATACGCCCAGTACCCCACGGAGAAGGACTGCCGGTTCCTGATGCACCAGAATCATTCTCACTTGAGTCAGATGAGGAAGAGGAAAAGGATGAAACTTCTGGTCCTGAACCATCAATGTCACAGGACCCACATTTTCTCCCATCCTCCTCCTCTGAACCACACCTCATAACACAAGGTGAACTGAATGACCTTGTCAGGGATTTGGAACTACCCAAGAGTAAGGCAGAACTGTTGGGCTCCAAACTACAGCAGTGGAATCTCCTGGCAGGTGACGTTAGGGTTTCCATGTTCCGTGACCGTCAAAAGGATCTTGTCCCATTCTTCTTCATGGAAGGTGATCTTGTAGCCTGCAACAACATCGATGGTGTGATGGCTCAACATCGTTCACAATCCAGATGAGTGGAGACTGTTCATTGATTAATCAAAGACGAGTCTTAAAGCTGTTTTACTGCATAATGGCAATGTTTTGCCATCAATCCCAGTTGGTCATGCAGTCCATATGAAGGAAACCTATGACAACATGAAACAACTTTTGAGGTGCATAAACTATGACCAACATCAGTGGCAGCTTTGTGGCGATTTGAAGGTTGTTGCTCTCTTGCTTGGTCTGCAGACTGGATACACAAAGTACTGCTGTTTTCTCTGCGAATGGGATAGTCGTGCAAGAGATTCCCACTACATCAAGAAAGATTGGCCACTCCGACAATCATTGGAGCCTGGGAGGAAAAGAGTTCAGCATCCACCACTTGTTGAATCAAGGAAGATCTTGTTACCACCCTTACACATCAAGCTGGGTCTGATGAAGAATTTTGTCAAGGCCACTGACAAAACACAAGCAGCTTTCAAGTACCTCTGTGGAAAATTTCCAAGGTTAAGTGAAGCTAAGATAAAGGAAGGTGTCTTTGTTGGTCCTCAGATTCGTGAACTTCTTCGAGATGATGCATTTGACCATGCACTGCGTGGCCAGGAAAAGACGGCATGGAAAGCCTTCCAGTTAGTGGCAATAAATTTTCTCGGAAACAACAAGGCAGACAACTACAGGTTGTTGGTGGAAAACCTCCTCAAGGCATACAAAAGCCTTGGTTGCAACATGTCACTAAAGATACATTTTTTGCACTCTCATCTAGATTTTTTTCCACCAAACTGCGGAGCAGTGAGCGACGAGCACGGCGAGCGATTTCACCAGGACATTGCAACAATGGAGAAACGATATCAGGGCAAATGGAGCCCATCAATGCTTGCAGACTATTGCTGGACAGTGACAAGAGATGCTCCATTTAATGAATACAGGAGACAAGCCAAGAAGCGCCGAGTAGACACTGAATAGGACTAAACTATGTACATAATAGGTTTTTGCCTTTTGTTTCATAATTAATTTTATTTATATAACCCTTTTGCTGATTTTTAAAGTGTTACATAAACAGGACAGGTGAAATATTATCATGTAAAGCAACCATAAACACATGAAAATACCTAGGTTTAAAATTTATGATTAAAACTCTACTATCTACACAATATACATAGACAAAGTGTAAAAACTTAAATATCTTAGAAACAGTAGCCAATCAGTTGTTTTAATTGTCATATTTGAATTCAGCACATCAAAATACATAATAAATAGCACATTTTATCTCTGAAGCAGACGACTTCTCAAAAATTGTAGACCAGTGTTTTTGGATGTCCATATTGTGATACCTTAAGAAGTGCTTCAGAAAGTGGTGAACACTTGCCCATGAAAATCAGTACCCTTTAAGGAGTCTCAAATTGGACATCCAAAATTGAAACACACAAACTCACCAGTCACTTTCTTTAAATTTTCCAGTGGAACAATGCAAAGCAAAACTAAAACATGCCTGACAAATATTTTGTTGGAAATGGGTAAAGGATGAATAGAAGAGCTTAAGAAACAATACTGGAAGCCCAAAATCTGACAATACTCAGAAAGATTAATATTTGTTCTCCTTTGAAGACAACAAGCATTTTATAAGTAGCTGGTCAGAAAATGGAATTTCCATCTCGTGGAAAATTCTGGCATTTTGAAATTTGTTTTTCTTCTGAATCAGAACAAAATGTTGATATTTCAATAATTTTCAAATTCTGAAAAGAAAATTGATTTGGAAACATCAAAACATTTTGTTTCATTAGTGTCAAAATATTATAATATAATATATTAAAACAATATATAATAATACATATACCGTATATAGTCGATCATAAGCAGGTTCGTTTATAAGCCGACCCCCCCCCAACATGGATAAGTAAAATGGAAAACCCGTTCATAAGCCAACCCTATAATTCAAGGGTCAGCAAACTTCAGCTCCCGGGCCATCAGGATAAGCTGCTGGTGGGCCGAGATGGTTTGTTTACCTCAAGCGTCCGCAGGCACGGAGGTAAACCTAAGTAAACAAAGTGTCCCAACCCACCAGCTGCTTACCCTGACGGGCTGGGACAGCAACTGGTGGGGAAATTTTTTTTGTGGGGTGGGGGGGGGGAGAAGCTGGGAGTCAGGGGAGTAACCTCTGTGACCAACCCCGACATGACCCCCATCCCTAGCCCGAGACCCCCACACTCTCCCCAGCCCATCCCTTCCTACCTTAGCTGGGGAGGATGTCTCTGGCCTGGCTGGAGCTGCTCCAGCAGGCTGGGCAGTGAGGTCGCAGCCTGCTCCGGCAAGCCAGACCGAGCGGCGCGGCTGCAGCATGTTCCAGCAGGCTGGGCCGGGCGGCACGGCCGCAGCGTGCTCCAGAGGGCCAGGCAGCGCGGCCACAGCCTGCTCTGAGGGGTGGGGCTGAGCGGCACGGCTGCAGCCTTTCCAGTCCCGGAGCTGCAGCTGCTTCGGAGGCTGGGGGGAGAGCTGTGTGGCCAGAAGTGGAGAGACTTTTCCCTTGTAGCGCTGCTGGCTGTGCTGCCTCTCCTTGCTTCCTCTGTTGGGGCTGTGTCCCACTTCTCCCTCTCTATACCTGTTCATAAGCCGACCCCCTTCTCTGGTGCTTCCCTTTTTTACTAAAAAAATTTGGCTTATGAACGGGTATATACGGTATATCAAATTATTATAATACAATATAAAAGTCAAAATGCGACAATAAAGTAAAAAATAGTTTTTACCTTATCAAAACAAAATGTTTCAACATTAACAAAATGAAATTTGAAAGCTGAAACTATTCATTCTGACACTTTCCCTTCAAAAACTTTCCTTCAAAACACTTAGATTTTGACAAAACTGCATTTTCCAATAAAAAATGTTCTCTCTCAAATATTTCAACCAGTTCTTTTTACAAACGTTCAGCATTATTACCAGTTACTATTATGAAACACACAGTTACTTATGTATGTTTATTAGGGCTGTCAAGCGATTAAGAAAATGAATCGCGATTAATCGCTGTGACGTTTCACTCCATATGTTTTAGAAAAATATGTTTATAAGTGTGAATATGATGTAACTGGAATATGCTTTATGCAAAAGTTCTCTTGTAAGGTATCATTAAAAAGCATATAATCTACTGAGTGTGTTCATCCTATTTGTATGAATGTATCATTCTTGTATCTGAAATTAGGAATATGAGCTACAATTCTGAGGTCTTATTGTTGTTATGCAAAGTGTGGGCCATTAGTGGTGGTTTGGAATCTTGATGGCTCCCATTCACTAGAACAATTGGTTGTAGATGGCTCTGTTAACTTGTAAGCCTTCCTGTACACATGTATATCAGCAAGTGGGCAATGAAGTCTCCCAGGACATGTGAACATGTCACATGATACTGGAATCCATCTTTAACCTGGTGCTTTTCCATGTAGGAGGTGGTGTGGGAACCCAGAGAGAGACAAAGCATTCCCACATTGTGCCAAAGCTATAAAATGGTGTGGAACAGAACAAAAGGGGTTCCAGTCATGTGGAATCCCCTGCTTTTCACCTAAGATGCCTGCTGGAACTAACAAGGTCTGTACCAGGGGAAAGGATTGGGCCCAGACTAGGAAGGATTCTAGTCTGTGAAAGAAGCTTATTGGAACATCTCTAAGGGTGAGATTTACCAGTTTCTTAATGTATTAGGCTTAGACTTGCATGTTTTGTTTTATTTTGCTTGGTAACTTACTTTGTTCTGTTTGTTATTACTTGGAACCACTTAAATCCTACTTTTTATACTTATTAAAACCACTTTTGCTTATTAATTAACCCAGAGTAAGTGATTAATACCTAGGGGAGCAAACAGCTGTGCATATCTCTCTATCAGTGTTATAGAGGGCAGACAATTTATGAGTTTACCCTTATACGCTTTATACAGAGTAAAACTGATTTATTTGGGGTTTGGATCCCATTGGGAACTCGGTGTCTGGATGCTGGAGACAGGAGTACTTACTAAGCTGTTTTCAGTTAAGTCTGCAACTTTGGGGATGTGGTTCAGACCCTGGGTCTGTGTTGTAGCAGGTTAGCATATCTGGTTCAACAAGATAGGGTTCTAGAGTCCCAAGCTGGCAGGAAAAAAGGGCTCACAGGTAATCTCAGCACATCAGGTGACAGTCCCAATGGGGTCTCTGTGACCAAACCCATCACAATTGCACAATTAATCGCACTGTTAAACAATAACAGAATATCATTTATTTTAAATATATTTTTGGATGTTTACTACATTTTCAAATATATTAATTTCAATTACAATACAATTGCAAATACAATACAATGTAGAATTATGTAAAAAAAAAAAAAAACTGTGTCCAAAAATAAAACAATGTAAAACTTTAGAGCCTACAAGTCCACTCAGTCCTACTTTTTGGTCAGCTAATCACACTGACAAACAAGGTTGGTTACAATTTGCAGGAGATAATCCTGCTGCTTCTTGTTTACAATGTCACCTGAAAGTGAGAACAGGCATTTGCATGGCACTTTTGTAGCCGGCGTTGCAAGGTATTTACATGCCAGATATACTAAACATTCGTATGCCCCTTCATGCTATCTGGCATGTAAATACCTTGCAACGCCAGCTACAAAAGTGCCAGGCGAATGCCTGTTCTTACTTTCAAGTGACATTAAAAAAAAAAAAAAGCAGACAGCAGTATCTCCTGTTAATGTAAACAAACTTGTTTGTTTTAGCGATTGGCAGAATAAGAAGTAGGACTGAGCGGACTTGTAGGCTCTAAAGTTTTACACTGTTTTGGTTTTGAGTGCAGTTCTGTAAGCATAAAAATCTGCATTTGTATGTTACACTTTCACAATAAAGAGATTGCATGTCAGTACTTGTATGAGGTGAATTGAAAAATACTATTTCTTTTGTTTATCATTTTTACAGTGCATTTATTTGTAATAAAAATAATATAAAGTGAGCACTGTGCACTTTGTATTGTGTTATAATTGAAATCAATATTGAAAATGTAGAAAAGCATCCAAAAATGTTTAATAAATTTCAATTGGTATTCTGTTGTTATAAGTGCGATTAATCACAATTAATTTTTTTTAGTTAATCGCGTGAGTTAACTGCAATTAATTGATATCTTTAATATTTATTCAAAACAGATGGTTATTTTCAGGTGTTTATAACACCTTCCAGGATGAAATTTGACAAATCTGATCTCTGCTTGAAAACATTCACTCTTTTGAATGTTTCAAAATGACCTCATTCTGAAAAATAACTTTCAACTATTTCGGAGACAGAGAAGAATGAAAAAAAACTACACTTGTCATTATAAACAATAGTTATTTAAAAAAAACAAACAAACAAACAAACAAAAAACTGTTACATGTCAACCGGAAGAAGAAACTTACAATTTCTTTGGGAGTAGGCCCTTACTTTGCACAGATATGCCTTCCAATGGTCCAATAGAAACAGCTTTTCTTTATGTTGAGATATAATGGTTTAAAAAACAAACAAACATACATTGTGGGTATGCACTGAATTTTGTTCTAAAATCAATAATCTGCCACTATAGTCCATATACATGTCACATGTGCATGATTGTAAATGGATTGGATATGTCCATTGAGTAGGTGATCTCACAGCAGTCTACTGGAGTTACACATGAACAAATAAAAAGTTGAGTTAAAATTTCATTTAGGCCCCCAGATGTGCAAAAAGATCCAGATAGATCAACCCCTGTATCTATGCAGAGCTCAAATCTTTTCAGTGGGACTCTGCGTGGACACTTAAGCCCACCTGCATGGAGCTCATTGGGGGCTTAATATATAGAAGACTGTGGAATATGATCTGTGATGATACCTACTGGAGAGAGAATATAGAAGGATGCAAAGCATCTGATCCCAGTCTCATTTCACATGATAAAACCATGCATGGAAGGCATACAAAATAGCAAAATATCCTGTCTTTTTGCAAATTCGCCCCAAAATAAAGGAAGCAAAAAGTCAATGATATAAAGCCAGATAAAAAACAAAGTAACTAAGAAATAAATAAAGACATTATATAAACGAATACATTTAAGAGAGAAAAATTAGTGGGCAAGATAAAAGTAGCATAAATAAAGACCCCAGTCTATCAAAGCATTTACACACATGCTTATTTTTAAGCCTGAGAGCTGTCCCACTGAAGTCAGTGGGACTACTCACAAGCAGGCTTAACTTTAAGCATAAGGGTTTTGCTAGATTAGCACCTTAGTGTCTCAGCAGAACCATGCTGTAGAGGTCAGTATTGCATCTAAGCCCCAGCTGCTTTCATGATGATTCTAGGCTCCCTAAGAACCCACTCAGTCCAATGGTGGGGATATACATAAAGAAATCCAAATGTGTGCATCAAAGAAAGGGCAAAAATCATCTTAATGCATCTCTGTTTATGATGGGTGATCTCCAGTCAGTTCAGTACCTCCATATCTGAATGCTTTTTATAAAGTTGCTGATACTTCGTAAGTGGGCAAAATACTAATAAAATAATAAGAATGATGATGAAGGGAACAAGCTCTCTCAAGAGATTTCCAACCTCTTTCTTATTACTCCTAAACCTCCACTTCCTGTCTTCACAAAAACCAGAAGGTGCAGGTTCTGAAGTACATGAATAATGACGGACTGACTAACTAAGATAGAGTTCAATTCTTTTAAGTTTGGCTTGAGATTTAAAGAAAGGTTCAGGTCAGTTCATATTTTCCCCACACCCTGCAAATTCTGGCCCCACCCTCTTGATCCACACAGTCAAGTGACTTAGCTTTGGTGTTGAGGATGGTTTGATTCTAAATGTACCAACTATAAAAGAAAACCATTGAATTATTGTGTGTTTAAGCATTATATTGTAAGCATCACATTATAGGAGTGTAAAATATGACAACGCACTACCGTTCCATTTTGTTATTCGTCCAAACCAGACCAATTTTTCATTCTTCACTGTTAGCCATATGTGCAAGAAACTACATTCTAAGCAATTCAGAAATATATATATATATCAAATAAATGGAATGTCATTAATACATTACCAATCTGTAGGAATTTTGTATGATCCCTAATATTCAAGAAACTTGCTTTTCAAAATGTCACTGGGTTCATCAGTATATCATAGTACAACACATCACAAGTTTTTTATTTAAATCAGAAGTACAATTATTTTATAAACATCTGAAATATCAGGAAAAAAGTTGAAAACGATACCAGGAGAGCAGAATTTTATTGCATACTACATCTTGCTTAGCTTGTTAATAAAACTAATAAAAATCACCCACAAATGTTGTGGCTACATAAATCTCCCTTATTCAGCTTTATAACCCTGAATTTTTTTTCTTTTTCTTTTTTTTTAAAACAAAGATAATATGCAATAGATAGTAAAAGTTAGATTAATTAAAAAAGCCATTGTAAAACTGCTCTTACTTCATCTACACAACTACTGTGTTCATCAAACTGTTCAGACACAGTTTAAGTACTGGTGCCAAAAGTAAATTTAAATCTGAAATTGCTCCTTACAACGTTAGTTTTAAGGTTCTGCCAAGGCAACTTCCTACAGCAGTTGCCTATGCAGTGAAGAAGATAGGGAAGCAGTGGTATTGTCTTTACAGCTGTTTCTCTGGTGCTTAATGATACTTTCCTGGCTGGGAAATGAACTTACTGTTCAGTATAAAAAAAGGAGCATACGGTTTGAGAAGAAATGCTGCTGGTTTTCACTAGTAATTTATTTATATTATTACAGTAGTTAAAATTATACTTAGCATTGTTTAGTATATCAGTGGACTTAGGGAATAAGAACAAAATTGGATACCATCATATATATCAAAAAGATTACATACTAAATAAGCGTACAATTCAACAATGTGCATAATTGTGTTTAGTAATCTTTTTTCAGATCATTACCATTATTTGACTACCCTATAGTGCCCTTAATACAGATAGTAAAAGTAAATATCAAACTAAGGAAAGCTTCTGAGCATATTCTGTGTGATTCATACTGTACAATCCTACAGAAACTGAGGCAACTCTTGCTCCTGTTAAACTCTGCAAACATGCTGGCCAATTTCTGTGTCAATCACATATCTCAATTAATCATTTACATTCAAAACAAATGAACTATATACGTAAAGGATCCAATGCAAAATCATATACCATCAAGGTAACAGGTTTATAATGACTCAAGGACAGATTCTGTCAGTCACCTAGGGGTTCGGCATTGAGGCTAATGGAGAGTGGCACCCAACCAGGTGGAGCTCTGAGACAGATTGTGCCTCCCCAATCTCCCTGACACCACACGAATATACAGGCTGCATCATCCATCATTTGTGCCACTCGGGGCATATAAATGAATTCACTCACTGCAGGCACACAGACAAATTCATCCAAATATCCATTAAGCCCTGTACAAGAACTGAGCGGGGCTTCCACTGGGAGAACAGCTACACCAGGGTGCCTGTGTATGTGCTGCGCAAACTAGAGCCACATAGGCATTTGCAGAATACCACAATAGGAGTGGCCACAGACACACATCCATATGAAACGCTGACAGACCCTGGTTGTTGGGATTGAACCTGGGACCTCTGAAGCTAAATGCATGAGCCTCTCCTGCATGAGCTAAACCCACAGGGCTCATAGCTAAGGCTGTAGAGCAAACTCATTCATCTCTCTCTCTCTAAGTGGTCTCAGTGCCACTAGATGGGACAGACCACACCACACCCAGAAGGTGTCTGGGTTACATACTTCCCCTAGCTGAGGAAGTATGTCCCGAGCTTCAGAGACTTCCAAGTTGAAATCCCAGACGAGCCCCCACTTGTAACACCGACAGACCCCGGTCATGAGCGGGCGGGATCAAACCTGGGACCTCTGGAGCTTAGTGCATGAGCCTCTAGTGCACAAGCTAAAAGCCATATTGCTCTTAGCTAAGGCTGTAAAGCATACTCATTAATCTCTCTCTCTAAGTGGTCTCAGTGCCACCAGATGGCACAGAACACCACACCCAGGAGGTGTGTGCGTTACACATGCAAGTACAGTAGCTCATAACCCCACACTCCACATGTATGGAGGGACTGTAACCACTATTGCAGCTCATTGGCTGGTATGGTTGCTTGGAGGGTGAGGGCTAGGACCAGCACAGAAACCGTGAACTCAAACCCTTGCTTTAGAAATGGATTTAATTTCCCCAACTGCTCTGCATTCACACAAGCGGTATTGTTTTCACACAGAAGGAATAGCCTTCACACTATGCTAAGCATAGGGACTGCTATTTGTCCTTCTCCCTGTCCCTTCTGTGGGATATACAGGGGGGGGGGGAGGGGAAACTCCTGTACCCTCTTCCATTCATGCACTGAAGTCAGGAAAAATTTGGCCCTCAGACTTCACAATCTGTGTAGTCTTTGTTCAGCCGTGAAAGACTGTAATACAGCAGAGAAACTGAATTATTCCTGGAATAGCCTACACAATGGACATATTCACAGCTCTTTTGGAGCTAACTCTCGTCTCACTTGCACACGTAGTTCTATTGAAATCAACTAAGTTAAGCCAGCAGGACTTGGTTTTTAATTTCTGCAGTATCAAAGTTGTGAATGAGTGAACAAGTCAGTAAAAGTCAAGGACCACCCTGAACCTCAGTCCAAACATTCCATAATTCTTTAGGAAGAGTTAGATCGGTTTGGATAAGAAACCCCTTGCCTGATTAAAGGTATTTTTGCCCCTACCTTTCCCCCCCCATTTTTGTGAAAATCTTGCCATATCCATTGTGCAATATAGCACATCTAGCAATCTCTTCTAGGTCAATAAATTGAGTAGCTGTGAGCTCAGAGACAGGATGCTGACAATAATTCAGTTCACTATATTCAGTTACAGTCTCCACACTACATAATGATTACCCAATTGTTTTATTACTCCTTGGTATTAGGAATAAGGATATTGTTGTGACCCATGGATCTCAAATGTGGGCCCACAGGGTTCATGGAAGCAGCTATGCTCCAACTCTCCACCTGGCAACCTACTGACAACTGTTTATCTAGGACCAACAAAGACCAGGTCCAGCATGAAGGAGTCCTAGAGCAGCTGGTTGTCCTCCTGCTGGCCCTATTTAAAAGCCAGCAGCAGGAACAAGAAGCTGTCTGAACAACTGGGCTCCGCCCTGCTCCAGATTGTGTGCCTATTGCCCCCCAGCTTGATTTCCTGGCATCCAGACCTAGCTTGTCTCCTGGCATCTGATCCGTGATTCCTGACATCCAGTGGGTTCCTCTGGTATCCTGACCCAGCCTGATTCTGATTCCAAACTCATGGTCCTGATCACCAGTTTGTCTCCTGCTTCTGACCTCCCAGTATGCTAGCCCAACAGACTCAACTCCTGTCTCATGACTGGAGACTCTGGCTCTGACTACGGGCTCTGGCCACCCATAACCTGGCAATGACATATATAAGTAAATATGCACGTTAATTTTGCTATTCAAGGGATGAGAATTAGTTTCATTCCGTATTATAAATATAGGGTGCACAGAGTCTATTCTCCTCCTGATGCCCTTGGATTTTACACACTTGGCTCCCATTAACATTAATAGGAGTTAGGTATATAAATCCCCACCAAAGATGGGAAAATAAACTCTAATCTTTTATAACTTGTAATCTTTAGTGTGTTGATACTGATTCTTGTTGCCATGACATCACTCAGTTATTATGGTAGGATATGCTCCAGCATATTCGTCAAATATATATGGTAATTACCCTGAATATAGCAAATCACTCCCTTTTGAGATGCAAAACTGTATCCATTTTCCCCCACTATGTAAATATAGAGTACAGCTACACAGTTGTGGAAACATCAATGATTTCACAGAAAAGACCTTCTGAGAACATGGTTGCAAATTAAATCAGACTTGCGAAATTCCACTTCCAAAGGGAAGAAAATAATGTTAATAAAAATACTATCATCTGTCATTATGGTAAAACAGATGCAGGTACATTTTATACTTTGACTTGTAAATTTTCAAGACAATTTTGGCACATCACAATTAAAGGTATGTTACTCCTGAGGGCATTACCTGTCTCATCCTCAAAAAAGGCCTACATTTGAGAAAGCGACTATATTTATGATTAACTATAAAATAAACATTGGTGTAAAAATATGTAAACTTATGCAAAATAATTTAATTTTGTAGATTTAAATTTTGCTTAGGGTTCTACCAGACTTCAGTGATATTTTAAATGACTGCAACACATGGTGCATAGCTCATACAATTCAATTAGGCATGTTAAAGTAGGCAATTTTCATGATCCGATAGACTTCTAGTTCAGCTTTGTCAAGCACTTTATAAATGTTGCCGTTATGAGCCAGATATTTCATCATTTTTAACACATATTAACTAAGAGAGATTATTACGAGCTTTCTTTACCATGCAGAGATCTGCTCCGATCTAATTTTAAAGCCAAACCTGAACCTGACTACACCATAACAACCCAAACCTGACCCAATCCTGTGAGCATCAAGACATTTTCAGACCCAGCCCAAATCTGGGTCAGCACTAGCACCACCTCATTCTTGGGGCTCAGCCTAGCTGGGGATTTCTGCTCCCCATGCCCACAATCCATCTCTGGCTGCTTCCTGCCTGTGGGGTCGGTGCCCCTGTATGTGCTGCGGATTGAGTATGCTGACAAGTCAGACAGACAGACTCTCACTCTGCAGCATACGCAGTATAATGACGCAGTCGCAGCGGGGAGGAGTGAGTCATGCAGACATTGCGCCAACCTGACGGGCAGGAGGAGGTGAACAGGTACTACCCAAACCAAGCCCAAGAGTCATAGAATCATAGAAGATTAGGGTTGGAAGAGACCTAAGGGGTCGGGGGGGGGGTTCCCCCATCCCAGAGCTTCTGCCAGGGGACTTGCCACACCCGACTGGTGGCTGGGGCTCCGGGCTTCCACCGCCATGCAGCAGATTTTTTCTGCCCCCCCCCCCACCCCCAGGTTGGCTGGGGTCCTTGGGCACGGGCCCTGTCAGCCCAGTGACTAATCTGCCCCCGGGCTAAAAGACATCTCAAGCTCCTTTCCAGTCCTACATTTCTATGATTCTATGAACGAGGATGCACCTGAATAAAAGAGGTCACCTTTTAAAATTTGACCAACACAATGTCAGGAGTTGTTGTAAAATATTTACATTACTGTAACTGTCACTTTAAAGATTGTAATAACTAAAAATATTATTGCATTCAAGTGTTTGACAAGTTCATTTTTGTCTGCCATTCTGGTGTACTGTGTTTTATTGCTATTTCCCCTCAAAGTTATGTAATTGTCAAAGTCGACCACTGCACTTACTATACAGTAGAACCTCAAAGTTACGAACACCAGAGTTACGGATTTATCAGTTAACCGGACACCATGTGGAACCGGAAGTAATCAGGCAGCAGCGGAGACACATACACAAAAAGCAAATACTTTACTGCCTCAGGGCATTATCCCTGGTGCTCATGGAGGAGCTGAGGCTGCAGCTGCAGGGTGAGGGAGGTCAGAACTCCTGGCAGGGCATGGGACTCAGGGATTCTGACCCTTGGAAGCACCGGGTCTCAGGGCTTCAGCCCTGCGGAGGACGTTACCACGGGAGCACCAGTTTCAGCCCCAGCACTCCCCACATAGATAAAGTCCTGATCTCCACCCCCACCATTGAAACCAGGAACGGAGCCGCAGGGCTGAAGCTCCAAACCCCAGCACCCCCCTTGAAGCTGAAACCGGGAACAGAGCCGAGGGATTGAAGTCCTGAGCCCCAGCTCCCTCTCCAAAACTGAAACCAGGAGGGGAGCTGCAGGGCTGAAGCCCCGAGCCCCAGCACTCCCCCCAGATCTAAAGCCCTGAGCCCTGGTGCTCTGGAGGCCACCTGGAGCCCTGCCCCCCCCCCCCACACACACACCCTGCAGCTGCAGCCCCAACCCCCCTAAATACATCTGGTAGTGGTAATCCAGTTTTTTTTTTTAATAAAACAAACATTATGCCAGCCTGTTTATGTCCATCTGTTGCCTCTTGACTTGTATTTGGACTTTTGTTCTGTGCTTATAGAGTATCTATACAAGGGGGTCCTGGTTCACGATGAGGGTTCCTAGGTGCAACAGTAAGACAATTAATAAGTAATAATTTATGATGAAAGTGTATCATAGCTTTTAGAGAAATCTGTTTTAATGAGTTTCGGATGTACTCCAACACTTTGGTTAAAACTTCCAAAACCACTATTTAATCCATTATTTTCCCAATAATAATATAAGATACATGAACAAAATTAATTTAAAAAATTAAGTTTGTATTTTAATTATAATTATGAACATGCAGTATTTCACATATTGTATGACTGTCTACTGCAAATGAATTACACAATTTAAACTGTACCTATTTCAACTGGATGTATTGTCATTTTTCAGGAAGACCAACACTAAGGAAAGTTTGCAAATTGTAATTTAACATTCCAGTTGACAACTGTGGTTAACAGTTGGGAAGGAAGGAATGAAATATTGCCACGTCTTGCAATTTTATTGAGAGTCTCACAATATTTGGTTGATTTCTTAAAGCTTCAGCTGCTGGAATCAAGTTAAAAACCAAGTCCTGCTGGCCTCGCTTGTGTAAATAATCCCATTGATTTAAACAGAACTACTTGTGTAATGTAAATGAAACAAGAATTAGACCCAAAAGAGCTGTGAATATGTCCAGTGCACCCTTAAGGCATATAAAAAGAACCCAGAATGTATTGTTTGAAAAAAAAAAAAAAAAAAAAAAACACAAGCCACTCAGAATCCCCTTCTCATATGTACTTATCTCAATAACATTTATAAGCAAAAATAGTTTGCAAGGGTTCATATATCACTATAATGAACTGGTAAACACATTTATAAACCATTTGTTATTGATTAATTTGCAATTATCTTTTATTAATGCCTCCCATACTACTCCCTTTTGCATGTCATTTTACTTCATTCAGCTTCAAAACAACTTGTTAACTAATAATTGTTATCCCATGACCCACAGGATGATTAAAAACACAAACAAAGCTATTATGTAAGAACATGTTGACCTGTAGTTTGTAGTGAAAGTACTGAGTCTTCAGACCAGTATGCCAGCATCAGAGATTAAGGCCCTCTGTACACTGAGAAACTGACCCATTGATGATAATAGTTGCTAGAAAAAGGTAAGACTACAATTTTGGTCTGGTGGTCATGGGACCACGTTAGTCACAATGCCATTCAGGTTTGGCACGTCTGCCCCTCCATCTCCAACTACATAAACTGGTGTTGAACAGAAGTTGAATGTAAGTGAACTACTAGTATATATGGGGCAAAACTGTTTTCAGCAATGTTACAGAAAGAAGGATGTCCCTGTAAATGTGAGTGAGACACAATCACACTACAACAGTGCTGAAAACAGTTTTGTCACAACTACACTAGCAGTTGAGGGACATTTTTCAAAAATGCCTAAGGGAGTTAGGAGCACAAGTCCCAGCTGAATTAAGATATTCTAAAGAAGGGACCACTGTGATTGTCTAGTCTGACCTCCTGCATACTGAAGGACAAAGGATTTCTCTGAATTAATTCTGTTTGAACTAGGGCACATCTTTTTAGAAAAACATTCCATCTTGATTTTAAAATGTTCAGTGATGCAGAATTCACCACAGCTCTTGGCTTACCTCAATGTTACAAATTTTACATACCTGGGGGCTGGTTATCAGCAAATGGAAAAACTGACAGAAGTGCAAGCAGGGCTGTTGAGTGCAGGGGAAGTCTGGCACAAGACAAGTCTAGTGATTTATGATAAATTAAAAGAACTCAGACAACTTAAGGGACAACTATATAAAACCAAGCTCTTTTGTACAGATCAGAGATATGGCTAACCAAAGCGAGGCACTCGAGAAAACTTGAAACCACTACAATCAGATGTTTGGGGGCAGTGACAGGAGGCGACATTGCTGGACCACATGCAGAATGATATCAGAATGATATTTCTGCGGTATTAGAGGGAAACTGAAAAAGAGGAGGCAGAGATGATATGGGTATGTACAAAGGATGGATGAAGAGAATCCTGCTAGGGAGGCATTTGAGATCAGAGTTTGCAGGCGGAGAACAGGACATCCAAGAAAACAGTTGACAGATTGTGTATGAGAAGATGGAATAGGTATGAAGCAAGTATTGGAATGGCAAGCCTGGAAAAGGCTGATCTAGCAACCCAACTCCCACTACCTGGGAAAAGGGAAAGAAAAAGTAAAAAATTACACCTTGTTTCTAGTCTGAATTTGTGTAGCTTCACCTTCCACCCATTGGATCATGTTAAACCTTTGAAGGGCCCTGTATTATCAAATTTATTTTGCACTTACAGGTACATATAGACTGTGAACAAGTCTACCTTTAACCTTCTCTTTGTTAAACTGAAACAGATTGAGCTCCTTGAGTCTGTCGCTATCAACCATGTTTTCCAATCCTTTAATCATTTGTGTAGTTCTTCTCCGAACCCTCTGCCAAATACAGAGGTAATATAAAAAACAGTTTCCATAACTGCTACTCTTCAGGATGTGTGGCAGACATCCTCTACACCAGGGGTCGGCAACATTCGGCACGCGGCTCGCCACGGCCAGCACATCGCTCGCCCGTGCCGCTTCTCACCACCCCCAGTGGCCGAACCTGCCGCATCAGCAGGTAAATAAAACTGGCCTGGCCCGCCAGGGTGCTTACCCTGGCGAGCCACGTGCCGAACGTTGCCGACCCCTGTTCTACACTATAGGTATGCATGTCCCGTGCACCAGGGTAGGAGAGTTTTCCCTTGTAGTAGCCACAAGGGAAGCCCCACTCATACCGGAGCTCCTCATACTAGGGGTATAATGGGTGGAGCCCCTCCTTCAGTTCCTTCACACAGGAAGACGATGGTAGACTTTGATATGTCAGGGAAGGAGAGTGGGTCATGTAATGGACATGTGCAACACATCTCGAAAAACAACAGTTACAAAAAAGTAAGTAACGGTTTTTTCTTCTTTGAGTGCTTGCATGGGTCCATTACACTGTAGATG
Organism: Trachemys scripta elegans; assembly: GCF_013100865.1. Taxonomy (NCBI): domain Eukaryota; kingdom Metazoa; phylum Chordata; order Testudines; family Emydidae; genus Trachemys; species Trachemys scripta. The sequence continues at coordinate 65,332,545 of NC_048308.1, read as the reverse complement.
TGGCTCACAGACACATTGGAAGAGGGACAGTAGAACTGTTTTTCCTACATTTACCTCCTCTCTTGAAGCAGACAGTGCATAACTCTGGTGAATGTATGAATGGAAAACCACATTGCCACTCTACAGATGTCCATAATGAGGATGTTTGCCACATAGGTTGCGGAGGCAGAATGTGCTCTGGTCACGTCCCTGCGGCCCGCCACTTCCCGCAGCTCCTGTTGGCTGGGAACGGCGAAATGCAGCCACTGGGAGCTGGAGGGGGGGAACCGTGCCTGTGGATAGTCAACGTTGACAAAATGTCTCACAGCCCGCCAGCGGCTTACCCTGATGGGCCAGGTGCTGAAGGTTGCCAACCCCTGTTCTATGTGATGAGGTCTCTGGATATCAATGGCAGGGATTGCCAGGTGGACAGGATGCATAGGTCTGAACACCCTGGCTCTCTTGGCCAGGCTGCAGCTATAAGGATCATCTTGCCATTACCTTGTTTTGGCTTGAGGATGATCCTGGGAATTAGAAGCACCAAGAGTCAAAACCGGAGTGAGCAGGGTATCAGGCAAAGAAGGGCTCTAGGCAGGGATAGGACAAGGCAAGGCTGGGTGCAAGACAGGTGCAGCAGGAATAAGGTAGCATAGGAGCAGGCACAGTGATGGGCATGAGCATTAAGAAGCCAGTGAGCAGTGAGCTGCTGCTATTACTGGCTTAAGAGCCAGCCTGATGATTCAGCAGCCTATCAGGCAGTGCAGGGAAAGGACAGTCTGTAAACCACTCATCATCGGCAAGGGGGCTTGGACCAGCTGCCTCTTCCTATATCTGGGCTGCCCCTCTCAGGGCCGGCTCCAGGCACCAGCTTACCAAGCAGGTGCCTGGGGCGGCCACTCCGGAGAGGGGCGGCACATCCAGCTGTTTGGCGGCAATTCGGCGGACGGTCCCTCACTCCTGCTCAGAGCGAAGGATCTCCCGCCGAATTGCCGCCGCAGATCGCGATCGCAGCTTTTTTTTGGTTTTTTTGGTTTGGCTGCTTGGGGCGGCCAAAACCCTGGAGCCGGCCCTGACCCCTCTGCAGCCCTAGTACCCTTTGGTGGGCCCTTACTTCGGCCTGCAGCCTGGGGCTTTGCTGGGCTGGAGCTCCCCAGCTCCCTCTGCCCTTCCCCAGCACTGCTCCACCCTAGGTACCCTCCTCAGCTTCCCAGGCAGCCAGGTACCTCCCTCTCAAAAGGCTAGAAAGAGTGTCTCTTGGCTTCTGGCCCACAGCCCTCTTATAAGGGCCAGCTGGGCCCTCATTAAACCAGCCACAGCTGTGGTCAGCTACCCACTCAGCTTCCCCAGCTGTTCTTAATCCCTCTTACCCTGCTGCGCAGGGCTGCTTTTACCCTTTCATGGACGGACCGGGGTGATCACCCCGCTACACTGAGGCCTTGGCTACATTTGGGAATTCACAGCGCTGCCATGGCAGCTGTATGTACTCCACCTCTCCGAGGGGAGTAGCTTGCAGCACTGCAAGCGAGCGTGCAGCGCTGCAGGCGCTGATTACATTGGCGCTTTACAGCGCTGCACTCGCTGCGCTTGGGGGGGGGCATTTTCACACCCCTGAGCGCAGCAAGTTGCAGCGCTGTACAGCACCAGTGTAGCCAAGGCCTAAGGCACAAAATGAGATTAACCTAGCTAGAGTAACAAGAAAACATTTTACAATTACATTAGAAGCAAGAGGAAGACCAAGAACAGTGTAGTACCATTACACAATGGAGGAGGAAAAGACAATATCAGAAAACAGAGCAACGGTCAAAGTGTTAAATGCCCTTTTTTGTTTCAGTTTTCACCAAAAAGGTTAGCAGTGATCTGATGACCAATATAGTGAACATCAGCGTAAATGGGGTAGGATCTGAGGCTAAATGGACAGAGAACAAGTTAAGAATTACTTAAACAATGTCTTCAAGTTGGCACCGCCTGATGAAATACATCTTAGAATACTTAAGGAACTGGCTGAAGAGATCTGAGCCATTTGTGATTAAGTTTGAGAACATGTGGAGTATGAGAGAGATCTCAGAGGACAGGAAAAGGGCAAATAGAGTACTTATCTATAAAAAAGAGAATAAGAACAATCCGGAGAATTATAGACCAGTCAGCTTAACTTCGGTACTTGGAAAGATAATGGAGCAAATAATCAAAATCAATTTGTAAGACCTAGACAATAATAAGGTGATAAGTAACAGTCAACATGTATTTGTCAGTAACAAATTATGTCAAACCAAACTAATATCCTTCTTTGACAGGGTAACAAGACTTGTGGTTAGAGGAAAGCAGTAGATGTGATATATCTCAACTGCAGGAAGGCTTTTGATACTGTCTCAAATGACCTTCTCATAAAGAAAGTAGGGAAATATAGCCTAGATGAATCTCTTACAAGGCAGGTGCATAACTGGAAAACCATACTCAGAGAGTAGTTATCATTGGTTCATAGTCAAGCTGTACGGGCATATCGAGTGGGATCCCACAGGGATCTGTTCTGCATCTGGTTCTACTCAATATTGTCATAAATGATTTGGATAATGGCATAGAGAGTACACCTATAAAGTTTGAAAGTGATACATAACTCAGAGGGGTTGCAAGCACTTTGGAGGACAGGATTAGAATTCAAAATGCTCTTGACAAACTGGAGAAATGGTCTGAAACAAATAGGATGAAATTCAATAAGGACAAATGCAAAGTACTACACCTAGGAAGGAATAATCAATTGCACAAATATAAAATGGGAAATGACTGCCTAGGAAGGAATCATGAAGAAACAGATCTGGGGATCATAGTGGATCACAAGCTAAATATGAGTCAACAGTGTAACACTGTTGCAAAAAAAATAAAATAAAAGCAAACATCATTCTTGGATGTATTAGCAGGAATGTTGTAAGCAAGACACAAAAAGCAATTCTTCCACTCTACTGAGCACTAATGAGGCCTCAACTGTGTCCAGTTCTGGGTGTCACATTTCAGGAAAGATGTGAACAAATTGGAGAAAGTCCAGAGGAGGCCCGGCGGGGGAGGGGAAGAGATTAAAGGTCTAGAAAACATGATCTATGAGGGAAGACTGAAAAAACTAGGTTTGTTTAGTCCAGAGAAGATTGAGGGGGGACATTATAACAGGCTTCAAGTACCTAAAAGGTTATTATAAAGAGAAGGGTGATAAATTGTTCTTCTTATCCACTGAGGACAGGACAAGAAGCAATGGGCTTAAATTGCAGCAAGGGACATTTAGTTAGACATTAGGAAAAATTTCCTAACTGTAAGGGCAGTTAACACTGGAACAAATTACCTAGGGAGGTTGTGGAATCTCTGTCAATGGAGGTTTTTAAGAACAGATTAGACAAACAGCTATCAGGGTGGTTTAGATAATATTTAGTCCTGCCTCAGTGCAGGAGAGCGGACTAGATGACTTATTAAGGTACCTTCCACTCCTGCATTTCTATGATTATTTGATTCTATGTATCACTTTAGATGTGCCTGTATTAAAATGCATATTGTTTGCTTGTCCCCAGTTTACTATGCGATCCAGATAGCTTTGTATCGGTGACCTGTCCTCTTCATCATTTGCTATTCCCCAATCTGTGTATCATCTGCAAATTTTGTCAGGAATGATTTTATGTTGTCTTCCCAGTCATTGATAAACATTTTAAATAGAGCAGGGCTGATAACCAATCTCTGCAGGGTCTCTCCAGGATGAAACAGAAATACACGCTCTCAATGATGAGTCCACATTTACAATTCCATTTTTAACCCTATCAGTTAGCCAGCTTTTCATCCCTTCATGTGTGCCATGTTGATTTTGTATCATTTTTTAGTTCCTTAATAAAAATATTGTGCGGCAGCAAGTCAAATGCCTTACAGAGGTCTACGTATATTACATTGACACTATTACCTTTATCATCCAAACTTGTAATCTCATTCAAAATGTATAAAGTTAATTTGGTAAAAATCTATTTGCCATAAACTCATGTTGATTGGCATTAATTATATTGCTCATCTTTAATCCTTTATTAATCAATTCCTGACTCAATTCCTTAGGTGCTTTTGTAAAACTCTCAGCTTTCAGTCTCAATTGCAGTCGGTCAACTTCTTAAAGTAGACAGTGCTGAAGAATGGAATTAATTTTTGCCAGCTTGCTCCTAAATAATACAATTGCAATACCATGTGTTTTTGTAAGATATCATAACTGCAACTTATTATTCAATTTCTGAACCTACTCTAAGATCTCTAGACAGGAAGATAATTTATTTATGGGAGTTAGAACAGATGGCATGGTGAGTTAATGCGAGTTTTTCTCTGAAAAGTGGCACTGACTTAACTCAATAGATCTGTTTGTGTGTATTCAGAATCATACCTCCTGAAATGGGTGAAAGTTTTTATTGCTTTGTATTACTCTTAGCCTTCAAAACCAACATAGTTCTGAGAGGAAGCTAGATTCTAGCTGTTCTTTTAGAGTCACTTTTTAAAGTAGAACTACACTTTAATACACACTAGCTTTTTCCTCCGCAGATTTTTATTTTTCAAATCCTACCTAAATCACCAGGGTTACCCGAACCTAATCTGCCATGGCTGTTCATCCATATATAAAACACATATAAAATTGGCACAACTCCTCACACTTTCACTACAAATCTACGGTAGTTTTATGGTGATCCTAAACATTGGTGAATGCCTCGGTGCTCTGCTCATAGGTTACAAAGGGGTGCCTGTCTGGCAGCAGAACTAGCTGGTGCAGTATTTGATTGTGTGGGTCAAGCATGATTATGTTAGGGGTATAAGGAATGCAACCAGGACACTCACTGTGCCCCAGCTATTCCCTGGGCCGTATAAGGTAGGTCTATACTGCACATTAAGCCTAAGTCTGCGGGATCCAGGCTTATGGACTTAATGTTTCCAAGCCTGCACTTAAATGTCCTCACTGCATCATAAACCTTGGTTTACAACTGCTGGACCCGTGTCTCACAGATTTGCTAACATGTGCATACTGCACTATGCAGACATTCTGACTCAGATCTGCAGCTTGACCTGCGTCCACACTGCAAAATGACAGGGCTTGGACCCAAGTCACAGAGGGAGTTGTGCTCTGACTGACCCTCCAAAAGAGGGTCCTAGGACCTGGGTCCTGAGTGCTTGCTGACCAAGTTAGACTGATTTGTGTGTGGACAGAAGCAGGCTTGGGCTCAAACATGAATCAGAACCTAGACTTAGTGTGCAGTGTGCAGACATAGCCTTAGAGGCAATACCAGCTGGAGTACAATTAGAGCAGCCCTCAAAACTGCCCTAATCAGCGCCTGGGGCTGAACAAGCCCCTGACATCATCAGGGTTGGACAGGTGCAAACCACCCCACCTCTGCCCATCTCAGAGCTAGGTACCACACCTTTTAAAAAGTTTGTTCCATTACAGCATTTGGCTGCTTTTTATGTTTAAAAGAAGATACCTTGCTCTAGATTTTAAGTCTAGAAAAGACCATGATGATCATCTAAACTGACCTCCTGCATAACACAAAACATTTCACCCTCAGACAAGATATAGGTTTGAAGAGAATTCAAACATAATGTGTAAAAAATCAGCAGCAAGAGAATCAGAGGAATATGTTAAATTATAATGAAAGAAACAGAAGTCCTGCCCTTTTCATTGTGCACCTAAGCAGATGCACATGTTCAGTATGAAGCCAAAGTAGCTATGTAAACAAACTTTCCTTAAATCCATTGATGAAAAATGTAAAAAAAAAAAAAAAAAAAAATCCCAAAATCATAGAATCATAGGCTCGTAGGACTGGAAGAGACCTCAAGAAGTCATCTAGTCCAGTCCCCTGAACTCAAGGCAGGCCTAAGTATTATCTAGATCATTTCTGACAGGTGGTTGTCTAACCTGCTCTTAAAAATCTCCAGTGTCAGAGATTCCACAACCTCCCCACGCAACTTATTCAAGTACTTAATTACCCCGACCATTAGGAAGTTTTTCCTAATGTCCAACCTAAACTGCCCTTACTGCAATTTAAGCCCATTGCTTCTTGTCCTATCCTCAGAGGTTAACAAGAACAATTTTTCTCCCTCCTCCTTCTAACACCTCTTTATGTATTTGAAAACTGTTATGTCCCCTCTCAGTCTTCTCTTCTCCAGACTAAACAAACCCAGTTTTTTTCAATCTTCCCTCATAGGTTGTGTTTTCTAGACCATTAATCATTTTTGTTGCTCTAATCTGGACTCTCTCCAATTCATCCACATCTTTCCTGAAATTTGGTAACCAGAACTAAACACAATACTCTGGTTGAGGCCTACTCGGTGCGGAGTACAGCAGAAGAATGACTTCTTGTGTCTTGCTTACAACATTCCTGCTAATTCATCCCAGAATGATGTTTGCTTTTTTTGCAACAGTGTTACACTGTAGACTCATATTTGGCTTGTAATCTGCTATGACCCCCCGATCCCTTTCTGCAGTACTCGCTAGGCAGTCATTTCCTATTTTGTATGTGTGCAACTGATAGTTCCTTCCTAAGAGGAGTACTTTGCATTTGTCCTTATTGAATTTCATCCTGTTTACTTCAGGTGAGTATTTGCTTTAGGTTGGGGGGCTGTCTGCAAGCGAGGACTGGCCTGCCTCCCAAGGTCTGTGAGAGTGTGGGATCATTTTCCAGGATAGATTTTGTAGATCGTTGGTGATGTGCTGGAGAGGTTTTAGCTGGGGGCTGTATGTGATGATGGCCAGTGGTGTTCTGTTATTTTCCTTGTTGGGCCTGTCCTATAGTAAGTGACTGCTGGGTACCTGTTTCGCTCTGTCAATCTGTTTCCTCACTTCCCCAGGTATTTTAGTTTTAAGAATGCTTGATAAAGATCTTGTAGGTGTTTGTCTCTGGCTGAGGGATTGGAGCAAATTCGGTTGTATCTTAGGGCTTGGCTGTAGACACTGGATTGTGTGATGTGTCCTGAATGGAAGCTGAAGGCATGTAGGTAAGTATAGCGGTCAGTAGGTTTCCGATATAGGGGGGTGTTTATGTGACCATCACTTATTTGCACTGTAGTGTCCAGGAAGTGAATCTCTTGTGTGGACTGGTCCAGGCTCAGGTTGATGGTGGGGTGGAAATTGTTGAAATCCAGGTGGAATTCTTCAAGGGCCTCCTTCTCATGGGTCCATATGATGAAGATGTCACCAATGTAGTGTAAGTAGAGGAGGGGCGCTAGGGGAAGAAAGCTGAGGAAGCGTTGTTCTAAGTCATCCATAAAAATGTTGGTGTACTGTGGGGCCATGTGGGTACCCATAGCAGTGCCACTGACTTAAAGGTATAAGTTGTCCCCAAATATGAAATGGTTGTGGGTGAGGACAAGGTCACAAAGCTCAGCCACCAGATGTGCCGTGGCCTCATCAGGGATACTGCAACTACACACCACACCACAGAAACACTAACCCAGGAACCAATCCTTGTAACAAACCTCGTTGCCTACTCTGTCCCCATATCTACTCTAGCGACACCATCAGAGGACCCAACCACATCAGCCACACCATCAGGGACTCATTCACCTGCACAGCTACTAATGTTATATATGCCATCATGTGTCAGCAATGCCCCTCTGCCATGTACATTGGCCAAACCAGACAGTCTCTACGTAAAAGAATAAATGGACACAAATGAGACATCAGGAATGGTAACATACAAAAGCCAATAGGAGAACACTTCAATCTTCCTGGACATTCTATAACAGATTTAAAAGTAGCCATACTGGAACAAAAAAACTTCAGTAGCAGACTTCAAAGAGAAACTGCAGAACTAAAATTCATTTGCAAATTTAACAACAGTAATTTGGGCTTGAATAGGGACTGGGAGTGGCTGGCTCACTACAAAAGCAATGTTGCCTCTCCTGGAATTGACACCTCCTCATCAATTATTGGGAGTGGACTACATCTACCCTGATTGAATTGGGCCTGCCAACACTTGTGAGTTAACTCCTTTCTCTTCGTGTTTCAGTATAATAATGCCTGCATCTGTAATTTTCACTCCATACATCTGAAGAAGTGGGTTTTTTACCCAAGAAAGTTTATGCCCAAATAAATCTGTTACTCTTTAAGGTGCCACCAGACTCCTTGTTGTTTTTTGTGGATACAGACTAACACGGCTACCCCCTGAAACTTTATGTGTACTCTCTATCCCATTATCTAAATAATTGATGAAGATATTGTACAGAACTAGACCCAGAACTGACCTCTGCAGCACCCCACTTGATATGCCCTTCCAGCTTGATTGTGAACCACTGATAACTACTCTCTGGGAACAGTTTTCCAATCAGCAATGCACGCACCTTATAGTAGCCCCATCTAGACTGTATCACCCTATTTTGTTTATGAGAAGATCATGCGAGACAGTATCAAAAGCCTTACTAAAGTCAAGATATACCACATCTACCACTTTCCCCCATCCACAAGACTTGTTGCCCTGTCAAAGTACATTAGGTTGATTTGACATAATTTGTTCTTGAAAAATCCACAGTGACTGCTACTTATCACCTTATTTTCTTATAGGTGTTTGCAAATTGATTGCTTAATTATTTGCTCCATTATCTTTCCGGGTACTGAAGTTAAACTGACTTGCCTGTAATTCTCCGGATTGTCCTCATTTTCCTTTTTATTGATTGGCACTATATTTGCCCTTTTCCAGTCCTCTGGAATCTCTTCTGTTTTCCATGACTTTTGGAAGATAATCACTAATGGTTTAGATATCTGCTCTGTCAGCTCCTTGAGTATTCTAGGATGTATTTCATCAGGTCCTGGTGACTTCAAGACATCTAACTTGCCTAATCAATTTTTAACTTGTTCTTTCCCTATTTTAGCCTCTTATCCTCCCTCATTTTCACTGGCATTTTCTATGTTAGACGGCAAGTCGCTGCTAACCTTTTTGATGAAAATTGAAACAAAAAAGTAATTTAACACTTCTGCCATTTCCACATTTTCTTTTATTGCTTCCCCACCCCCCTCACTGAGTAACAGGCCTATATTGTCCTTAGTCTTCTTGCTTCTAATGTATTTGCAGAATGTTTTCTTTCTACCCTTTATGTCTCTAGCTAGTTTAATCTCATTTTGTGTCTTGGCCTTTCTAATTTTTCCCTACATACATACTATATTCATCCTTTGTAATTTGACCTAGTTTCCAACTTTTTTTAGGACTCATTTGAGTTTCAAATCATTGAAGATCTCCTGGTTAAGCCAGGGTGGTCTCCTGCCATACTCTCTGTCTTTCCTATTCAGTGAGATTATTAAGAGCACAAGGCACTATGTCTCTTTGAAAAATTGCCATCTCTCATGAACTGTTTTTCCCTTACACTTGCTTCCCATGGGAACTTACCTACCAACTCCCTGAGTTTGCTAAAGTCTGCCTTCTTGAAATCCATTATCTTTATTGTGTTGTTTTCCCTCCTACGATTCCTTAGCATCATGAAATCTACCATTTCATGGTCACTTTTACCCAAGCTGCCTTTCACTTTCAAATTCTCAATCAATTGCTCCCTATTTGTCAAAATCAAATCTAGAACCTTTTCTCTAGTAGCTTTCTCCACCTTCTGAAATAAACATTTGTCATGAATACATCCCAAGCATTTGTTGGATAATCTGTGCCCTGCTGTGTTATCTTTCCTAAAAGATGTTTGGGTAGTTGAAGTCTCCCAACACCACCAAGTCCTGGGCTTTGGATGATTTTGTTAGTTGTTTTAAAAAAAAAAAAAAAAAAGCTTCATCCACCTCTTCTTCCTGGATAGGTGATCTGTAGTAGACCCCTACCATGAAATCACTCTTGTTTTTTTAACCCCTTTATCCTTACCCACAGACTTTCAACAAGTCTGTCTCCTATTTCCAGCTCAACTTCAGTCCAAGTATATACAAGTTTGATATAAGGCAACACCTTCTCTCTTTTTGACTTGCGCATGTTTAAAGTACAGTTTTCACAACCCCATAAGTCAGTCAGTCAAATCAAAAAAGTTTTCTCTAGCATTGTTAAAGGCACTTCTCTTCATTGTGGGACTATTACCCTGTCTAATTTAAAGTTTGTCCAGTTTGCTGCTAGTGCTATTTAAATTTATGCCACGCATAGATCAGATGTTACACATACACGCACAGAGTATATATTACACATAAAACACTTAATCATTTAAGTCTTATCTCTTGTAAAGTTTAAGCAAAAACCATTCTGCCATTTTGAAATGAAGAGATTGAAAAAACACTTTCCCATTATTTTTTAAAGAGTTAGATTTTGGCCCTCCATTGAAATGATTGTTTTTATTGTAAGTGTCACCTATCATCTGATAGCTGCCACAGCACATGAACACTGTGAAGAATGTGGGAATTATCTGTATTAATTTTTGTGGGCGTAATCTATATCTATACTTATCTCTCTGGGTTTGGGTGGTTATTGTATGACTGGCTAAAAGGTAGTTAATATTAAATCCTCAGAAACCCATAAACTCTGGTTGTAGGCAGAATTCAATTCCCCGGAACTCAAAGGGAAAATAGCAGCGATCTACTGTGGGAAAAATAACTTCAATATCCCTCTGGAGAAGCATATGAATTTGTTTGTTCAGGTTCAGAAGCTCTGCTCCAAACCCCAGGAGATCTTCAGGCAGAACTCTGAACAAAATGACTTTGAAATGATTAACAAGACAACCTGCAACTTTAAGGGGAGAGAGACAGTGACTGATAGAGGCTGCAGGAGTGCACTCTCTCTCACCCATCCCAATGCTCTGACTCTATCTAAAATTAGCCAGGAAAAAATCAAAGTTTAGGTAAGATAGTATGCATTTCAGCTTTTGTTATTTTAACCCTTGTCTCTCAATTTGTATCCCATTAATAAATAAATCATACTTGTTTTGGAAAGCTGTCCTAAGTTACTGCAATTTCATATTAGTCATAAGTTCCCAGACAGAATTCTGTAGCAGGGCCCGAATTCAGTTGAGCCTGAAGAGGTAATATGCTTCTGGGGACTGAAGTGCTGTAACCTGATGATCCAGTCTAAAAGTGGGCTGAACTGGACGTTCTGCCTAGAGAGAAGGGCAGGCACAGACTGGTGGCTTGTAAAAGGAGCTCATGGGAGTGAATGAAAGTGGGGGAGGGAGGGGAAGATACAATGCACACCGGGAACAGTAACAACTACATACAAAGTTTCATAGACATAATAGGTTGAATCCTGGCCCCTCTGAAGTCAATGCCAAAACTCCCATTGATTTTAATAGGTCCAAGATTTCAACCAATTTGACTACATATACACAGAGATGTGGCAGCACTTGATTCTGAGGCAGAGCTTTTATCAACAAGCAATTACAAGTTTAGAACAAATGTCTCAAGAGACATTAAAAAGCAGTTATCTATATGTATGATCCAATGACATCCTCCGAGTTGGTTAATCGAGCTTTAGATTATTTACCATTAATCTCGGGTGCACAGCAAACATTTGAAATTCTGCTTCTAAACCTCCGCACTCAGGGCTACACAGTGCCATCAGATCTGCACTGCAGGTCCTGAAATTTGATCAGACATTCAAGAGGCTGACAGCAGCTGCAGCACTTAGCTGAGGACCACACTGCATGCTACCACCCAGCAAAATGAGTGGTCATCTCCACAACTCTATGGTGGGGCTTGCCAAAAGACATGCAAGCAGCACAGAACACTACAGGACTGATTTAAAGCCATTGAAATTGGTTCAAAGACTCACACTGGACTTTGGATCAGGCCCTAAAATATATGCCATCAGAAAAAAAAAGAAAAAAAAAAAGAGGAAGAAGGGAAAAGCTGAGTACAAATCAATGACATTATTGGGCTTTTCAGCCCTGAAGGAGTGCGGTTATTTATTGGCAGTCTAGTTACAAGGTACTCTATTCATGTTATTTTTATCCATTTTTTAAAAGAACAGTTGTATTTTGACAAATATCATAATAATAATTTATTTTAAAACACCGAATTAATGTAGATTTGAGTGCCTTACGGTTATTTGTATGTTGCAGTAGTGCCCTGAAAATGCCAGATGGTATCTAAAAAGAGTCCCTTCTCCAAAGAGCACATAGGTAAAGCACATTTATGTTTATGAGACAGGGATTTTTAAAAAAAAACAAGGGTCAAGGGGTCAGACAAAAGCTTCACAGTTTACAAAAAGAGCAGGTATCAGAAGCTGCAGGAATTTTCAGAGATCAAAATGATCCCAGTGATTTATAAGCCCAATATTCATCTTCTGTAGCCAAGTGCGACTCTGATCTACATGGGCTGGTGGAAGAACATCACCTTCCTGGGGAAGAGTTTGATCCATGGGAGTCGCCAGGACTACAAGTGGCATCTTCACAGGCCCAGGACCCTGCTGACCCCAAATTTGCCTAATTGAACTTCAGACTTTCTGGTGAGAAGACCTTTCCACTGTTTAATTAGGCCCCTCCTTGACCCCTTGGGCACCACCAAAGAGCATGGGGAACCCCTGAGCCACAGTGGTTCTATAGCATCAGATGGACTAGTTGCCCTGATGGGAAAGAAGAGGACCAACCATCTGGTGGTAACAACTATGAACAGCTTCATAATGTTCAATTAAAATATGCTAATTTAAAAGTTCAGGTGACAATCTTAAAATCTGATCATTCAAATATAACTAATATTGGGGTAACTTCCTTTAAATGGATTATGTCTTTTTCAGTGTGTGTATATATGCCAATCCAATTTTCATATCCTTATCAAAAAAAGAAATGCTATTCTAACTCCTTGACTATCTGTTTTAAAGACACAACACTAAAAATGATAAAAAATATACTAACTTCACAGAACCTCCTGTTTTTTCTAGCAAACATGTATACAGACAGGTAGTGCTAAATATAAATCAAGAGAGGAAAGATGATCTTGAGTTTAAGGCATTGCTCTGGGACTCAGGGGAGTTGGATTTAATTCCAGATTTTCCAATAGACTCTCTCTGTGCCCCTGGGCAAGTAATTCAGCCTCCCTGTGTCTCAGTTCTCCATCTGTAAAATGGGGATATTACTGTTTTTCTCCCACCCTTTGTCTGTCTTGTCTATTTACAGTTTAAGTTCTTTGTGGTAGGGACTCTCTTAAAAACATATGTATAGTACCTTGCACATGTGCCCTCATCTTCATTTGGGGTGCTATGTATTATCACAATACTGCTACTAATAATGGAAACTGAAATAATCCATAAACACACAATAAATATGAAAACAGTATATTTTGTACTTAACAGTCCGGACATCATGTTCAGATGACTTATCAAGAAAATTTTGCTGAGAAGAGGAATTCGAAGATACACTTCAATGTCCCATTTGTAGAATGAATGCACTGGGCAAATCAGCTATTAGAAAAAAACTTGAAAGGGTGTGCTTATTTGATTACAATCCTAAAAGCACTACCAACTGGCACAGTTCCATCAATGAAATAAAATTGCATACACAAAAAATGCAAGTACAGTCACCTCGTTCATTCTTCATCCACTGAGACTGTCAAGTCACTGTTCCCTGCAGATACCTACTTTAATTCTGCACTCAGAATTCTTTGCACATACACTATGAGAAATGAAGCATGCATGCGCTGGTGGAAACAATTAATGTAACTTTCCTAACTCAGTCTGTAAAACTTGAGACATTTCAGAAAGAAGCTGAAAATCTTTGCCATTTAATAGCGGAAATTTCATCCTGGGTTGATTATCATAACCAAACAGCATTTCACCTGAAAGTAAGGTGAACTCTGCTAAAGCAAATAATCTGACCAATATTAATTCCCTTTGTTGCAAGAAATTTTGATTTTTTTCTTTCAGATCTGATATTTAAAGTAGCATGTGAACCCTGACACTAACACTAGCAGAAATAACCTTGCAAATTCAATGGACTGCATATTTAAACTGTCAGTGTTCTAGCCCCAATGAAGTACTTACAAGCTTCTGAGGAGTATGTGGGAAACTCCTATGCTTTCTGCTGCAATCTATGAATGGATAAAAGTGCTTCCACCTGGTCCTCTCTGGTGACAACGGGGCCTCCAACTATCATCCGTTAAAACCTGGACATTTGTTGCAGGCTAGAGAGCTGCTGAGTCACTACTGTTGATAATAGAAAGCTTAGTCTATCAGATGCAAAAGTGAGGATGAAGAAAGGTCTCCAGAGAAAGTGTCTTTCTGTTCCTTTGACCTAGGCAACACAAAGCTGTACTTGAAACATGGTATTATGAAAGAAGAAAGAAACTAATAGAAGCAGTATAAGAAAAAGAAATAAGAGAAAATTATTAATATTGTTTAGAAACAACTAAGTGCACATTTTCTCTAGTCAGGATTTGGCAGAAGCTGGGTCAGATATTTGATCTTTCCTGGGCTTTTAAATTTTGTTCTGCACATACCAGAAAGTCTATCTAGAAAACCAGGGAAATGAATAAAGTCCCAGGCTTGGCCAATTCTAGAATATTCAAGTCCCGCAACTGTGACATCACAGAATTCCAGGATATTTCAACCAATAATATAGCTCTCATTTCTGGCAGGCTAAACAAAACTGCTCATATAAAGTGTATTCTTAGCCAATCTACAATGTGTCCTGTATCTCAGGTTCTCCTTATTATTCAAATCTCAAACCAGCTACAGACCCTCAAGGGCATAAGCTGTGCCTGAAAAAAAAACAATGCTTTGTGTCCCCTGTGTGTGTCTACAGCCAGACCTGGAAATCTCATCAGATTCTGAACAAGTATGTCTTTCTATGTCCACAAAGGGCCTGATAATCCTTGTTCCTGCTTCCATCCATTGACGTTCTTCTCTACCTCCCAGCTCAGCCTTTCTCCAGCCAGCTGAAAAGGGTTTTGCTTCCTTATTGCTATCTACCGTAGAACTGTCTTAAGCACATCTCCCACTCTGCAACACCTCACACCAATCGCTATTGATACTATATATACTTCCTCTCCTCCCCGTTCAGTTTTTTCTCCCATTCATTTGTAACCCCTCACATCCTGCCAACATTATCCAGACACTTAAGAAAATAACCTCCTGTCTTGATTTCTTTACTCCTGCTGTCATTCGTTGTTGTACCCTTGCCCCCTCCATTTCCATAAGTGGCAATAACTTTCTCTGATAGCTTCTCCAACTCTTTAAAATTTGTCATGGTTCCTCCTCTTCTCCAGAATCCTCCTTTAACTATGACACTCTACTCACAAATGGTCTTTCAGCAGTACTTGGGAAGGTACATTTTTCTCTTATCTTCCATAACAACCCACAGAGTAATTTAAAATCGGGATTTCACTAACCTTTAGTAGGGAAAACATTTTTCTTTTGGTAAGCAATGACCACTACTCTCTACTCCTCATGGCACACCCTCCTTGACTTTAGTAGAGGCTTTAATGCTGTGGACCACTTTATGGTATCTTGCTTTGTCACACACCTAGCTACACAGGATGTAGACGTTTTTAGTTTCCTTCTGTCATGGTTCTGCTCTCACCTAACTGCTCTGCCTCTGGTGGTGACTCCACTTTGCAATAATACCCTTATGCATCCCCAAGCGCAAAGTCAAAGTTGATTTTTTTTTCTGCTCTGCTCCTTTTGCCATTCAAAAAGCCAATTCTAAATCATAACACTCTCTCCTTACCCTTTCCCCATATGCAATCCATGCTGCTTCCCCCCTCCCTCCAACTCTAAGTTCTTAGTGGTTCTGCCACACTTTACTCATCACTCGTAATCCCTGTTGACTCTTCCCCTCCCTTCCTCCCTTTGTGTTCTCACCCACCTATAGCACATCTGCCAGTGACTGGGAAAGGAGACCACCATTGTTATTTGCTACTGCCCTGTTTCTGTGTAGGTGTTGCTTCCATGTGTGTTTATTCCAGGGTTGAACATAGTGGGAGCAGCAAGCAAGCAGATCAACTGGTAGGCACCTTCAAAGGCCCTGCTGCCATTATTTGTTCCATCCCCAACAGCAAAGGGAGCTTCATGGGGTGATGTTGGGAGTGGTTTGAACCTTTCCCCTCCCTCCTGTGGATCTTCTACTCAACCCTGTTGCAGCTTCTGGTGCTTTTCCCTGCTCCATTGGTTCCAGCAAGTGAATCAGACAGGTGAAAGGAGGACCATGGAGCATCACTCTTCTGCTTGAGGAAATGGCACCTCTGGAAAATCCCTTTTGGATTTGGTGGTTGGTTGGATCTCTGCCTGTGGTTTTTCCTCCACTCCAACACCTCTAATCAATGGAGTCAAACAGGACAGAGTGCTTGCTGTCACAGCCCCTTGGGGAGGGAGATCAGCCTTGTATGTTGCTAACGCTGGTGCAGGCTTTGCAAAGCATGTTGGGAAGGGTCAAAGGTGTGAGTGTGGAGTGAAAGATTCTTTTGCAGGTTGCGAAAGGT
Organism: Trachemys scripta elegans; assembly: GCF_013100865.1. NCBI lineage: Eukaryota > Metazoa > Chordata > Testudines > Emydidae > Trachemys > Trachemys scripta. Next base: position 65,316,200 of record NC_048308.1, on the reverse strand, counting down.
CAAAAAGGAGGAAGAGAGTAGAGAATGGGTTAACTTGACACTTCAGCTAGCTCAGTTCAAAAATAATACGCTGACTCCAGCTCAAGGCTGCAGCACACATCTGACTCTCGGCTGCTGGCCAGAAAGACAGGGGCCTATTCCACCCCGACCAGCTGTGAGAAAGGAGGATTCAGCTGAACAGGACTGCAGGGGCTCCAAAAACAAGAGAGACAGTGAAGGCCAGCAGGGCGGGAGGGGGAATGACAACCCTTTTCACATCCCTGAGGCTGGTGTGTTTTGGGAAAGCTAAAAAAGCCATGGAAGGCCAGTTTAAACTTGTGCAAAAAGCATAAGGAACAGAAGTCCCCAAACAAAACGCCCCCAAAGGACCCCAGGACTTAAAACCCTCCCAAGAGCTGAAGCAAGTTGCAGACCAAAGCGGATCCTGGACAACCCATGCACGGGACAAGAACTCCCGTCCGCCCTTCCCCCTCTTTTTCTTTCATTACACCCAGGCTTGGCCAGCTTCAGGTAGTGCGGGTGTGAGTATGGAAGTGGGTTAGGGCTTGGGGCACTAATGCTGTCTTCCTTCCTCTGAGTGACGTGGAAAACCCCTAGCACTCTCTGCTGTTATTTTATTACTAACATTTTAAAACTCAGTGACTTGGTGTGCCCCGTCATCTCCTCCCCTAACAATCTTGCGGCCTCAGCCTAATCACCTGACGCCTCAGGCAAATTGGTACCAGAAATCTGTCACATTGCAAGTTCTTGCATTCTCTGCTATTCTTTATTCTTGTCTGCTACCTCTAACCTTAGCTAGCACATTTATGCAGAGGAGACTCAGCTGTACGTGTCTTTCAATATTTTTAAGGCACACAGATACCACAGTCATGTGCACAATTTAAGAAATGACATGAATAGTCAGATTTGATGACTCCTCTTTATTGTCCCTCTTGGTCTGTCTTAAGTTAGAAACCTTTATGTTTCTTCTCCCTCAACTAAATATCTTAAATATAGCAACTCTTGTGCAATCCTCAAACACAGCCCACCTCTTCTTCTTGACCCAGGTCTCCTTTTTGCTCCCTCTATCTGTTAACCTTGACGTAGTCAGGAAGTTACCTTCTGTACCCACACCTACAAATTTGCTGAAATGAGTGTCATGATTTCATTTCTTCTGACTTTGATTATTTTAGTTCCTTTATCTATGGCCACTCAAAGTCGCAGCTCTCCATACGCCAGTAGGTGTAGAACTGTAATTGCTCACTTTCATTCACACAAAATAAAATCCACAACCACCCTATTCTCAAACTGGCTCCCCACTCATTTCTAAATCAAGTTGCAAATTGCCCTCCATTTATTTATAACTTCCTAAAGACTTTCTCCTCTTACTTGCAAACCTTAGCTGTTTTTACCCTCCTCTTTTTCCTTTTCAATCATGTAGCACTGGCCTCTTCTCTGTCCCTTTACACCCAGATATCATGACAGATGCAATACTTTGCACTTCCTGCCATGCAGAACAGAAGTCATCCTACTCTCCAGCTTTTCACCCACTCCATTTTATATCAAATCTCAGATGAAATGATCTCTCTTCTTTCTTATGAATTTCTGTCTTCTTTGGTGCCAGGATTTCCCATTCTAATTAATTGTGTGGGTGCCAAGAATGTGCTTGCCTATCATTCATCTTACTATTACTATCAAAGATGCTTTACATTTTGCTGTGGAAAGCCTGAAGTACCCATGATATTTTGTTTAGAATCATTAGGAATCAATCTGCCCTGCACTGGGGAGAGGAATACTTCCAGAATTGTAGTTAAATCTTGTGTGTATTTCCCCCTCCCCCACAATATTCACAATCAAATGCATGTTTGTCCTTTTCCTACTGCTGAAAAAGCTGACAGGAGTTCTACACTGCTGATGAGTTTCAATCAAGAGAAAATCATTAGCCCAGATTTAGATTTTTCTCGTTTCTTTTTCTATAGCTATGGAACCATTATTCTAGCTGATTAAGCTACATTATAATACAATGGTACCCATGCAGTATGTATTATTGTGGATGCTCAATCAGATTTTTGAGGTTATATATTCTATTCTGTGTAGGTGGCATGCCAGAATCATAGAATACCCAGGAGACTCCCTCCAAGGAGAGTGTGTATCTTGGCTGGGGAACACTTGTACATATAAATAAGGAAATAGTAGGGAGAAAGAGTGAGGGATGGATGCTCCTGAGTGGTAAGTGCACTCATGTTAAACAGACCAGTTCAGAAGTTGGACACAATTTCCCATTTTCAGTTGTTACTTCCATTAATCTGTAGAAATCTCAAATTTAGGGAGATTCCATTAAAAAGCGAGTATTTGCCAAAAGGTGGAATTGGAAATAACCCTTTTTTCTTACTCAAAATAAATGTACAGCTATGTTAACCATTGCTAAGAGGTTGATTTTTTAATGGCAATCAATGGAGCAAGCAAGGGGTATAACCAATACCATCCTGCAAGGTTTGGCATACAAACTTAGTAATTGAAACATGTATATATGAAACACTTATGTGGCACACAATTTCAATATTTTGCATGCAAAGGGAAGATGGTGTGCTCTGCCAGTGCATAGTTAAAGTAGTTTAGATTCCTCATTTGAAATGTATTATCTTAACTCTGCAGTTCCTAGGTTTCTAACATTAAGATTTTGGATTTTTTTAAATCTAACATTCTTGACCGGTAAGATGCACTAACATAATGTTATGTGCCTGTGATCTTACCACCACTTTAACATTTTTTGTGTGAAGAGATCTCCCTCCCTTTATCCTCTGAAACAATCTGAGGAGAACGGAAATGAGAGAGACAAGAATAATTCTCCTTCCTCATAGAAACTCACAATAGATTTAGATTTTTGAACGATTAGATTTTTATTGTTTAACTTGGAGCAGGGGTTCTCAAACTTCATTGCACCATAATCCCCTTCTAATAAATTACACCACCACCCCAGGAGAGGATGGGGAGGTGGAAAGCCCAAGTCCTGCCACTCCAGGCAGGGGGACAGGGGCAAAGATGAAGCCCAAGGGGTTCAGCCACGGGCGGGTCGGGAGGCCTGTAACCCAAGCCCCTTTACCCAGGGCTAAAGCTGAAACCGAAGCCTGAGCCCCAGGCAACGGTGCTTGGGCTTTGGTCCTAGGTGATGAGGCTAGGCCTTAAGCAAGTCTAACGCCAGCCCTGGCTACTCCATTAAAACGGAGTCCCCACCCACAGTATGAGAATCACTGACTTAGAGAATGTTCACACAGGAGCTGGGAGCGAGCTTCCCAACACAGGTAGACAGACGTGCTATCTCTGCTTGAGCTGGCATGATAAAAACAGCAGTGTGGATCATAGAATCATAGAAGATTAGGGTTGGAAGATATCTCAGGAGGTCATCTAGTCCAACCACCTGCTCAAAGCAGGGCCAACCCCATCTAAATCATCCCAGCCAGGCCTTTTTCAAGCCAGGCCTTAAAAACCTCTAAGGATGGAGATTCCACCACCTCCCTAGGTAACCCATTCCAGTGCTTCACCAGTGAAAAAGTTTTTTCCTAATATCCAACCTAAACCTCCCCCACTGCAACTTGAGACCATTGCTTCTTGTTCTGTCATCTGCCATCTCTGAGAACAGCCTAGCTCTATCCTCTTTGGAACCCCCCTTCAGGTAGTTGAAGGCTGCTATCAAATCCACCTTCACTCTTCTCTTCTGCAGACTAAATAAACCCAGTTCCCTCAGCCTCTCCTCATAAATCATGTGCCCCAGCCCCCTAATAATTTCCGTTGCCCTCCACTGGACTCTCTCCAATTTGTCCATATCCTTTCTGTAGTGGGAGGCCCAAAACTAGACACAATACTCCAGATGTGGCCTCACCCGGCTGAATAGAGAGGAATAATCACTTCCCTCAATCTTCTGGCAATGCTCCCACTAATGCAGCCCAATATGCTGTTTGCCTTCTTGGCAACAAAGGCACACTGTTGACTCATATCCAGTTTCTTGTCCACTGTAATCCCCAGATGCTTTTCTGCAGAACTGCTGTTTAGCCAGTCGGTCCCCAGCCTGTAGCAGTGCATGGGATTCTTCCGTCCTAAGTGCAAGACACTGCATTTGTCCATGTTGAACCTCATCAGATTTTTTTTAGCCCAATCCTCCAATTTGTCTAGGTCACTCTGGAACCTATCCCTACCTTCCAGTGTATCTACTGCTCCCCCCAGCTTAGTGCCATCCGCGAACTTGCTGAGGGTGCAATCCATCCCATCATCCAGATCATTAATGAAGATGTTGAACAAAACAGATGCCTGGGGCACTCCGCTTGATACCGGCTGCCAACTAGACATCGAGCTGTTGATCACTACCTGTTGAGACTGATGATCTAGCCAGCTTTCTATCCACCTTATAGTCCATTCATCCAATCCATACTTTTTTTTAACTTGCTAGCAAGAATACCCTTTAAAAACTGTGCTTCTGTATAAAGTCCACAGAAGGGGATCCCAGCTCCAATATCTCTTCTGAGGCCTGTAAGGACAGGGCTCCCCTCTGAGATCCGTTAGCAAGTCTATAGGAACAGGTGGGAAGTAGGCAGATATACCTGTTATGAGATGAGGGTAGTGAACAGTGGAAGGGAATGGAAAGGGAAAAGGTGAATGCTTTTATCCACACTGAATACTTTGAGCCCTTCTCCTGTCAAAGTACCCAGTTCATCTGGTTTATATAGTTAAGAAGCTTAACTGTAGCCCCGAAGATCATGAGTTTGAGTCTTGTTCACTCTCACACTGAAAAGCCACAACCCATTCACCCATCTGCAAAATGGGGACATGAACCATTAGATTAGGATGCTCAAAGGCAGCTGGATGTAATGTTGGCCACATCATTTGCTTATGTACCACTGGCTAGGAATCTGAAGTGCATTCTCTTATGCTAAGTTTAAAATGAGGGAGAGTTTGTCTTACTGTCTCCTTCTATAGACATAACATGTCTGCAAAGTGCCTAGCACAATGGGGCCCTGATCTTTGATGAGGGTTGCTAGGAACTACATTAATGTAAATTAAAAGATAACACTAACATTTGCCACACCCAGTCCCCTGCACCTCCTTTTTGTCTCGCCCCCTCCTCGCTCCCACACCTTACCAGTTTCTTCCCCCATCCATATATTCCCTCAACCTCTCTTTGCCAAGACAGCTTCATGCTCCCCAACCATGACTGCCCATCCCTGTGTTAACTGTATTTGCACTTGGAAAAGAAAAAAAAAAAAAACGTTTGGCTACTGTTCCATAATCATGGTTGTTTGAATTTTAACACAAGGCAGATATACCATTTTAAGTCTCCAACGAGTCCTTTATGAAGGTTTTTATGTGCTGTCTCCAAGCTGGTGCATCCATACTATACAATATGACTTTTTTTTTAAAATGTGAAATGTCAAGGATCAAGCCTGGAAAGCTCTTATGTAAGATCACTCTACTGTGTATTCTTACAGTGTGAGAACTACAAAGAAAAGCTAAGCATTTCTCTTACGCGAAGGGCATTCAAGGAGACGCCTTTAAATAGCTGAGACACAAAGAGGTGTTACAGCTATTTGCGTTATTGCTAACTGGTAAAGTTACATTACTTAGTTCTGTTAAACATTTAATAGTATCAGTACATGAGAACATACTGGGTCAGACCAAAGGTCCATCCAGCCCAGTATCCTGTCTACCGACAGTGACCAATGCCAGGTGTCCCAGAGGGAGTGAACCTAACAGGTAATGATCAAGTGATCTCTCTCCTGCCGTCCATCTCCACCCTCTGACAAACAGAGGTTAGGGACACCATTTCTTACCCATCATGTTATTTAAGTCTCGCAGTATGTAAGTGGGACGGATTTAGTCCTATTATGAAGGGTGCCACACATATGAAGTATGTATACGTGAACAAAGAAGGAATGGTACTCTGACAGTACCATTTTTAAAAATCCAGTAGGTTTGGGATTGCCCCCCCTTTTTTGTTTATTTGTTCTTTTGCTTGTTAACCTGTGAAAAATCCTTACAACTGATTTAAATCACAGCAGACAGTCTCAATTTTTGCTCTATTACTTCAAGAGTAAGATTTGTTTAGGAGTACTGCAGAAACATTTTGTGGGTTTTGTAATGCGTGTTTGCTTTCTATTGTTTGAGTGAGACGTTCCTGCAAAAATACAAGATCCTTGTACGTACAATAAATCACAATTCTGATTGGCTGATCTCCTTTAGATGACTTACAATATGCAGTACATTATCTGCACTGCACAGACATTGGTATTAAATGATAAAAAGGAAAACTACAAAAACAAAGAAATGACACAAACTATTAAAAAAAAATTGAATCTGTCGTGCATGAAATAATATCACCCCTACCTGAAGCAGCAGTATTATATTTTTAGCTAGCATTTTTTTTAAACAACAAAATGCTACACCAAGAGACTTTTAACGGTTGGGGAGGTCATTTCTCTTTTAATGCAATGCACTAGTTGCACTAGGCCTTATTATGTTATGGAAGAGAGGGGGAATAGAAAGTTAGAGCATGAGAGACAGGAATAAGACTGAATGAAAGAGGAAAATTGCTAAAGCAGCAGCAGGAGGATTATTTTAGATGAGATATGAAAACACTAATGAGTATTAAAAATCCCATGGCACTTTCTGCGAAAAAAAATCCCATTAACTTCACTGAGACTACTTGTGACATACAATGATTTAACTGGAGTAAAGCTACCAGCTATCTGGTAAAGCTATCTGGCCCCGTGTAAATGAGATCATCTGGTGATGGAGCAGATTGATGAGGTTTACAACCCCCAAACTATAGAGGAAGGGGTTAAGGAGCTGCTCTGGGCCACCACACCTCCAATGCATGCACAAACTGGAGGAGGGGCTTGAAGGGGAGCACAGGGGGAGGCCCCAGTCCTGGAGCCCCTGACTACTGGTGGTCTTCCTGACCTGCTGAGTGAAAAGTACTTTGGACATTTGCAAGGTTGGAGATTTCTTTTTTGATTTTTTTTGTTTACAAGCCTTTGCTTTTCTCTCTTGCATAGGGAGACCAATAGGAAGTGATCCACAGAAGCAGCTGCATACTACTCCAGGGTGCAAGACTCAGCCACCTACCTTTTGGGCCCTGGATTGGACTCCAGCAGAGAGGGTGGGCCTAGGCTCCCTTGGATGCACCGTGAAGGGGCTGGAGGCAAAATGCTTCTCTCGGATACCAAAGACTCAGGATTAGAGAGACCCCATATCCTAGAGAGTCCCAAGTCCAGGCTTCACCTGGCCAAAGTCCTAAAGCCCCTTCTGGGCAACAGAACTAACCTTTTGCTGGACCCTCTACATACCCCTGAAGGGGTGGACACAATTTGTAGCCCAACTGGAGGGCTAAGCCACAGCAGGGTACAGACTGCTATAGGGCCAGAGGGGCTATCAACAGGGGGATCCAAGATAGAAGACCACCTGTCACGCCCTCGCCCAACTACTAGGCAGTGTCTGGGGTAGCAAACCTCTTCACAGACACCATCAATTATTTTGGTTCTGTATTTGGGACAAAGCCAGATGATGCACTGGTATCATATAACAATAATATACTTTCTACTTTAACAGTGACTAAGGAGGATGTTAACCAACAGCTACTAAAAACAGACATTTTAAAATCAGTACATCAAGACAACTTGCATCCAAGTATTTTAAAAAAGCTGGCTGAACCGAGGAGCAATCTGAATTGCTAATATTGATTTTCAGTAAGTTTTCGAACACTGGGGGAGTTCCAGAGAGTGGGAAGAAGGCTAATGTTGTGCCATTATTTTAAAAGGGTAAACAGGACAATCCAGGTCAGTATAGTCCTGCTATTCAAATAATGGAACAGCTGATACAGGCTCAATTAATATAGAATTAAAGGAGAGTAACATAATTAATACCAATCAACATGGCTGATAAAGATTGTAGTGTTAATGTAATACATTTAGACTTCTGTAAGGCACTGACAATGTACCACATGACATTTTGATTAAGGAAATAGAACAATACGAATCAACATGGCACACATTGAATGGATTAAAAACTGGCTAACTGATAGGTCTCCAAACGGATCTGTAAACAGGCTTCTGTGCCTCAATCAACCCCATGGTGCAGAGGATGGCACACTCCTCCCCATATTTAGGGGTTCAGGCAGACTGCAGCTTATTTCTAGTCAGGCTTCCAGATCACCCCTGGAGAAGCTGGTCTGTTCTTTCCCCCTTCCGCCTCCCAACTACTGAGCTTCCTCATTTTTTCAAATCCTGCACCCAGTCCTAACAGTCAATACGGGTGCACCTGGAGAAGGGCTAATTGAGCCTCTGACTGCAAGTTAGCTGCTTCCAGATGAGAATGGGGATTATATACCATCACAACCATATCCAATAATGTGTGTATATATTTATACAGACTTAAAACTGCTTAAACAAAAACTACTTGTTTTTAAAAGATATAGCCAACATCTCAATGGATCATAGTTACAATGGTTAGGGGGAATAATCTGGTTATTAATTCATAAGCTATGTGGAGTGTAACCTTAGCATTTTCTTTCATTTAACATTTTCAGTATATTCTATCAAAAACAATTAAGACTTTATTTTTTACTCCCAGAAGTCAAGTATACAATGTAAACAACTCAGAATATGACAAATAGCAGAGCTAATACCATGCTCACGTCCAGGATGCCTGTGGTATATTAGAGAGATTCAACATTTACACTTAGGCTTCATGAAAAATGAATTTCATTTTTCTTAAGGAGATGTTTACATATGCAAAAGCTTTGTTTAAATATTGGGGGAAACGATTTAAGAGTGAAAATCTATAATTCAACATCGAATTGTTAATTTTAAATATAAATACCACACTAAATGAACACCTGAGCCCCTTCCGCCAGACTTTAGGCTTTTGAGTGCTTATTTTACATTTCAATCACATTTCTGCAATTTGAAAGGGATCCAGTATTATGCATGAATAATTAAAACTGAACTACATTAAAATGGAAAAATAGAAAAACAATTAGTATTGCTAACTATGGTCTCATTCAATTTACATTAATTTTTCATTTTGGTAAGTATACAGCGCTGTAGCATGCATACTCTTTCTTTTTAACCATATCCCTGAACTCTAATGTAAATTAGCTACAGAGTTCTGTATTCAGAATGTTCATTTTGGAAGAATATAACTTTAAAAATATATCATGGGTGATTATTCTTCCTGTTCAAATACATTCTTCCTTTTCAACATTTTGATATAATTGTGTGTGGATCACAAAGTCAAGCATTATTTGTATTATAGTGGCACTAAGATACACTAGTCAAGATCAGGAACCATTGTGCCATCCAACTGTTTATATAACACACTTGAATTATTATGAAATTCGTCACTGTAGACTAAAATCTTTTCTGCAAAAATCTTAAATAAAGAAGAACTTAAGGTTGAAATTATGTTTCATTGGAATTCATGTAACACCTCCAAAAAATAATTTTCTTTACAAATTTCTATACCTTTCAAAATAATGCAACCTTTAACAGGTCTGGAAATGAGCAGTGAAGAGATTCAGCAAGTTTTTCTCTGCCATATAATTTTTCATCATTGGGTATCACCCCACATGACTTGCACTGCCCTCAAATATATAGTCAAAGATCAAGACATAGGCATACAAATATCAGTGCATATTCTGTGCTGCAAAGTGAATGAGGCAAACCTTTGTGTCTTTTTTTTTTTTTTTTTGCAGCTCCTAAGGGCCCCAGGAGAGGGGCTCTTCCTCCAAACCCTGTGGGATGCACTAAATAGTACATTCCTGTGGTTTTTAGTCTTTTCACTTTTCTTTAAAGATAACAAAAACTGGGTACATTGGAGCCCTCCCCTTTAAACTTCATTCTTGGCTATATTCATGATGCATGGAAATTACCTGGTAACAAGGCAGCATGGTTCCAATGTGCAGCTTTGGTTGCTAAAAAAATTGATCCTGAAAAAATGGAAAAGTTCATCTCCACCATATATTGATGCCTGGTTCAATGGTATGGCTGGCTTTGCAGCTAGTGAATGACTGGCATTCCACAGAAGGAAAATGCCCCAAAAATTCAAAGCAATTTGTGCTGACTTTTTAGAGGTCTAAAATTAAAGTAGATAACCATAAAGATAGATATGTCACTTTCCCTCCCCTCCCTTTATCCTAACCTTCTTTACTTACTTTGTGTATTATGATGAATCTGGTATTTTGGTATATTTGTTGTATTTGACAAAATTAATAAAAAAATATAAATATGAAAAAGAACAAAAACCTTAGAAAAATCTCAGAAAACTATGTTAAAAACATTCAAACTGCAAAAGGAAATTGTGCTGGCACCATCTCCTTTGCTGCTTTTTCATGTTAGTATGTAAATATTCTAGGTAGACAGTTTAGATATTTATCTAATTATTTTAAAACATTGAATTCTGCCAAGCCTGCTTATGAGGCTGTATGTGAATGACAGAGAGAGACAGACAGACATGAAGGGGTGGAGTACCTACGTGTGGTTAGACATGACGTAGCAGCGCTCTCACCATCTGGAACCCGCAGCCAATGACTACCCTTCACATGATCCAGTGGTCTGCCTCTTCACATGACTTGGCCTTCAGGCCAGGGCACAATTTAGTCCACATCTTCTGGGGTAACAAAGTCCAACATAAAACGGCAATGTCCTTAGAAAATGGTCTTTGGCCCCATCTCTGGGACCCATGGTCCTCACACCCTTTTCTCACTGCCTTCGTCCCCTTCCCAGGGACAAGGACTCTCAGGCGGTCTACATTGTAACTGGGAGCAAGCCTCCCAGCCCAAATAGACAGATTTGCACTAGTTCTGCTTGAGCTAATGCACTAAAAACAATAGCATGGACAGGTCAGGATCTCAAGTCCACCCAACCCCGTGGGTCTGAACTCAGGTGGCTAGCCTGAGTCTCCACAGAGCCACAATGTCCACACTGCTATTTTTAGCACACTCACTTGAGTGAAGATAGAGCAAGTCTGTCTACCAAATCTGGGAGGCTCACTCCTAGCTGCAGTGTAGACATACCATTCAAGCTGTCCTCTGAATCCTCTAATAAAAATCCTAAACTAAAGGTATACAAACTTAAACCAATTTCTGCCCTCCTATCCCTCTCTGCTGCTCTGTTCCTTCACTGAGCACCTCTCAGAGCTCTCACCTAGCAAGTTCAAATCCAGCCCTTTTATCAGGGCTTGTCACTGGAGCCTGCTCCACACCCAGTGCTCTTTATCTCTCTCTTGGACTCTTGACAGTCTCCCGGGACTCTTGCCACACTCCCCCTTCCCAACCTTTTGAGAAGATCCCAGGACAAATTTCTTCATGGGTTGTCTCCTCACAAGCTAGTCCCAGACAGTGACTGCAGAGTTCTTTACTTTCTACCTGCAGCTCCCTTTTCCATTCGGAGCTTTCTTCAGTTATAATCACTACTCAGCTCCTCCCCTGCGGAGCTTCCTCTCTAATTAAGGTTGGCACTCTCCCCCGTGCCCACCAGATAATGTAATTGGCCTCTCAGGCCCTCATTAACCCTTTCAGGGCCTGTGTGGGATCCACACTCCATCACAGTGCCCAATAAGAATATGAATGATACAAATGATTTCCTAGGGATTTTTTAAAAGGCATTAGCCACTTTAATTAAAATAACAAATCATTAAGACAGCACATTTAAGTGCTCAAAAAAGTACGGCAATGCTGAAATTAATTATAGTTATGCAATTCGAGCTCTCCCACCCTCATATGTGCATTCCAATACAGCCTCTCATTCCCTTAGCATATATTATTTCTTAGACAATACGCTACCAAATCATAGGCCTTTGCCTAATTCACTGTGTATCTTTAGGGTGCACATTGAATGAAGCAGAGTTCGATAGATGCCAAAGCAAAGGACTTAGCCTTTCCATGGGGCTCACCCACAGCAGAAGGATTCCTGATTTTTCCCTGTACAAGGGAGCCTCCCCTGGCTTGATGGAGAAGGCACCAGTGGCACCTTTTATCCATTTGCGACAGAAGCGTTCTTGCTGTGGCAGAGAGTGGACGAGCAAAGCTGCTCAGCTTAACCCTAAATGAGCTAATAAGATTTCCTTTAAAGACAAAAAAAGTGTGGTGAGATATGTAAGTTGCAAATTACTGCTGTCATGTACCAAAAGGGGAGAAGGTGTCGTAGTTCTGGATGCAGGACTATGAGGTTCATTAATAGTCTGTGGGTCTTTAAGAGGACCCTTCTGACTGACAGATCTTGGCTGTCTCCATCCTGCATGGCACAGAACCTACTCCCAGACTAGACTCCTGGACATGCTTCGACTGAGGATGCTTAACTTACCTTTGTTAGAGCTGTAGATCACTACATGTATAAATCTCCAGCAAACGGGCTATGACTGCCTGCAAACACTAAGGAGGGCAAAAGGTGGACAAACTAAAATAGACATATCCTGACCTTTTCTAAAAATGTGTCTAAGCTGAAAAGTATGGTAGAGTCCCAAGTCTGTAGAATTAATATCACAACCTGTCCTTTCATTTCAAAAATGGCAGAATAGGGATTGCGCATCTGGCTGGCGATAAAGCTTTTAGATACATACCTCTATCAAATAAGGACAGTACAAGTAGTTTAAAACACTCTTATGCTTACATATTTTGGTTAAAATATATTTTAGCTCCTAGATGCTCTGTCATCATAACTGAATTGCTATCTGTAGAATTCGGTGCCAGATATCTTGTCATACCTTCTCAACTGTCATGACCACCAAAACACTGGTAGTCCAAAGAAGCATCACAAAACCCCATCCAGTATCAATAATGGGGAGGGTCATAGAAGAAAGTACATATGAGAAACATAATGACACATCCTAAAATCAGCAAACTCTTGATAGACAAAGAACAATTATGATTCCTCACACATCCACCAGGTTATAGACAATGTCCAAAATAAACAGATTGCAAAATCTATCAATCCTCACTGAGTCCCAAGAAGCAGGTAGGAGGTTACTATAACATAAAACATCTTAACATTCTTCGTGTTCCTTGTTTATGGGCTTCCTTCCTAGTCTTGGGTTTGGTTAGGGGGCACTGTGACAGCTTAATGACATATGCCTATTTTTCTCACCGCACAGTGGCGGTATCCTTTTTTTAAATGTTACATGCCTGTTATTATCTGAAATATCACTATCTGAAATGGTGAGATCTCAGGTGAAGTGGAAGGATATTGTGAGATCACAGTGTCAGAGTTGATGCCTAGCAGTTTAGCTTTACAAGACTCAAAATTATAAGATAGCCAAATAGAAGACCCATTTTCCACATCTTCCTGGAACTGAAACATATGCATCTGCTCCACTGTAGGTGACTCCTGAGCAGTACCCATCACTGGAGGCTGGGACTTCGGAGTTGATTCTGTTACTACAGAGATTACTGTGGAGTCGAAGATGGCATCACAGGTTGAATTTCCAGTGATCACATAATGTTCTGCGAAAGTGTGGGCAAAAGCCGAAGTTCTGCTCTTCAGATTTCCAAGATCGATCACATTCCTTAAATATATCCCTAAGTAGAAATTGACCTCATGGAATGCGTATGGACTCTGGAGAGAGGCAGAAGGTTGCGCCCTTAATAACAGTGATTAATGCAACCAGAGATCCCTTTGGATAGTGTTTGAGCCGATATTGCACAGCGTTTGGATCTTTCATGAGCGAAAGGAAGAGTTTAGGGGACTTCCTGAAGACCATAGCCCTGCCCAAGTAGAATGCTAGTGCTCTTCTAACATCTAGCTTATGGAGAATTGCCTCCCTCATATCACAATGTGGTTTTGGAAAAAAAACAGGAAGATGGATCTGTTGATTCATATGGAAAGCGGAGGCAACTTTAGAGAGAAACTTGGGTTCCGGCCTCAGAGTTACTTTGTCTTAAAAAAAAAAAACTGCACATGGTGTGTGTGCCATCAGGATTGCTATTTCTTCTATGCAGCTAGCTGAGCTGATGGCAATTAGAAATGTTGTCATCATGGACAGGTATGAGAGAGCAAGTTGCCATGGCCTCAAATGGAGGTCTAGTCAAAGGCCTGAGAACTAGGTTAAGATCCCAGGCTGGAACAGGTGGTCTCACATGCGGGAAGAGATTCCCAATGCCCTCAGGGAATCTATGCATCAGCAGGTGAGCAAAAACAGTATCTGTCTACCTGATGGTGGAAAGCCGTTTCTCCACAAGATGTACCCTAAGGGAGCTGAGTGAGAGTTTTGACCTCTTGAGGTCTAAAATGTAGTGTAAAATCAGAGGGAGGGAAGATGAGGTTGAGTCTATGTGTTTAGAATGACAACAAACTTGGAATCATTTCCATTTTTTAGGTAAGTACATCAACTAATCAACTTTTGGCTGTGTAGCAGCATGTCTTTCAGCTCATCAGAGCATTCTGCCTCTAAGCTTTGGAACAACGAAGGAGCCAAGCCTGAAGGTGGAGGACCCATAGGTTGGGGTGAGGGATCAGCCCATTGTTTTGAGAGAGCAGATAAGGAATGGGCTGAAGAGGAACCGGAGGACATATTGTCATCTGTGTCTGGTAAGGGAACTAGACTTGTTGTGGCCAGGAGGAGCAACCAGAATAACTCTTGCTTTGTCTTGTTGAATTTTCAACGGGACCTTGGATAGAAGCGGAAACTGGGAAAAGGCATGCAAGAGGTCCCCATCCCATAGGAGGATGAGGGCATCTCCCAGTAAAAGTTTCCCAAGGCCAGCCCTGGAGCAATAATGAGGACATATCCTGTTCCAGTAAGCAGCAAAGAGATCTGTAGTCAGGGTTCCCCAAAGAGTGAATACATCTCAAAAGCACCTCTGACTTCAGTTCCCATTCGTGGTCATGAGAAAAATTCTGACTGAGACGATTGGCTGTCACATTCTGTATCCCTAGTAGATAGACAGCTGAAATGAGCACATTGTGATGATGCACGAATTCCCAAGTTTGAATGCTTCTGTGCAGAGGGAGGGAGATCTGGCACCCCGTTGGTGATTTATGTAAATCATACAGGCCATATTTTCCATCATAACCTTTGCGTGCGTGTTCTTGAGGAAAGGCAGAAAGTGTACACAGGTGTTCCTGACGGCCCTTGGCTCCAAAAGATTGATAACTTCTGTGGAAGGCAACTTGCCCTGAACCTTGTGGTTACATAGGTGAGCTCCCCAGCCTATTAGGGAAGCATCTGTCCCAGGGCGGTGAATCTGCCTAGCGGGAGGAATGCTCTTGCTTGTACTGCATTAAGGTTGGCGCTCATAAACTCCAGTCGTTGAAATGGGGTTAGTGTGCCACTACAGTGGAGAGAACCTTCCAGAATATCCAGGGTGGAGCAGTCTGAACTGATAATGGTCCTGCCCAAACCATAGGAATCTCTTATATATGATGGGTCCATCGAGATATGGAAGTAGACATCTTGTAGGTCCAGGGCCAGAAATCAATCTCCTTGCTCTAGCGTTGGAATAATGGCTGCTAGTGTGATCAACTTGAATGCCTGCGCCTTTGCGTATTTGTTTAATACTCTTAGATCTAGAATGGGCCTCCAGCCGCCCTTCGCCTTGGGGATCGGGAAATAATGAGTGTAAAACCCCTTGCTCCTGAGATGCACTGGGACTGCTTCTATGGCCCCTAGGCATAACCAGTGATATATTTCCTGGTGAAATAGGTTCTTGTGAGAAGGGTCCCTGGAGGGGCACAGGGAAGGAGGGTTGGAATATGAATTGAATGGCATAACCCTTAAAAAATAATCTCCAGGACCCATCTGTCAGAAGTGATATTCTCCCAACTGCTGTGAAAGAGGCGACTTCTGAAGGGACATGACAGGTATGCAGATGGCCGCTGATGTTGCAATGTATAATTGTTCAGGCCCTCAACCAAACAGTCAAAAATGCTTAGAAGAGGTGGTCAGAGGTTGTGGATTAAGGTGCAGATTGCTTCTATTTTTGAGCCTGGTTCTCTTACGCTGCGGCTCGTAACAGCACTGAGATGGTGAGTATTGAGGAGGCTGTGACCTATGCTGTAACAGAGAGCTATATCTTCTCTTCTGTCCCACAGTGTAGATTTCCAGGGAGCGTAATGTGGCCCGGTATGGAGAGAAGAATCTGTCTTCTCCGTGAAGAGTTTGGGCCCTTCAAACTGGAAGTCTTCTGCAGCTCTTTGGGCAACCCAGAAAGGTGTAGCCAAGAAGCCCACCACATTACCACTGTCACAGAGACCGGGCGGGCAACTGTATCAGCTACATCCAGTGCTGTCTCTAGCACCAGTCTGGCTACTAACTGGCCCTCTCTGAGAATGGCCTGAAACTGCTCCTTGTGTGTCTCTGGTAAATGTTCCAGAAACACATTGAGTTTCCCATAATTAATAAAATGATATTTGGCCATGACAGGTTGGTAATTTGTGACTCTAAACTGTAACGTCACCAACAAATACGCCATCCTGCCAAGCCCGATCTTATGTGGTCGACTTGACATGATGTTGCTTGCTTTGTGCATTAATCTCATCCACTATGATGGAGTTGGGTTGCAGATGTTGAAACAGGAAGTCTGCCTCTTTGGAAGGGACGTAGTATTTTTTTTTGGGGGCTCTCTTACTGGCTGGTGCAATGAAGGCTGGTATCTGCCAGATGACTTTGGTAGGATCTAGAATCACCTCATTAATTGGGAGGGCAATTCTTGGTGAGGGGAGGTGTGCAGAATATCCACCAACTTCTGATGTGTATCTGCCACCTCCAGTAGGGGAACCTGCAGCTCATCTACCACCCTCTTGGTAAGATCCAGAAAGTTTTTAAAATCATCACCTAGTGATGGGACCGGGGAGGCATTACAGCCTCATCTGGTAGAGATGAGGAGAACTGTGCTGGAGGGGTAGCTTCCCCTTCGAGCCTTTCTTCCTGTTCTGAAAAAGCTTCCTCCTCCCCGGCTCAGGGGCTCTGGACAGCCAGGCTGTAGGAGACCACATGGTGGACTCTCTCTGAGGGACACTGGACAGTCTCAATCTGTGGGATGTGTACGTTGCCCAAGGATCGCAATACAGCCGGGGGAGGGAAATGGGGGGTGGTTAGCTCAGGGGGCCCCGTACCATGATCAGGACCTTTGATTTGTAACAGTGGACCATGATGAGCAGCCAGGGAAATGACCTTCTCCTGGCCTCTGTCAGACTCATCACTGGGTAAGGGTGGTGCTGACTGGGGTATTGGTGATACATGACCCAAAGCGATTCCAGGTGCCAGGATGTGGTTGGTACTGGGGCCCCGGTACCAAGTAATGGGAATTGCGGTTCTTCCCCAACTATCAAGTCTCCAGGGTACTGGAGCTCATGCGGTACCGTGGGCTCACTTGGTACCGCAGAAGAGTGTCCATGGTACTTTGTTGGTACCGATGATTGAGAAAGTACAGAGCACTCCCTAAATGGGAGTTTTGTTGCACCTGGTACCAGAAGTTCTCTCTGTGTGCCACTCTTTTAGAGACAGTATAGTAATTGCCTTTCTCCTTAGGTGGCGATATGGTTGCCTTAGAGGCTGAACCTCTGGCTTCTCCAGGCAGTGCGGCAGAGCTCATAGCGGAGGCCCCCTTCTGGGTACAGTGCTTCAGAGCTGCCAGTGCCGTTGGTACCAAGGTGGCAGCACTGGGCAATGCCTCTGGTTGGCCAATGATTTGGAGTCCTTTTCACGAGCCTTTACGTGGAGAGTCTGCTATTTTTTCCACAATGTTACCCCCTTTAAAGTTAAAGGCTCCGGGGTCAGTACCGGAGTCCCCTGGAGAGTGAAGTGCCTTCTCCAAAAGGAGGAGTTTTAACTTCAGCTCCCAGTTCCTGCGAGACTGCAGTTTTAGCTGTGGCAGGGGAACACTTCTGTGGGGCTCTCCCAGGCACCAGACACAAGGAAAGTGTCTGGCCATTACAGGAATCGACTCCTTGCGGGAGAGGCACCTCTTGGAGCCAGGCATGCCCCTGGGTGGGGGGCTAATATACTCTAGCGGTGAGGAATGAAGAAGAAAGGTCTTCTTTCCTCCTCCTCTTCTTTTCCTCTATCTTTTTTAACTGAAAAAACTTAGAGTCTTCTAAATGCCTGGGGGGCAGGGGGAATCCCCCACACACAGGGCAGGAAATGTAAACTAAAGTTTTTTTTCTTTTCTTTTCCTTTTTTTTCTTTAATCCCAACGGCGTAAAAAGGAAACAATAAGTATTAAGGAGAACAAAAGAAACAAGAACAACTACTACTTATGCTAATGACACAGAAAAGGAAGGGACGACTGCTTGATCTCTAGGCCAAAGACGGTTGAGAAAGAACTGAGGGGGGTGGGTCACCTGCGCAGTGCTAGATAGCCTCGAAGCAGACCATGAGGGAGGGAGAACGCATGTGTGGGCTCAACAGACACTGCTACCAAAAATCTCCGATTAGAGGCACTGGGGCGCACAGACACCTACAGTGGAGCACACACAGGGACACTACTTAAAGAATAATCTTCTATTTCTATTTTTGGCTTTTAATTTCTCTCTTACATGGAAAAGGCCCACTGTATATCCTAAGAATGAGGCCACCAGCAGCCACTACAAACAGAATATAGCACGCATTCATTCCAAGGAAAATGCAGGGGAACCCTTCTACAGTATTAGTTTCTCCCAAATCACTATAACTGGAGTTGCAAAAGAGAGGGTTTACCTCACAAAGGATCTCCTTCTCCTAACCTCAGGATGGTGGCAGAGACTCTCTTGAGTCCAGCTTCAAAGCCCATTAAAATCAATGGAAAGGCATCTATTGACTTCAGTGGGCGGTAGATCAGGCTCTTGATGCCTACATTTGCAGAAATGCAATAATAGCTTTACGTTATTGAGGAGAGAGATGTGAGTGGTATGAACATCCCCTGGTGGGAAGCAGGAGATAGGAATTCTTCCTAAGCCCACTAAATGGTATCTCAGAGCAGAGACAGAAGGGAATATGATAATATCATTGAAATACAATCCTTATATAAAAGAATACCACAGGTGCTGTGTAAATTCCTTTGGAAAAACAACTTTTTATTTTGCAATAAAAAAGGTTTTTTGTTGCTCCATTCATTTATTATGCCTTGAATATTTCAGTAAAGATAAGAATTATTTATAAGGTTACTATGTAGCAACACCTACATGAGTCACAGAAACAGGTTTTAAAAGTCTGATGTCCCACTCCTGCAAATATATGTGCATATTGGTAACTACAGGCATCTGAATTGAACTCAAGGGACCAGATCCTAAGCTGGTGGAAACTGGCATAGCTCCACTGAAGTCAATGGAGCTGTACTAATTTATATCAGCTAAAGATCTAGGCCTAGAGAGTTATTTATTTACATACATGTTGCAGGATCAGGGTCTTAGTTTTTTCACTCTATTTTTTGTACCTTTTCCAAAGAGCTTTTCAGTTCTAAGAAGCAGCTCAGACTTCTTACATACATGCACGCACATGTGATCTTATCAAGAGACACAGACCTAATAATTACCAGAGCCGTTATTTCTATCAGAATTGCATTTTATTTCTGTAAACCGATTTTTTAAATGTCATTTACCATCATCATTTTCAACCTCTATTCCACGGTGGTAGAAAATATCTTAGCCCCAGATCTTTACAATGCATCTTTCAATAAAGTTTTGCACCTCATAAAAACTTTAGAGAATGAAATTACATCTTACAATAAATTACTGCCAGAATACATATGACACATGACAAGTGGAAACTGTTCTGCTAATTAAAAAAAAACACACAAAAAATCTTCAATTATGAAGTGCACTCTATCTGAAATCTGACATAAATTAATAAGAAAAAAAAAAAGAAAATCAATAAAAATCTACTCCAAATATATACAGACAATCATATTATCAAAGGTTGTCTGAGCTGTAAGAGTTTTTTCATTAAAGTAAATGTCTTATGGAGTATTAGATTCAAATGCTTAACCTATGAGGTATTGATGCAATTGATATAAGAAAATTACAGAGTAGAGATTTTGATATTATTGTTTCCTCATCTGTTATTTTATGACCTAATTAAGTCTTGAAACAAAGCTTTTGGAACTAGGAATATCCATTCCCTGCACAGAAATCCCTTGCTGCTTTTTCACTGTTATTGTAGGTTTTATAACAAAGACACCTTGGGTTTTAAATTAAACGTCAGCTCTTATAAGACATTGGGATACTGAAGTGTTTGACTGTCCTTGGAGAAAACTTGATAACTCAGCTACTGGCCATATTTGTAGCTAGTTGACACTGAGCAAGTCAAACCAGCAGATGGTTGGACCACAGTGTTCTCAAAAGATTTAATTGTTAGAGCTCATTCATGTTTGAACAGTAAATTTAATACAAACATTTTCTAATTTTTGCCATGTACCAAAGACACTTTGAGTGTTTTTCTGTGTTTTTTTTTCTAGTAATAATGTAATCCAGGTGGCTATCCTTTGAAGAATAAGATCTCTTACTAAGGGCTGGTTCACACTAACCCCCCAGTTCGAACTAAGATACGCAACTTCAGCTACGTGAATAACGTAGCTGAAGTCGAAGTACCTTAGTTCGAACTACAAGGTACTTACCGCGGGTCCACACGCGGCAGGCAGGCTCCCCCGTCGACTCCGAGTACTCCTCCCACGGAGCAGGAGTACCGGTGTCGACGGCAAGCACTTCCGGGATCGATTTATCGCGTCTAGACAAGACGCGATAAATCGATCCCAGAAGATCGATTGCTTACCGCCGAACCCGGAGGTAAGTATAGACGTACCCTAAGAGTAGATGAACAGTTCACTGTCTCTGACTTCTGCTAAGATTTAAACACTCTGAGCCCTCCTGAAAAGCTATGGAAAGCATTATTTTTACAGTCAATTCTATTTATATTTCACCTGGTTTCTTTTATGTCTCTTCTCCGATTTCATTATAAAGGACAGGATTATTAAATTTTATTGGTCCCTGCTGCTTACTCCTCTCCTGAATTCACGAGGCCTGATCTGTATTTACACTAAGACCCCTTTACACATCCAGAATAATGTAAAGGGGCTTTACAGTGAGTGTAACTTTAATTTACCTCCACTTAAATTCCCTTTATACCACAAGAGCACTTAAAAAGGAGTCTAGTGTAAATAAGAATCAGGCCTATCACGTTATCTGTGACACTATCTTCAGCATAAATTGCAATGTCACAAACAGACCATGACTAAGTGAGGGACCAATCTGTTTAAGATCTGGCATGTTTTACCAAGCTTTTCTGCTGCAAACAACGCAACTGAGGCAACCTTCACTGGTCTGATCCCTATCATCCTTATAGCGGAGATCTAACAGGGATAAAGCAGTCAATCATAGCCTAATCTTTCCCACTAGAGCAGGCACCTAGGGAGCTTAGTAAAAGAATAATTTTCAGAATCACTTCTCAAAGTAGAATTGTACTTCAGTAGATACAGGGGAGGAGAATTACAGGACAGAAGTTATTAGGGAGAGACGGTAGTCTGCTATAAATAGCTCTCTGATATCACCAGCTTTTTGTTTTAAACCTGATTTTGGCTTTCCCCTACCATCTCCAACTTGGCCAAAAATAAACTAATGCACCTATAATTTCTTGTGCATGCTTTTCTGCCAAAGGAAATGTTTCGGAACAATATATTCATAAGATGAGATTTTTTTTAAAATCAGAGATTTTTCACTCGTCGAAAAAAATGTCTAACTTCCTTTCCTATAATGCCAGATTTGGTTTATTTTGTCACTTCAACAAGTAGTACACTTGACTGTTCCTAGAATATTTAGTAGACTATTTTTGGACTTACTCTCTAGTTTTCTAAACTAACTCCACGAGCCAAAAAAGACTTCAGGTTACCTGGATAGGACTCACCTGGGGCTTATACAATCCATTGCAGCAGAGAATCCTGCCAGATCCAGTCAATTAGCATTTATAAATGTAATAGGAGAAGAGAGCTTATAATTTCCAAGGGTGAAATGTTGGCCCCACTGAAATCAATAGTAAAACTCCCTTCACTTAAGTAGGGTCAGGATTTCTTTATCCCAGTGCTCTGTGGAGTTCACGTATCTCTGACTTGCTGGGCTGAGAAAAATACAGTTGCTCAGTAGCCAGAGATAAATACAAGTGCTTTCTAGGTAAGTTAAAGGGTTAAATTTCCTGACCACTGGAAAGGTTCATCAAAGGAGAATGGGGATGGGCTGAGCGTGGGATGAGGCACAGCAGTATTCAGATGACAATGGGAAGGGAGACAGGCCAGAACTGACCTGCCTCAGTTATACAGTGAGGAGAAGGACTGAATAGAGCAATAGAACTGGGCTGTTACCCAGAGGAAGGGGTAGAAAGAGGAGGGAAGGAGCAGAAAAATAGAACTAAGCAGTAGTCAGAGGGGGGGACCTCGGTGATGACAACCACAGAAGCAATGTCTTTGCAGAATAAGAGATGGAACCATGCAAGGAATTCACTGCTATGCAAGCTTAATCAGAAGACTGCAGAGACAGAGAGGGACAAGACTGGGGCTGGAGTTTCCAGCTACATTCAGGTAGTCAAAAGCTTCTCTCTCCCAAGGCTCCAACAGTTGCTTCCAGCCAAGCAAGAGTAGGCTGCTGTAGCAATTTTAGAGCCTCACATAGTTTTAGCTATTATAATTTTTACTTTAATTTGGGGGAAAGAAATAATTGTATGGTCCCCCAGCTATGACCTCAGTCTCAGACTGGTGCTGACCATAGTATTTTAGTTTATATTAAAGTGGGGACAAAACCCTCCACATAAAATCAAGTGAAATTAAAACACATTAAAATCAAGAGACTAAAAATGAGAAACCCCAGCAAAATAATCTAAGCAAAACAAAAAATCTGAAGAAATCCTCTTAGACAAACACAGCAAAATAAGCAACAAAATTCTGGTTTAAATTATTTGGGAGAATGAGACCATAGCGTGCAAATTGGGGCAACCGCATATCTCGTTGGACACCAGCTTGGACGCCTTAGCTGACTAGAAACAAGCAATCAGATTTTTCCATTCCCCGCCCGATCCTGTGCCCTCTCTGTAGGCCGATACCTGGAACAACAACTCTGGTGTTTCTGACCTCTGAAGGAACAAAATGAACAGAGCTGAAGCTCTTGCAAAGTTTATAAGCCCTACGGTATGGGCCAGGATTCCTACTAAGAGCATGTGATACAGAGAAGTAAGACTGCAGTCAGAACTTCTGCTTAGAGTTTTGAACTCTAGTGCAGCTTCTGTGCGCTCCCTATCCTAGTGCACTCACTCACTGTCACCCATCCAGTGGTTGGGCTCCTGAGGCAGGACTTCCGACCCAGCCTCGCTACTACTGTGTATTCTTACAACTCCATTCAATTGTCTGAACTATTCTGTTCAGATAATCAAGCTAGAAAGATACAAACTCAAGAGCTCTTTAATGGTTAGATGTTTACCCTACATATATTATCTGAACATGTGAGAATATAGAGCCAGGCTCTGCTCTCAGTTACATTGACTCACTATCTTTCCTGCTAACTTAGTAAAACACAGAAGATTGGCTTTGATTCAATGAGCGTTTCATACCTTTGAATACCTCTTGCCCATCTGCTTTGTTGGATCTTTGGCGGGATCATATGGAGCAACACCAGCATACAGATATTTTTGTTCCCTGTTTTCTTGAACAGCTTTCTGCGTAGGACCCTGTCTTCCATCCTCCCTTTCACACCTATGACCTGCTATAAAATAAAAAAACTATTTCATCCTCTTAGAACTTATTTCTCTTGTTCTTCTGAAAAAAAAAATCTCATTTACCTAGCAATAATCTCAGTGTGAAAAACTAAACAGAACTGGAAGCTGAAATTAATGCAAAATATGTCTTTGAAATAAAGTGATAGCCAAGTAATCAAGGTTGCACATATCAATAACTTGAAAATTATGCATACTACTCTTCCACTCAGTTCAGCCCCTTTAATACAAGTTCTCTGTGTGAATCCACTTAACTTATATTACAATGCCCCAGAATTGCAGTGTACTGCAGATTCTGGTATTGAAAATATGAAAAGCAACACTGTAGTAGTCAAAGAAAACCTGCAGGGTTTTGGTAACTAGATAGGGGAGAATTGTAATTTTTGGCATCCAAGAAGGTGGGGGAATTATTTTGGAACCCAGGAGATAGCTGAGGAGGAAGGGCTGTACCTCCTCTTTCCTTGTCCCCCAAACGTAGAGGTAACTTAAAACATATAGAGCGGGCGTTTGAATTTTCACTCCAGCACAAGGTTCCCCATTGTATTCCATCCCAGTGTCTGCCTTTGCCTCCCAAACCTGACACACAAACACATTAGCTTGATGTCACGTATCAGAGGGGTAGCCGTGTTAGTCTGAATCTGTAAAAAGCAACAGAGGGTCCTGTGGCACCTTTGAGACTAACAGAAGTAC